>NC_030834.1:10037500-10409444 GCF_001704415.2 Capra hircus | reverse complement strand
CCAGCAGAGGCAGGTACAGGAGCGCTAAGAGCACCAGTAGGCTGAAACCAGCAATCGTTGCTGCTTGAACAAAGCTAATGGCACAGGAAACAGGAGGAACTGCCTTCTTCTTTCCTTCTTCCATTCTGTCTCCCACTGCTTCCCGCTGTCAGATCCTCATCAGAAGCAAAAAGGCAAAGGAAACCCTGGCTCCAACATTATAGACCAGAGGGCCTAGGATGCGCTTGGAAATGAGAGCAAATAAATAGCACAGACAAACTTATGACTTATTGAAGACTTCTTTAAACACCAAACTTTGAATTGTATCCATCTTAAATAAAATTTTAAATTGCTCTCTTTTTCACAGAAGACTCTAAATTTAATTTTTCTTGGTGTCTTATGATGGGCAGTTCAGTTCAGTTCAGTCTGTCATGTCCGACTCTTTGCAACCCCATGGACTGCAGCACACCAGGCCTCCTAATGATGGGCAGGTTTTTAATGCTATTTATCATACATTGCTTCCTCAGCACCTGTGTTTCAGGATAAGACCCTGTCTGTCCCCAATATCACATGTTCTGTGTTATTTGAGATACTACTGATTTGTGCAGCAGCTTTTCCCTTTGTCTGTCAAATAGCTTCAAAGGAGTTATGTCATTGTTGAAAACTGGGGCCTGACTTTATCCTAAAGTCTGTATTTTAAACTGATATTGGCTCAGCTTTCAAATGAAAATGTATTTAATATGGTATAAAATAACAATAAATAGGCTTGAATAAATGCCCAAAAGTTTTGTGTACAAGTCAAGTGGTTAAATCTTAGTATCCTTTATAATTACATAGAGGCTTTGCTTCCAAGTTCTCAGTATGAAACTATGTTGGACAACTGATTTCTGATTTGGGATAGTGTTAAGTATAACTTGTTTTCAGTATTTCTTTCTCTCTTTTTTTTCCTGCTTCTTCTTTTTTTTTTTTTTTCTATTTAGAAAAAAAGTTAGGTTTTAACCCTGAAGACAGCTGCTTTTCCAGTATATGTCTAGCCTAGGTCTAGTCTTATGACTTTAGGTGGGTAGGTGTTTAGAAGAGCCATAGTGAAAATTTTGCCTTCTTATTTACCTGGTCTCCAGGTGTCTCCATGTAGCAGCTCATCGTAGAGATGACAGGGAAAATTCTTGGGCCAGGTACCTTGGGGCTTCCCTGGTAGCTCAGCTTGGTAGAGAACCCACCTGCGGTGCAGGAGACCCCTGTTCGATTCCTGGGTCAGGAAGTTCATCTGGAGAAGGGATGGGCTACCATTTCAGTATTCTTGGCTTCAATGGTGTTCTGATGGTAAAAAAATCCGCCTGCAATGCGGAAGACCTGGGTTGGGAAGATCACCTGCAGGAGAGCATGGCAAGCCACTCCAGTATTCTTGTCTGGAGAATCCCCTGGACAGAGGAGCCTGGCAGCTACAGTCCATAGAGTCACAGAGTCAGACATGACTGAACGACTAGGCACAGCACAGCAGCACAGAGTACCTTGATGTCAAGTCTCCATGCCTAAGGTGTCCAACTGTGCCCTCCACAGCAGTGGCCTGTTTAGTTTTTGTCTTTCTTGCTCTCTAGGCTACAGAATAACTTAAAAACTTATGTATTTATAACTTAACTGCAAAGCTTGCAATGTGAAGCTCAAAGTGTAACTAACACATTTTTTATCAAAGAAAATGCATTGACTTAGCAGAAGTTATTCAAACAAACTAAAAATCATTTCTCTTTGATGAATGGCATATTTGATTTTTGCTGGATCATTATCAGCCAATTCTTTATCCTCCCCATCAAGAAAGGCTATTCCATTTCAGAGTTTTAGTATGTATGGGGATGTCTTCCGTAACACAGAAATATGTCCAGATGACATTTCTTATATTGGAATTATTTTTAGAATACATCCTCCCTCCCTGTGGAATTGAGTGCCCTGAAAAGTTGTCTAACTATCTGATTGAAGAGTATTTACACTAAGAAAGTCCTATGGATGGTTTAGAAGAGCTATGTGATCTCTGAGATAATTCAGTGAAACATCAGATGTTTCTTTTTGTAATAGATGTTATATATTGAACACACAGGAATTGTCCTTGTTACAAAGTAAGTGAGCCTGTACTAGTACTGAGCAAAATACCTTTTCCATAGCAATTAGCAGAATTACAAGTGATGGGCAGATAGCTATAGAGCATTATTCTGGGGTTAACTGCAATACTCTTTATTGTGTTCTCATGAAGGTATCAATGAGGCAGCTGAAAATTTCATATTAGGAATGTTAAAACTGCAAAGGAAAATGAGATCTCTGTATAAAGGGTGCCCAGTATGAATACAACACAGAATGGAATTCTGGGGACAAAGGAAAGAAAACTGAGGAAGTGTTATATATTTAGGAGGAGGATATAAGACAGTGAGACCACAAAGCCAAGCGCTAAAGTGAATGCTCAATCAAAAGGTCAAGGACTTCCCTTGTGGTCCAGTGGTTAAGATGTCACCTTCCAATGCAGACGATGCGGGTTTGATCCCTGGTTGGGGATTAAGATGTCACAAGTCTTGTGGGCTAAAAAAAAAAAAAAAAAGAAGCAATACTGTAATAAATTCGATAAAGACTTTTACAAAAAACAGAATGCTTTTAAAAAGCACATATATGGCTCTTTAAAAATAAACTGTATTTTTTAAAACAAAAAAGTCAAAGAGAATGAGAACTGATTATCAACTCCTGGTATTTCTCTCATCTGAATCTAGACAAATAAAATAAAGTGGTTCAATGTAAACTCGTGTGTCTGGTTCCATAACCTGCAGTCTTTCCACCATTCCATGCAACTTTCTATTAAAAATAAACATACAAACCTGAGATTCTAAAAAGACACCAAAATACCCACAGGCAAAGAAATCGTTGCACTAATTATGTGTTTATTCCATGGTCGTTAGATTCTGCACTGATCTAGACCCTGGAAAAGATTGGTCAAGAGTGTAGATATGTCTTGTCCTTTGCGGAGCTTCGTATGTGAAGTTGCTAGGTATTAAACAGTCATATTTAACAAGAGCTAAGAAGGAAAATTAACTTTGGGTTCCAAAAGGATATAGGCAGAAGGACCTTACCTGGCATGACTTTCACCTGTGGCATCATCAGTTCAGTTCAGTCACTCAATAGTGTCTGACTCTGCAACCCCATGGACTGCAGCACGCCAGGCTTCCCTGTCCATCACCAACTCTAGGAGCTTGCTCAAACTCATGTCCATTGAGTCAGTGATGCCATCCAACCATCTCATCCTCTGTTGTCCCTTCTCCTCCTGCGTTCAATCTTTCCCAGCATCAGGACCTTTTCCAAGGAGTCAGTTCACAGTATTTGTGGCATCATATTGGAGCTGAAATCTCCAGAATGGTAGAAGTTGGTGAGAAGGGATGGGCTGGGGTAGGGGACAGGTGATGACAGGAGCATCTCTATTTAGGGCTGAGAAGCCAGGGATGTCCAGGAGAGGTCAGCAAGGGCCAAATTATGCAAAAAAAAAAAAAAAAAGCCATGTTTGTAGGTCTTTGTTTAAGGTCTCTTGTGTAAGGAAAAGCCTTTACAGAGTATTTATTTTACATTTAATTCCTACACCTTCCTGAGACCATGACCAAGGAACAGCACTGCTTCAAACAGGAAAATCAACATTATGGCCTCTCCTGGCAGCAGCATGTCACTATTGTTTTTCTTTTTTCCCCCTTTTTTCCTCCTCACTAAGCCAATCTAGAAATCACTGAACTTAGCTTTGTAACACTGGCATCATAATAATAGCCATGACTGACACAAACCTGAGAGCTAGTTGCTGGGAGAACACCGCTGGTTACAATTCTACCAGATTCCATTCTACAAATGCCATATTAGAACAGAGAGGAAAGTGGAAGATATAAGAATGGAAGAGACTATAAGCTTCCTTTGATTTTGTGTGTAAGCGTGTGCTCCGTCTCTCAGTCTGACTCTTTGTGGCTGCGTGGACTGTAATCTGCCGGGCTCCTCTGTCCATGGAATTTTCCAGGTGAGAATAGTGGAGTGGGTTGCCATTTTCTACTCCAGGGCACCTTCTAGACCCAGAGATTGAACCTGCATCTCCTATGTCTTCTGTATCGGCAGGTGGATTCTTTACCCCTAGCACAACCTGGGAAGCCTTTGATTTTAAGAGGCAACGGTTCCACAAATTGGTCTTTGGAGAAAGTAGTGCCGGTCTTGTTCCAGTAATATTTCAGGTGACAGTCACATACCTAACATCTCTCTTGGAGTCCAGGCACTCACCGCATCCTTTTGCTTTATGAGTCTTTTCCTGGGAACATGGTGTACCTTGACTGAATAATGGTCCTGAAACCCACACAGCAGGGCAGAGGTTGGGAACTCCTCTGATAGATGCTGTTTAAATTGTGAGTTTAGTAATTACTTAGCTCATTCTCTGAGTTATGTCCTGGACCCACCTAGATTCAGTGGATCCCAAATCTTATCTGAGAAACTCCTATGTTTATTCATATATATATATACACACACACATATATTTTCTATTACAAGCAGGTTGGTATGAAAGACTATACATCTCATGGTGTCATCCACCCCTTTTTTTTATATATAGTTAGAAAGTTAAACATGACTTTATCAGTAAATGATTAATCTACAAAAGAAAAATTTCAGTGAGCATATGGACGATTTGAATAGCATAACTAGCAGACCTGATGAAGTTGTCATGGTTATAATACTATAAGCCAAAGCTATAGAGTTTATAGAATATTTGCAAAAGAAGATTATGTTATTATCTTTAAGACAAATTTCAAAGAATATCATGTGGAAAAGTTTTTTCTGATTATAATAAAATGCAACTAGAAATGGCTTTAAAGATGGTTTTGGGGCTTCCTTAGACTGCAAGGAGATCCAACCAGTCCATCCTAAAGGAAATCAGTCCTGGGTGTTTATTGGAAGGATTGATGCTTGAAGCTGAAACTCCAATATTTTTGGCCACCTGATGTGAAGAGCTGACTCATTTGAAAAGACCCTGATGCTGGGCAAGATTGAAGGCAGGAGGGAGAAGGGGATGATAGAGGATGAGACAGAGGTTGGATGGCCTCACCGACTCAATGGACATGGGTGAACTCTGGGAGTTGGTGATGGACAGGGAGGCCTGGTGTGCTGCAGTTCATGGGTCGCAAAGAGTCAGACACGACTGAGCGACTGAACTGAACTGGGCTTCCCCAGTAGCTCAGCTGGTAAAGAATCTGCCTGCAATGCAGGAGACCCCGGTTCAATTCCTGGGTCAGGAAGATCCACTGGAGAAGGGATAGGCTACCCACTCCAGTATTCTTGGGCTTCCCTTTGTGGCTTAGCTGGTAAAGAATCCACCTGCAATGTGGGAGAGCTGGGTTCGATCCCTGGGTTGGGAAGATCCCCTGGAGAAGGGAAAGGCTCCCCACTCCAGTATCCTGGCCTGGAGAATCCCACGGGCTATACAGTCCATGGTTTCACAAAGAGTCGGACAGGACTGAGTGACTTTCACTTGGAGATCCAATGGTTAGGGCTCCATGCTTCCTCTGCAGTGAAAGTACGTTCACTCCCTGGTCAGGAACCAAGATCCTTCACGCTGCACAGCATGGCAGGAAAAAAGATGCTTTTAAAGTCCATAAATCATAGACAGTTTTGTAAAATGTAAAATAAGCTTTATTATTACATTTTATTTATATTATAAAGCCCTTTCTATCATATGAGAGAATCATTTGTACCTTTTTTTTAGATTCCATATGTAAGTGATGTCATGATATTTTTCTTTGACTTACATCACTTGGTGTAAATAATCTCTGGGTCCATCCATGTTGCTGCAAATGGCATTATTTCATTTTATTTTATAGCTGAGTAATGTTCCATTGTATATATTAATCCACTCTTATGTTCTTCAAATCACTCTTCAGCTTGGTCCTCTTCCCCAGGTTATAATCTTAAATTCCCAGATTCTTGTGGAATATGTGTTGGGGGTAGCCATCTCTCTTAACCTCCAATACCTTCAGAATAAGGCTGCATTTAAATACACATTTAAAGTGATAAATACAGTAAAATGAAGTCCTGACTGATATTCTTATAAAAAGAGGAAGTCAGGACACAGGCCAACACAGAGGGAAGACCTTGCAAAGACGCAGGGAGAAGACAACCCTCTGAACCCAAGAGCAGAGGCTTCCGAAGAAACCAAACCTGTCCACACCTGGCTCTTGGAGTTCTGCCTGTAAGAACTGTAAGAAAATAGATGTCTGTCCTTTTAGCCACCTAATCTGCGGTACTTCTGCCTGAAATATACTGAAGCCTGAAATATACGCTTCTTGCCTCAAAGTCCTTTCACAAAACTGAGCACATCACCTTCCCCTAAAAGTGACTCCTCTTTCTCAAGAAAGAAAATTTCAAGTTCATTCTTTCGTTCTCATGCTCAGCGTTTACTGGGAAATCACGAAGTGATTCCAGCCCATGCACCCCCACGCTACCCTATTCCTGTCACTGACACTCCATCCCTGGTTGCCAATTTCGGGTCATTTTCCACTTCTCCTCTTTTCAGCTTTCACTTCTGGTCAGTCCTAAATTCCCGATGCATCCTTCATGGCCGTGTTTTTCCCCATCTACTCTGAGTGCCAAGCCTTCCCTGGATTCCTGGCAGTGTCCTCTGCGGGGCTGTTCCTTTTCTAGTTCTTGGCCTCACTCACATCCTATCCATCTTACAGGTCAGAAAACATCAACTTTCATCAGGTTACCTGCTACTCCTTCCTTGAGAATCTCTTTCTTGCAGGAAATGTAAATGCAAGGTATGTGAATCTGGGCCATTTAAGGAGTACAGTTCATATTTGATGTTCGGTACATGTGGAACTTCACTCATGAGCAATATCTGAGATTTCTTTTATTGATGAATAGTCTATCTTTCCACAAGGCTCTTATGCTGTCTACATAGGTGAGCCAGGAATATTCGAGTTTTTGACTTGGGTAAATGCTTCAACTGTGAATTGCTTTGACAAATGAATTTCTTCTCCAAAAGTTCTCCAAAGTTGTGTGTATATATATATATATGACCAATTCAGAGCACAGAAATAATTTAAATCAGTAATAAGTTTGCCTTTACCACTTTAAGCTTTACTGACTACAAATTTTCTTACATCTTAAACTTCTAAACTGATTTTATTTATTCACATTATTTATTTCTTCATGATAAAGAAAGAACCTCCGATTTACTATGAACAGTATCAAGGGTGGAAGCATAGCTCCAGACTTCCTGGGCCCAAGGACAGCTATTCCACTGGCTTACGTCGGTGAGTTCTAACCTTTCTGGGCCCCAGTTTCTCTCTCATAGGATTGTTATGAGGATTCAATGAGCTGAAGAATACAGGGTGCATACACCACCAGGCATACATACCAATGCTATTATTATATATACCAACATAATACACCAATGCTATTATTCTTCTAGGAGAATGAGGAAGGAATTCTTTCCCCTCGTCTCACCTCCCCCTCTCTCAAGCTGTGTAGCAGTAGCCACAGGTCTCATTTGCAGTCTCCAACATCTTCATTGCTCTCAAGGCTCACCCTCCGCCGACCTCTCAAATGACATCCCCCTAATAAAGAGGCTTGACACACCTGAATAAACACAGTTAGTGGTGATGTAAGGCTCTCAGAAAATGAGTGTAGAGAAAGTTTCAAAGGATGGGTGTGAGGTTTATGGTACTACATCGGAACGGGTAGAACTCCAGACAGATATAAATCCATGCTAAAAATGAAAGGCCAAACTAGTGCTTGGGAGAGATGAGTAAAGAATGCAGTGCCTCCTGCTTTCAGGAAATACCAGAACTTCTTTCAGATCTGCAGGAAAGGTCCCCAGAGGCCAGAATGAAGCGATCTTTCTATTAGACAAAATTCCATATTTCTGACCTAACCTATATGTCACAGGCTATAGTGAAACCTCTCTCTCTTTCTCTCTCAGTTGCTGTAAGGCTTCATATAAAAGTAATCCCTACCAGAAGTAAAGGAGAGACATTCAATGAAAATCACTCTTCTATCTTATCCTCCAGATCTTCTCATCTTTGGTCTCTATTTTCTAATCTACAAAAGGAGAAACTTAGTTTAATGATTTCAAAAATGCTGTCCACGTATTGTCATCGATGTTCCAAAGCGCTTCATGGTGTGTCGGGAGTAAAGAAGAATATTAAAAGTCCTCCCCTCTGGGGATATTCAGGCTAAGCTGGGAAGACAGTAAATAGGATGAAAATGAGAAGCTGTGTGTATTTTACTGAGGTAGTGTATTTTGCCACTACTGGCAAACGATGTGGGAAAAAAAAATATATAGACGAGGAGTAGAAGAGAGGATAACTAAGGGACTGGAGGCTGCTGTTTAGTCGCTAAGTCGTGTCTGACTCTTTGTGGCTCTGTGGACTGTAGCCCGCCAGGCTCCTCTGCCCATGGGATTTCTCAGGCAAGAATACTGGACTGGGTTGCCAATTTATTCTCCACAGTCATCTTCCCAAGCCGGGGATCGAACCTGTGTCTCCTGCACTGGCAGACAGATTCTTTACCTCTGAGCCACCAGGGAATGGGGCTGAATTGGGAGAACCTTAAGCACCCCACTCCAGTACTCTTGCCAGGAGAATTCCATGGACGGAGGAGCCTGGTGGGCTACAGTCTATGGGGTCACTAAGAGTCGGACACGACTGAGCAACTTCACTTGCACTTTTCACTTTCATACATTGGAGAAGGAAATGGCAACCCACTCCAGTGTTCTTACCTGGAGAATCCCAGGGATGGGGGAGCCTGGTGGGCTGCCATCTATGGGGCCGCACAGAATCGGACACGACTGACGCGACTTAGCGGCAGCAGCAGCAAGTAAAGAAGAAGCAAGAGTCTTGGGAGGAAAGCTGGTTGAGGCTTGTGCAGAGGATGATGTGACATCCAGTGAGCGGGTGGATAGCCGGCTGATGATCAGATTTCACTCACAAGGGTAGTGGAAAAAAATTCGAAGAGGAATATTGAGACTGCCTTATTCACAGTTTTGGGTACCAGGCTGGGAGTCTGTCCTCTACTCTTAGGTTAATGCCTCTCAAAATTTTCCACAGAAGGATCCCCAAGGCTGATGAGAATATGAGGAATGCTTCTGTCAACTGGAAAAAAAAAAATCACAACCTAAAAGTAAGTTGAGAATTATGTTTTGTTAAGCAGACTTTCTGAGGACTTAAGCCCAAGACACTTACATAGCTCTGAGGGATTGCTCCAAAGAGGTAAGGAAGGAGCCAAGATATATAGGAGCTTTTGCAACAAAAACCAGGCAGTTGGAACATCAAAAGATGACTCTTCATTAAAGAAAACCAGACATCTCATCCCCGTTGGCTCAGGCAGTAAAGAATCCGCCTGCAATGTAGGAGACCCTGGAAACACGGGTTTGATCCCTGGGTCAGGAAGATCTCCTGGAGGAGGAAATGGCTCCCTACTCCAGTATTCTTGCCTGCAAAATTCCACGGACAGAGGAGCTTGGATGGCTACAGTCCACGGGGTCGCAAAAGGCTGGACATGACTGAGCACGCATCCATGCTTGTTCCCTTTACAAAATCAAAAGTCCCAAGGAGGTCAGTCTTCCATAAAAACAGGCTATCATTTCCCCCCATGTAGACTTCTCTAGTTAAGGAATTTGGAACTTTCCTGTATGGAGGAAGATGCAGGAGTCTGGGCTCATTGAAATCATTCCTTTGATCAGTAAACCAGCTATCTGAAAACTGTATCCTGTTCTTTCCCATCCTGAGTCCCTGCAGGGTGCACGGCTGGGCATGACTGCAGAGACTGAGGGCTTGGCATTGGGCAGCCTGTTTTGTCTCCATCTTGAGTCCCCTCAAGGCTCACCGTTGACAGTCACAGGGGCTGAGGGCTGGATGGCCTCACCATCGTTTGTTTGCTGATAGGGCAGGCAATATTTTTCATTCACGCTTCTATTCTCCTTTGACTATAAAGGGAAACATTTTGAAGATTTATGATAACAATTTCTATGGATAATTTTCAAAATGTCTACCTCTATAATATCGTTTCATTTTGTGATAATAATTATGACATTCTTTTTCTAAAACTTACAGAAAATCCAACCTGTAGGCAAATATTTTATTTTAGGACTTTGTTAGTGTCTCAGTCATGTTCAAGTCTTTGTAACCCCATAGACTGTAGGCTTCCAGGCCCCTCTGCCCATGGAATTTACCAGGAAAGAATACTGGAGTGGGTTGTCATTCCCTTCTCCAGGCATCTTCCAGACACAGGGATCGAACTGGGGTCTCCTGCATTGCAGGCAGATTCTGTACCATCTGAGTCAAAGGGGATGCCCTAGAACTTTGAACACTCGAATTTAAATACTAAACTTTAGGTAAGACCAATCCAACTAAAAAGCATAAGCTTTATCCTGCAGAAATCCATTGCAAATATTTTGAAAAGAGAATCAGATGCTATTTCAGAGCACTGCATATATTAAAAAGAAACAAATGCTGCAGGCAAATGAAACTCCTTCTGTTCTAGGAGACCCTTGCTTTTTCTGAACTCTTCCTCACAGCCTGAGGACTTTGCAGAAAAGAAGACTATCGCTATCTTTCCTAAAACTCAGACTGTCTTGATCTCTTCAAAGCACTTGCACATACATTATTTAATTTTTATTTCAGCATAGTTTTCCAAGATTGGCTCAGAGGCCAATAACAGGCTACAAAGAGCTAGAGAACTAGCCTCTAGGAAAATATATGGATTTTACCCCTCATTTGAGCACACTCTTTTTAAAAAAAGCCAAAACTTTGAGAAAGTTTCTACTTTAGGAAACAGTAAATTTCTGATGTGGTTTCCTGTAATTCATTTGTATGTACAAGGTTAAGAATATTGCCACTGAGGTTCTGTGCATGCTGGTGAGTCCTGGTTCGTAGGAGCTGGGCAGAGATTCTTTCTTGGAGGGACAGCTGTTCTTGATACTATTGTGAGGAATTCACTATCAAAACTGGGTGCTTCCCTCCCACCCCCCGTTGTAGTGATTAACAAACTTCATTTGCATGTGTCTTGAAGTCTGGCTATCTTATCTTTCCTTAATTTACAATTGTGGATGTAATAGGATACTGGAGTGTGCGTGTTTCTTCTTATGAATGAAAAGCTCAGTTCAGTTCAGTTGGTCAGTTGTGTCCGACTTTTTGTGACCCCATGGACTGCAGCACGTCAGGCTTCCCTGTCCATCACCAACTCCCGGAGCTTGCTCAAACTCTTGTCCATCGAGTCGGTGATGCCAAAGTATTGGAGTTTCACCTTCAGCATCAGTCCTTTCAATGAATATTCAGGACTGATTTCCTTTAGGATGGACTCATTGGATCTCCTTACAGTCCGAGGGCTTCTCAAGAGTCTTCTCCAGCACCACAGTTCAAAAGCATCAGTTCTTCAGCACTCAGCTTTCTTTATAGTCCAACTCTCACATCCATACATGACTACTGGAAAAACCACAGCTTTGACTAGATGGACCTTTCACTATGGAATGAAAAGTATTGCCTGCCCTATCAGTAAAACAAAGGATGTTACAGCCATTGAGCCATCACATTGCAGCCCCTTCGCTGGTGAACCCCGAGGGAACTCAGGATGGAGACAAAGAATGCCCACCATCTGGCAGTCAACTGCTACAGCCACCCCCAAGGGTGCACCCTGAGGAGACCCAGGATGAGAAAGCACAGGATCCTGGCCCCAGATAGCTGAGGTGCCTGTCAAAGGAATGGATTCAGTCAGCCTAGGCTTTGTGTCTTCCCGTGTATAGAAAAGTAGCTCTAGTTTCATTAATTTGAGATGTCTGGTTTTCTTTAATTAACAGCAATCTTCTGGTCATAGTTTCGACTGCCTGGTCATAGTTTCAAAAACTCCTATATACCCTGGCTCCTCCCCACCTCTTGCCTCTTCAGAACAGTCTCTCAGCTTTATCTGAGATGCTGTGACCCAGGTGTGAAGTCCTCAGAATGTCTGCTGAATAAAACATAATTCTCAATTTTTATGCTGTGCAATTTTTTTTTCAGTTAACGTTCTTACTGTTATAGCCTTCTTCATCCACCCAGTGACCTTCAGAACATTTTATAGGCTGATACTCTGTGCGTATGTGTAGGGGAGAAGTTAATCCTACTTGAAACTCATGAATTCTGAGTTGGAAATGTATAAATAAATCATAGAAAAAATGTGATATAAATAGGAAGTCTGAATTGCATCAGTTCAGTTGCTTGGTCATGCCCAACTCTTTGTGACCCATGGACTGCAGCATGCCGGACTTCCCTGTCCAGCACCAATTCCCAGATCGTGCTCAAACTCATGTCCGTTGAGTCAGTGATACCATCCAACTATCTCATCCTCATCCTTCTCCTCCTGCCTTCAATCTTTCCCAGCATCAGGGTCTTTTCAAATGAGTCAGTTCTTCTCATCAGGTGGACAAACTTTTGGAGTTTCAGCTTCAACATCAATCCTTGCAATGAACACCCAGGACTGATCTCCTTTAGGAGGGATTGGTTGGATCTTTTTGCAGTCCAAGGGACTCTCAAGAGGCTTTGCCAACATCACAGTTCAAAAGCATCAGTTCTTCAGTGCTCAGCTTTCTTTATGGTCCAACTCTCACATCCATACATGACTACTGGAAAAACCATAGCTTTGACTGTGATGGACCTTTGTCGGCAAAGTAATGTCTCTGCTTTTTAATATGATAAGCTGGTCATAGCTTTTCTTTCAAGGAGCAAGCGTCTTTTAATTTCATGGCTGCAGTCACCATCTGCAGTGATTTTAGAGCCCAAGGAAATGAAGTCTGTCACTGCTTCAATTGTTTCCCCATCTATTTGCCATGAAGTGATGGGACAAGATGCCACGATCTTAGTTTTTTGACTTTTGAGTTTTAAGACAGCTTTTTCACTCTCCTCTTTCACTTTCATCAAGAGGCTCTTTAGTTCCTCTTCACTTTCTGCCATAAAGGTGGTGTCATTTGCATATCTGAGGTTATTGATATTTCTCCCGACAATCTTGATTTCAACTTGTGCTTCATCCAGCCCAGCATTTTGCATGAAGTACTCTGCATATAAGTTAAATAAGCAGGGTGACAATATACTTTGGCCACCAGATGTGAAGAACTGACTCATTGAAAAAGACCCCAATGCTGGGGAAAATTAAAGGCAGGAGGAGAAGGGGATAACAGAGGATGGTTGGATCGCTGAGGAGGAGAAGGGGACAAGAGATGGTTGGATGGCATCACCAACTTGATGGACATGAGTCTGAGCAAGCTCCAGGAGTTGGTGATAGACAGAGAAGCCTGGGGTACTGCAGTCCATGGGGTCCCAAAGAGTTGGACACGACTGAGTGATTGAACTGAACTGACAATATACAGCCTTGATGTACTCCTTTCCCAATTTGGAACCAGTTCATCATTCGGTTCTAACTGTTGCTTCTTGACCTGCATACAGATTTCTCAGGAGGCAGGTAAGGTGGTCTGGTATTCCCATTTCTTACAGAATTTTCCAAGTTTTGTTGTGATCCTCACAGTCAAAGGCTTTGGTGTAGTCAATAGAGCATGCGTAGCTTACTCCAAATATCTCCCTCTGTCTACCTGTCAAGATTCTGCCAACATTAAGGTGTTCAAAAATCCCTTGCTGAAACATGAATACCTTTTGGGGAGGGAAGATTTAAGGAAGTGGTGGTGAGGTTAAAGCCCAGTTTGTTATTTGCTCCAGTTTAGAATCTTAGAAACTTCTAGGAGAATGATATATAAGACATCAGCCTGCACAAGCTTTCGCTTAAGAACAACATGTCTTACATTTGCTGAAATTATTTATCCAGCTTCAATACAAACAAAGCAAAGACCTAGTAATTTACCACTGAAAGAAGTAATTCCTTCCATAATTACATTATAATAATGGTATATATCTTAGTAAGTATTGGGCTATACAGTTTTTAGCACTCTTTTATGCCTTTATTATTTCATTTATTTAATGTAGTTATATCAAGACAACTTCTGAGTGTTGAACTATAATCTACTTGCATACAGCTCCCATCTTGTGATCTCATCTGCCCAGAACTGCACATAAAATATGGTTTCCATGAATACTCTTCCTATTAAAGATCATTCTGAAGACTTTGTAAGACAATCTGGAGAAAGAAGAGAAAACACCAAGGGAAAAGAATTGTTGACCCACCAACATCAGTAAGTGCTTAGAGAAAAACATGAAAAATTAAATATGTATAAGGTTGCTTCTTGAAATTCAAACAGAAAAGGAATCACCAGTTACTAACCCTGGGAGATTAGTTAAGAAAATTACAGTGTGTGTATATCATGGGATATGATGTAGCTATTGACAATGATTATCTCATGATACATTTTGACTAGGAAAGCTATTCATGGCATATTGAGTGAAAAAAAGGTGCTTATAGAAAATATATATGATCCCATTTCACAAAATTATAAACATATGTACTTCTAAATATGCATGATGAGATAACAAATGAATGGTTAATAGTGGTTGTATTTGGACGGTGGTATCTGAAAGATTTTTGAGATTTTTGTTCTTTAGATTTTTCAACAGGGACCCTTTATCATTTTCCCCCCAAATCAATATTTCAATACAAAATAAGAATAAATGGCTGGCTGGTGAATAAATTGGTATTCAGTATGTTTTTTTTTTTTTTTTTTGCTTTGTGCCATGCGTTTTATTTTATTTATTGTGGTAAAAGTCACATAATATAAAACTACTTTAACCATATTTAAATGTACAGTAAGTGCCACTAAGTACAGCCACGTTATTGAGCAATTCTTACCATCATCCATTTCTTGAATTTTTACCTTTCCAGATTGAAACTCTGCACCCACCAAACACGAAGGCCCCTTCCCTCCTCCACATTCCCCACCCCTGTCATCTGCTAGTGTACTTTCTGATGCTATGAATTTGACTATTCTGGATATTTCATATAAGCAGAATAAATATTTGTTTGCTTCCATGTATGCTCAGTTACTTTAATCCTGTCTGACTCTTTGCAACACTATGGACTGAAGCCCACCAGGCTCCTCTGTCCATGGGATCCAGACAAGAACACTGGAGTGGGTTGCCATGCCCTCCTCGAGGGGAACTTCCCAACCCAGGGACTGAACCCACACCTCTTACGTCTGCCGCATTGTTGGTGAATTCTTTGCCCACTGAGTCACCTGGGAAGCCCCGTATTTTTCTGTACCTAATATATATTGGAATGAACTTTTAAAGTTAACTTAATATGTAGTATATTTTTCTGAGTTGAAACTTGAAGGTATAAATGAAACATTGCCTAAATCTTTTAAACTCCGAGGAAGAGAAAGAGCAAAAGAGAGAAGCATGTGTGTGCATGTGTAGGTGAAGACAGGAAATAAAGAAAAATATGTTCTGGGTGGTCTAAAAGAAGCAATTAATTAAATAATAAAAATTTTAAAAATAAGAGAAAAACTGTCAAAGCTGAATTTAAAGAAGTAGAATTCCCAATGAGAGATGCATTGGATGGTGAACCAGAACCACAAGGGAAGTGGCAAGAGTCATTACTTGAGTCATGTCAGAAAAACACACACAACCCAAACCCACTCTTTCATCTTTTCCAGTTTCTAAATATGTTGACCTTTCAGGGACCCATGTCCATCTCTTCTTTTCATTATGAGGAAGTTGAAAAGGGCTATAATTTCATGTTGGATTTCTCCTAGGTGACTGAAGCTTTCAGGTGAAACATCTCAGTGTTGAAGAGGGACCACTTATTACTCAGCGGTTCTCACACAGCATGATTGGTTCTTTGTAAAATTCTAGCCTGGAGCCTTTGCAGCTGGCTGAGCCCCCCACCCCACCCCACCCCCGCCACCGTGAGTACATCACGGAAAAAGAGGGCCTGCATTAGCGACAAGTGGGCTGTATTTAAACAGTATGTCATGGCCTCCTGCCTGTGTGTAGGTTTTGAGAAGGTTACAACACATCTGGTTTTAGTCTGTCCCCACAGTTTGAGCAGGAAGTAAGTAGGCTCTGAAGATGCTGGCTTCCAGCCAGTTCAAAGGGGAATGTGAGGCTGCTTTTCACAATGAAACCGAGTCCAAAGAGTAGCTGAGCCGCTCTTCTTTCTCCCTCTTGTTAATGTGAAACACATCCTTAAAACTCGTCATTTCAAGCCACAAGCATAAAATCAAAAATCAGATTACAGCAGTAGACCCATTACAAGGTCCATCACGGCACCTTAGACTACTGTATTTCAAAATAAGTAGCCTCTCAACTCCAGGTTCCAAAGCTTTCCCGAGCCCTAGGAATTCTGAGTCCTGAAATCACTTTCAGACTCCCCGTAGCGGCAGTCTCCTTTATACCCTGCAGTTTCTCCCTTCTTCCTTACCTCCTCCCAGTCTGCTTTCAACTGCTGTGCGTGTGTGTGTTTTAACTGCTATATTCTGACTTCCACTCTAACCATTCCACTAACTGCTCCATCCAAGGTGACCAATTCTCAAATTTCATATCCTTGACATTGGTAAAAGGTTTGGCTCTGGTATCCATCTCCTCCTACCCCTCTTGTTTCCATAGAGTCGCACCATTCTGCTTCTTTCCTACCTCTCTTCCTTTGCCTTCACTTTGCTTTCATGACGCATTGTTTTTTCCTTCCATTCAAGGCCTTTCTAGTCCCCTCTGGTCTTCTCTCTCATTCTAATTTCCCAGGAGAACTAACCACTATTGATATTTTTATCTAGTTGACTAGCATACTCCTCACATAGTCGACTAAATACAACCAACTAGATGTCCTACGGTCATCACAAACTCCACACTCCCGAATCAAATCGGTCTTCCTGGCCCAAATCTAAATGCAAATTACAAATATTTCCAAAGAGCTTACTCTGTCCATCATCTGAGTTTTGAAGGCAGGAAGCTTTGCAGCTATGTGCTTCTCTTCCATCTCCTGATACGTCTGTATTTCTACCAGAGTCTTCCTCTTTCTTTTAAAGCTTGAATTACTGTTCAAGTGTATCTCCCTGTCTATTCCTCCTCCTAATTACACAGGCCCTTATTGCTGTACTTCTTATTGCGGTTGTTGTTTAGTCTCTAAGTCACATCCAACTCTTTGTGACCCCATGGACTTTAGCCCATGAGGCTCTTCTGTCCGTGAGATTTCTCAGGCAATAATACTGGAGCAGGCTGCCATGTGTTTCTCCAGAGGATCTCCCCAACCCAGGGATGGAATCCCAGTCTCCTGCATTTGGGCAGAGTCTTTACCACTGAGCCACTATGTAAGCCTACCGCACTTCTGCTTAATCCAAATTTTGTCCTCTTTGTACCCAACTCAACCTTGTATCCCATTATCAGGCTAATTATCTCAAAATGCTGCATGTATTGGATTATTTCATTTACTATTGATTTCATTTACTAAGGGATGATTTACTATTGATAAATGAAACGCAGTAACGTTTCAGTCTAGTTTTCAAGCCTCTCCAAAATCCAAGCCTGTTCTATTGTTCCCACCTTGTAACCCATCACCTCACCACAAAAAATCAAGTAAGACCATCTACTGGGTCTCTAGTTTAGTCATTTTAGCCAATATCTTATATTCTCTTTTGCCTAATCATCTCTGGTGGTCAGATGAGGCTGAGTCCAAGTAGAGAGCACTCCTTCCATGATTTTTTCAAAACTCTAAGTGACTTTAAGCTCAAAAACCACAGTGAGAAGGAATTTTACTTATGAACTGTGGAAAAGAATTCCAAATGGGCAATGAAGTACTTTCATCTTACTTTTTGCCTGAAGCACCCAAGTATAAATCACTGCTGAGATTTCATATGAATAAAGTATTTTCTTCCTCACATCTGAATTCACATTGACTTTAAACCGGAACTAACAGTTATAAATGTGAGTTTTTTGGAGAAAAGAACCCTATTCAAAGATTTAATAATAAGGTCTCTACTCATTTATATTCTCAGTAAGAAATGAGTATAAAATGAGTCTAATAAATACATTCCTGTTTTTATCCTTGAAACTATTCCCCATTGCAGGTCAATCTCAAGAGATCTTTTTTCACATACGTCAGGGAAACTTTCTGTTTAGAAAATAAATAGAATGCCAAACTTCATCCACCTTGGGTTTTTATAAGCATTTTACATTGTTTCTAGAACAAAGAATAATTTCAAATGTTCTTTGCTTTTGAAAGCAAGAGAGATGAAAATATGGTAAGTATTCTCAAGCTAGATATCTTAAGGTTATTTTACAAGTTGGCAATAGTTTACAAGTTGCAAATAGTTTTGCATTCATTGAACTATAAAATTTCCTGTTAGTGATTAAGGACTCCTTTAAGAAGATAATTACTTATTAAAAACACTCTTGGCTCACAAATTGATTTGAGATAGCAAATAAGGATGTTTTACAAAATGAAAAACCACAATCTGGGCAATCTTCCCCAATATTTTTTTTTTCTGGTTACATTATTTCCTAGAATATTGCTAGCTAATTTACACTACTTTTCCACACTCCTGACAACACCTGAAATAAAGGATGAATTTTTCTGTCTAATAATCCTAGTCTGAAGAGTATATAACATAGAGTTCATGGTAAAATAATGAATTAGTAAAAAAAATTATGCAGAAACAAATCTTTCCAAACAGGGGGCTATTAGGGACACTCCATTTATACTACAAAGACAACCAATTGCACTCCTTGTGGTTGAACGTTACCTTATCTTCTCCTCTACCCAGAAACAGGAACATTCTGGTGCTTTTGTCCTTTTTGAATCTGTCTCTGTCCTTAGACCCAACTTCTTTCTACAGTCTTTCCTTTAAGAAAAAAAAAAAAAAGAAAATAATTTCTTCTGAAGTTCCATAGTAACCAAACAGTTCCGTGGATGGTTTATGGTTCTGACACATTGCATTAACAAAGAATTTCCAACAGCACAGAAGGACCAGTTCCTCTTAAAACTTGAAGATAGTCATCAAAATAAATCATGCTAATCGGACACCAGCAACTTAACAAGCCAAGTGTCTACTTAAATGTGATGCAAAATTGGAAAGTTGAAATGTCTAAAACAACCATTTTCTTTTGGAGAAATCATGGCTTCCTTAAAGTCTCTTAACAGTCTCTATCACTTACACTTTGATGTCGAGTGGATGGATTGTTGAGAAATGTTTAAACCCACGGACTTTGGGGCTTGGATTTTTTATTTTTTTTATTGAGGAATAGTTGATTTATGATGTTGCATTAGTTTCAATTGTACAGCAAAGTGATATAGATACATATGTATATGTCTCTGGGCTTCCCAGGTGGCTCAATGGTAAAGAGTCTGCCTGCCAAGCAGGAGACCCAAAAGATGCAGATTTGACCCCTGGGTTGATCCCTGGAGAAGGAAATGGCAGCCCACTCCAGTATTCTTGCCTGGGAAACCCCATGGACAGAAGCAACTAGCTGGCTACAGTTCATGGGTCACAAAAGGTCAGACACAACTTAGCAACTAAACAGCAGCAACAGCAAATTGTATATATATATATCTGATTGTTTCCATTGTAGATTTTTACAAAACAATGAGTGTAGTTTTCTGTGCTATACAGCAAGACCTAATTAAATTGTTTTTGTAGTATTCTAATTTAAACAAGATCTACCATAGAGTTGTGATCAAATAACTGGCTTTTGGCCTCAGTTGTCTCAAATGTAAAACGTTACTGAATGAGCTGATTGTCTGAAGGAAGGAGGCTAGACAAGAGATTCCCTTCAGATCTCTTCTCAAAACCCTGTGAAAGTGACCCTCTGGTCTGCCTTCTCCTGTGATGAAGCAAGTCTCGTTTCTAGTATGGCTCATTTGCTGAGTCAGAGTCCAGCTGGGGTAAGTAAACCAGGAGACTCTTTACATCTTATAACTGTAGCAGAACACTTTAAAAATATCTTTATTTCTCTTTAATAGGATACAAAGCCATGATCCAGCCCACTGTTACAAAGGTATAAAAATGCTAATGTAATCTTTATAAGCCTGTTATTGCTTCTTTGGGAGTAATACAAGGTAAATCAAACCTATAGTGATACAGTGAAATCCAAGGAATTTTGACAGAAGTTCATTTTCCTTGGTTGCCACCAACAATAATGGTTGTAAACAGCATATGGCAAACAGCTGCGTCTTATGTTTGGAGGGTATGGCCTATCTTCCATCTCTATTTTTGATTCCAAAAATGAGTTTACCAGCTTTCCCAGAGAAGTTACCTTTTAATTGTTGTTAAACATAAGTAGCACAGAATTCAGGTACCCATTTTTTTTATTTGACTTAATTTATAGAAAGATAATATATTTTTACACTTTTGCTTCCAAATCTGAGAACTGAAAATGTGTGAAGTGTCTGGCTTTCTTTACTTTTTAAAAAGTGCTTGGTTCCCAAAGGGGCTTAGAAATTTCATCTTGAATGGAATATACCCTCCCATCTATACTGTTTTCTCATCTTTGAATATCAGAGTACGGAAAACTCTCCCTAGCTTACAAAGCTATTATGATACTCAGTGGAATAACAAAGTTAACAAAAAGTAGCTAAATTTATTGAACCTTGTTGTTTAATTAAAAGTAGCTAAATTTATTGAACCTTGTTGGATAGTAAAGAATTTGACTGGTATTTGTCCCCGGTTATACTTTGGCCACCTGATGGGAAGAGATGACTCATTTGAAAAGACCCTGATGCTGGGAAAGATTGGGGGCGGGAGGAGAAGGGGACGACAGAGGATGAGATGGTTGGATGGCATCACCAACTCAATGGACATGGGTTTGGGTGGACTCCAGGAGTTGGTAATGGACATGGAGGCCTGGCGTGCTGCAGATCATGGGGTCACAAAGAGTTGGACATGACTGAGCAACTGAAATGAGCTGTCCCCGGTTTCTGGGAGGGACTCTAAATCCTTGGACATTTTCAAGTGATAAGAATGTGTTTGTTATTCATGGTAGAACCCCTGGGATCAAACATGAGTGACTCATGAGGACCCTCTAGTTAGTTTCATGGTCTATCCATCCTGGGGGCTGGACATGAGGGAAAGATCAACCTTGAGATTATGAGCCAGGTGAGGTCAGGCCAACCTCCCAACCTCAGGGAAGTAAAGGGGAGCAGAGATTCAGTTGAATCATATGGCCAGTGATTCAATCAATTGTGTCTGTAGAATTGCTACAGAGCAAGGGCCTGTGTGTCAGAAGTCAGAAAGTCAAACTCTGACAACAGGGGATTGTAGCAAAGTCAGGGTACCAAGAAAATAGAAGAGTCAACTTGTGCTCAAAAGACATGAACCGCCCCCCCCACCCCATGACTTTCAGGCAAAGGTTTTTAAACACAGTGTTCGGGGGGAGGATTGTAGGATGGATGATCAGTTTATGGCCTTCTACTCATTGGTTGGTGGTGAGGTAACAAGGTGATGTTTCAGGAACCTCAAACTTCTGGTCCTAAACAGTCTGGGGTCTCTTTGCTTATGGTCCTCATGTCGCCACCATCCTCCACCTGGGTGTGTGTTGGGGGGGAGGTAATTAGTTTTTAGTGAACAACTCAGAGATATGCAATAGATTGTTATTTATATCTCTTAAGAGGAACTGGGAGTCATGTCTTCTTCCCTGGTGGCTCAGATGATAAAGAATCTGGCTGCAGTGCAGGAGACCTGGGTTTGATTCCTGGGTCAGGAAGATCCCCTGGAGAAGGGAATTGCAACCCACTGGAGTATCCTTGCCTGAAAAATCCCCTGGACAGAGGAACCTGATGGGATACAGTCCATGGGGTCAAAAAGAGTCAGTCACGACTGAGTGACTAACACTTTCACTTTCAGGAGCTCTGTGATTCCGTTGTCCTAATCTCTAACTGCTTGAGTCTGCTCTTTGGAACTTGGGGAAGGCCCAGGAGACTAAAGCCTTTTATTCTGGGGACAAGAAATGGGGAACACAGAGGGACTTTTGTACCCGGGGAGGCCCCTCAGGGTCCTGCCTGGTTTCCAGATAAAACCTAATAAAATTTTGAACACTGAAACTCCCAGGTTTTCCTGACTGGTGAACAAATCAGAACACATAGTAAACTACAACAGAGAGATTGCTCTTCTAATTCAAAAGGATAAAAAGGCATATTGAAAAGGTGGAAAAAAGCTATATTATTTTTCTAGCAGTGAAGAAGTCATTCTTGTCTGTGTTTCCCAGACTATTTTTTACTGAGCTGAAACCCACCCAGTCTTAGCATTGGCAATTCAAACCATGTCCATCAGACAGCTTTAATGACAACAAAACTTTTTCATCTTAAAACTGACTTTAATGTGAGAACAAGACTCTGCGGTATATAAATTATATGCAAATTACAAACAGAACATGCAAGTTGAAAAATTTCAGAACCAAAAGTTCACACACAGCTGAAACTTTCTCTAAATTAAGAATGAAATCACCATTTCTTTTCCCATTTGAGAAAATTAATATCTGAAGATTTGACCAGGTTATTCCTCAGATGAGTGGGTCTTACATTTTAGGTCCTTGAGGAAAAGTATTTTGTATAGTAATAAAGAATATAATTGAAAATTATTGTACTTGAGCCTATTGGCCTTTGCTTTGCATGCCAGGAATTCTGACAGCCATGAATGGCAATCAAAGGACCCAACAGACAGATATCAGAAGATTTTATAATATTAAATTTTTCACAAAGTGACAGAGAGACAGATTTCACACAGAAGTAGCATCATGGGAAATAACCAAGATACCAAAGAAGAAAGAGTAACTCCTCAGATTTCATAGGATTTAAAGGATAAATCACTGAAGCTGAAGAAATAAGCAATAGCACACTAAACAAAAATGAACTGGGGAGACACAACAAAGTCCTTCTTTAGAGCACAGATAACTATATTCAATACCCTGTGATAAACCATAACAGAAAAAAAAACAACAACACAAGAAAGAACACATATGTATAATTGAATCACTTTTCTGTACAGCAGAAACTAACTCAACATTTATATGTCAATACAAAATAATAAAAGAATTAGGTGAAAGGAATAACAATATCAAAAATAAACTGAGCAGAGAGAGAAATAGCTTAAAATGTAATCAAAATTATCAAATAACTGAACTTGGAACAAAAGTCACTGCCAAGTTCAAATTGTTTGGAGCAGCTGAATTGGCAAACAAATAATGCAATGGGCATAGCAACAAGCTCAGTTTATTTTACGTGGACCTTTTAATGACGTCCCTGTACATACATCTTTGTCAACCTGCAGTAATCCAGGGCATGAACCAGAGTTTGTTTACTCTGATTCACTAATTTAGAACTAGTGGAAAGTACCTTTGTTGTTGTTGTTTAATTGCTGAGTTGTGTCCATCTCTTTGAGACCCCACTGACTATAGCTCGCCGGGCTCCTCTGTCCATGGGATTTCCCAGGCAAGAATACTGGAGTGGATTTCCAGGTGATCTTCCCAACCCAGGGATTGAACCCTTGTCTCCTGCATTGGCAGGCAGATTCTTTACCACTGAGCAACGAGGAGAGCCTAGTGGAAAGTACCTAGTTTAAGTTTAAATGACATAATGACTTTTTAAAAAATTAAATTGTTTGACCTGCATCAGGCTGTCTTTGCCATCATGCTTTTTTTTTTTTAAAGATGAAAAGGAGCAAACTGCAGTGAATAGCTGAGAGAAAATTCTTCATCAGAAATATTAGAGGATTACAATAAATAATTTATCTTTTTGTTCTAGCAGTTCCATCATTCTGTAATGTAGGCAGAGCATCTTATTTGTCTGAAAAAAGATTCTTTAATGTAAGTAAATCACTTATCCTTTTAAGTAATTTTAAACATTCCTACTTTAAATTTTAATTCAATGATTCATTTGCTTTGTAAGCACGATATTAATAATGAATGAACACTTGCTAAGTTTCTCTTCTTAAACATGGTTTTACCTTGTCCCTGAGCCTCTCTAAGAGTTTCCTGTTTCCTAGTGGATGCAGCTCGACACTTTCCATAATGTAGCCTCACTCAAAGGATTTAAAATGCTATTAGTTCTCTTTTATTGCAAGACTTTTATTTACTGTTCTCTGCCAACATGCATTCAATTTTGATTCCCAGCTGTTGCATACCCTGTTTCTTGCTGGAATTGATTTTGTTTTCCCTCCTACTTTAGAACTACCTAAACTTTAACCCCTCAAGTCCTTCAACACCTTCTGCTGAATTCCTCCCTGGCTATAATCCATGCAGACTGAGAAATCAGGTAAGCTCCCTGATGGCTCAGATGGTTAAGAATCTGTCTCTAGTGTGGGAGACCTGGGTTTGATCCTTGGGTCAGGCAGATCCCCTGGAGAAGGGAATGCAACCCACTCCAGTATTCTTGCCTGGGGAATCCCATGGACAGAGGAGCCTGGTGGGCTATAGCCCATGAGATCACAAAGAGTTGGACACAAATGAGTGACTAACACACTCACAGACACACACACGCACACACACAAGCCAGATTATCCTCTAGCTGGTTGTCTCATGTTTTCCATCCATTTAAGGCAGACCTCATGTCGGAAACGTCTCTGGTTTCTTTCCTGTACATTAATGAATACATCACTGGAAGCATGATATTGCAAAAGATTGGCAATTTATAGAGTGGTTCCTTTATATGAGGAAATGTCTAATGCAATCCATGCAGAGTTCTCCTAATACGATGGAAAGACTGGAACTAGAGAACGACAGGTGAACAAGGCAGGAGGTTCCCAGGACGACCTGGCTGAAATGTCCCAGGTCAGTAGAGAGATGTGCACGTGCCTGAACACACAATTCTACCCAGTATCCAAACAATAGAAGAATAAAAATTTATGTCCCCAAGTTCCAATGACATGATTTACAGAGGCCACCTGAAACTTGGCACACGCCTGTCTGGAAGAGTGACACCAAGGCTCCAGCAGAACAATAAAGCGCCTGCCTCTCTTAAGCAAGATTAAATCGAAAGCCCCAGAGAGGGAAATACAGGATTTCCCCTGGCCATCAGGCGGGTGAGTCAGCGTCGCCTGCCCTAACAATGGATGGAGACACAGCCACTTGGAGACTTTTCATCTTTATCCTTTTTTAGCAAAGCCTGTGCCCTATTTTCATAGGTAGGATGCCTGACGCCTTGCCCACTGCCCCTCTTCACTATCTTTTATTAAACAGGAAATCAGGCAGCATTCTTTCCGGGAATGGGGAGGGGTCCGCTGTCAAACAAAATAAAGGCAAAGAGGCAAAACATTTTAACTCAGTTTGAGTGACATCCTGGATCACTGAGATTTCTGATAGGCTACTTTAGACAAGATTACCAAAAAGTAAAGGTATGACTCTAAAACCTAGAAACCCACCTCCTGATAAGAAATATGTATGGCCAATTTTCAGCCAGGATTGTTCTATTTTAAACCCAGCACATGAAAGAAAAGAATGTTGTTGCTTAAACTCACACTTTTATTGATTCAATGCCATTACCCATTAGGACCCAGTAATTACACATACCCACACTTCAGAGCAGAGTAAAACCCCACATTCAGTGCTATAATCTGTCGCTTTCATTTCTAAGGCAAGGTCGAAAGTCTTGAGCATATGTCACTCTGGGACACACTAGACAGTCCTAGTACCCAAGAGGACCTTCCAAGGGTCTGTCAGTTAGGAATTGCATTTGGCTGCTAGCAAGAAAAATTCCAAACTCACTGGCTTAAACAACGCAGGGGTTACTTATTTTTTCCATCGAAAGTAGACAGGCCAGAGTTGGTATGGGGGCTTCTCAACTCCAGCCCAGGGTCAGCCTCCTCTGACCTTTATGCTTCTCCATCCTTAAGGTGTGACCTTGTCCTCAGATTCTCAAAACCTCCTCAAGAGCCATCGGGTAAGGCAAGAGGGAAGGAATGCCAACTGTGCTAGTCCCCTTTAAAGAGTTCCCTGGGGCGTCCCACTCAGCTCAGAGCTCAGTCACTTTGGGCATGATTTACTGCTGGCAAAGCTTGGAGTGTGTATTTTATCCAGGCTCTGTTAGAAAGGAAAAGATGGAGAAGGGATATGTACAGGTAACAGTCTCCACTACAGCAGAGAGGCCATGGCCGTGGCTATTCCTGGTGAGAAGCCTGCCAAGCAAACAGCCTCAAGAGACCCTCTGTCTCCCCATTAATTCATGCTCAGCTCACAAGCAGAGTGAAAATATGAGTGACTGCCATGAATTAGACAAGACATGCATTGCCTTGTGTGTCCTAATCTTAACTTTTGTGATACTTCTTCGTTTCTACAACACCTCTAACAACCCTCCAAACAACAAAATCCTTTAGTATCAAATGGAGATAAAAACACCAGCATCACAGAGTGTTTCTACCCTGTCTTATGTTCATTGCTTAGATTTTAGCACTGCTTGTTTACAGACTGCTTGGCCTAGCTCCGAGGAGCTCTTGAAAATAAAGTTCCGAACTGAGACTTATTAGGGCTCTTTAAAAACTCAACCTAGGGACAGTTCTATTTCTCTGGAGTTTGAGGTTTTTTTGATTTTTTTTTGGGGGGGGGGCGCTTATCCAAAAGCAAGATCCAGATTTCTTGTGGTTTTACCCAATTAGAGGATTATTCTCTCACCTTCGGAAACAGTGTCCAGTGTTTCACACCAGACAAGGGACACCTCCAACGTCACAGAAGTGAGTTCCCTGGAGGAACTTGGTTGCCCTGTTCACCTGTCAAGTCGGCATTTTGTATTCCTCATTTATGCCCCTGGGTGTAAACGCTCCAGGCAATTTTGGAAAGCATTCTCATAGCCATACGAAACAGGCTTTTGGAACCATCTCTTTCTGCTTCCTCCTGATACACAATAGTCATGATTGTAAACGTGGGACTGAGAATTAGATTCAACTTAAAGCATCTCAGTTTGCCCACTAATGTATATACAGTTAACCCTCCTCACTCATGGATTCTGTATTGTCAGTTCATGGACTCACTGAAATTGATCTATAACCCCAAATCAATATGCAAGGCACTTTCACAGTCGTTTGCAGACTGCAAGTCTGCAAGGCCAAAAAAAAAACAAAAAACAAAAAAAAAACTTTGTACAGATAGCTCAACACACGTGCCCCATCTGAGGTCGAACAAGGAGATACTGTGCCTTTTTGTTGCAACGCTCAGACTATAAACAAGCATTTTGAGAGGGGCACTCCTTGGTGGCACACATTTGTGCTTTTTATTGATGATTTTGCTATTTTAAAATAGCTACCATATGTAGCACTAAGTGCTGTCCAGTGTGATCTCCATTAGAGAGGAAACATAGGCTAAATAACCTTCCTTTGCACATGAGCTAGAATGTTGTTGGCTGTGAGTTCAATGTTAATTAATCTACAATGCATGTTAAATGCTGTTAAGCAGATATGCACCATAAAGTCAGGTATATGTTGATTGACTGATTGATAAAAATGTGGCCAGAGGCTCTCAGGAACCTAACAGCATATTTCCTCTAGAAGCAGTGACTCAGTATTCTCTCCCTGGGTGTCCATGGGGACTTCATAGACCATAACAGCAGAGAATAATGAAAATCAATTGTATTCTGTTCCAATTAACCCCTAGAGTGGATCTTTCTTTGCACAATCGAACCAGAGTATTTAGGTGTTTATTATCCTTGATTTTCTGTCTCTGTGGTTTAGCTGCCTTTATTGTTGAATCTGAAAAGTTATTCTTTGCTTTAGAGAGACAAGGGGGAAAAAGTTTTCAAATCTCTTTTTTTATGAATCAGAAAAAAAATGAGAGAACATAATTTTGTGCTCTACAATTCAGTCTTGGAATCTGTATTTAATTGCTTTAATTTTCTAGCTATTATCTATGTGGAGCTGATTTTCAGAGACAAACCAACTCATTTCCTAAAAGCAGGCATAGATGCACTGTAGCTGTCAAGGACAGCCAGTGGTTCTAGCTGATGATATCTCTTGAAGCAGTAAAGTGTTGTGAAAGTGTTAGTCGCTCAGTCATGTCCTGCTCTTTGCAATCCAATGGACTGTAGCCCGCCAGGCTCCACAGTCCATGGAATTCTCCAGGCAAGAATACTGAAGTGGATAGCAATTCCCTTCTCCAGGGATCTTCCTGACCTAGGGATCAAACCAGGATCTCCCGCACTGCAAGAGCATTCTTTACCATCTGAGCCACAAGGGAAGACCATTCATTTGTCTCCCACCATGATAAATTTCATGGTGTCTGTTTTGATAAATTTTCTCTTCTCTCTCCTTCTTCCCCACCCCCCGCCACACACACACCACTCACAGAAACACACAAGGTTTTGGATGCTTAAGACAATTTCAATTCGATATCACTCATTCCTTTAATGATTGTGTATCTAGCATCTGTGTTGGACTATGGAAATCATTGTGGGAGATGAATGAATGGCTGAGACCCCGATGAGGTTCTCAGGGAACTCCAAATCTAGTGAAGCAGTAACTAAGAGAGATTGGGGAATGTTAAAAGGAAAATAAGGAGGGAAGGCAGTGGTATGTGCTTATTCCCGACCCCCTTGACATTACTGTGGCTTGGCTAGATGAAGCTAGATGCCTGGAAGCAGAAATGTGTGCAAAGTGATAGTAGAGAAGCTGTGTATGTTTGCATCTGCATTTGTGTGTGTGTGTGTGTGTGTGTGTCCTCAGCCTCCCACTTCTGTGTCTGCTACAATATTATCCCTTGGACTGCAAGGAGATCCAACCAGTCCATCCTAAAGGAAATCAGTCCTAAATAGCCATTGGAAGAACTGATGCTGAAGCTGAAACTCCAACACTTTGGCCACTTGATGCAAAGGACTGACTCATTTGGAAAGACCCTGATGCTGGGAAAGATTGAAGGCAGGAGGAAAAGGGGACGACAGAAGATGAGATGGTTGGATGGCATCACTGACTCAATGGACATGAGTTTGAGTAAACTCCATGAGTTGGCAATGAACAGGGAGGCCTGGCATGCTATAGTCCATGGGGTCACAAAGAGTTGGACATAATCAAATGACTGAACTGAACTGAACAATATTATTCTATTCAAGGAGATCTTTTTTAAAAAAAATATGAAGCAAGACTCATGTGTAGATCCATAGCTGCCCTTTTCTTCCTCTTTAATTGGGAGTTCTTTCATGAGGCCTCATGAACACTTTTTAAATGTCACAACTTTCAGCTTTGTATTTCAAGATGAGCAAAACTCTGTAATTTACTTAAAGTCACTAGCAATGTATCTTGTCCTGTTCTGCAGTGTCAGGAAATCCAGCGATGACTCGGAATTTATGGGAAGTACCAGAATTTTAAGTCTCAATGAGAATCTAGCATTTATCATATTCCTTCTTCCTGGCTTTGCATAATGTGATTAACTTACGCTTGTATAAGATAAACTAAAGACTGGTTGATATATCCAAAACCTTTGCCTTGTGATGTCTCTGGAAGAGCCATGCTTCTTCTGGGATCTTTTAGTATTTTCCTCATTGTATGTAAAACTCTGTTGAATGAAAATGAGCCCTTAGACCATGTTCCCTTGAAAAATCATATAATAACACCTGTATTTAGTCCAAGTTCTCCTTCTCCCTTCTAAGAAGTAAGATGTGCACACAAGAGAGAAGAAAGAGAGAGAGAGAAGAGAGAAATGGAGAAAGAGAGCCTCCCAAAGAGAGACAGAGCAAAGAAACAAAAGCTTTGCAGCAGCTGTACAATGATCACAATAATACCTTCTATTTACACAAAACCTACTTTCAGGAGTTATTTGAGATGGCCTACAAAATTAAATATTAAATAATTGAAATAATGAGCCACTTTTTTAAAAGAAGAAACGATCACGAAGGGGAAGTAGTTATGAAGCCAGAGAACACTGAACAAAGATAATTATGAAAACTGAACATCGCAGTTTAACTCTGAGTCTCCCGCAACTAAAGCAGAAGTTGGGAATCCATAAGAACAAATCCTTCACCATCCTATCAATGGAGAAAAAAACCAGTGCACTACGAGATCCTGCATCCTCTTGAAGTTTGGCGTCCTAATAAAAAGTGCATTGTGTGAAAAAACACACGAGACAGCAACAGACTCACGGACGGAGAGAACAGATCTGTGGTTGCCAAGGGGGAGGAGGGAAAGGAGAGAGGATTGGGAGTTTGGGTTTAGCGGATGCAAGCTGTTAGAGAATGGAAGAACAACAAGGTTCTAATGTATAGCACAGAGGACTTTATTCAGTCTCCTGGGATAAACAATAATGGAAAAGAATGTGTTAAAAATAAGCACATATATGTATATAACTGAGTCAGTTTACTGTACAGCAGAAACTGGCACATTATAAATCAACTCTGCTGCTGTTGCTGCTCTTTAATTACTGAGTTGTGTCCAACTCTTTGTGACCCTATGGACTGTAGCCCACAGGCTCCTCTGTGCATAGGATTCTCCAGGCAAGAATACAGGAGTGGATTGCCATTTCCTTCTCCAGGGAATCTTCTTGGCCCTGGGACTGAACCCACGTCTCCTGTATTGCAAGGGATTCTTCACCATCTGAGCCAGGGAAGCAAATCAACCATACTTCAATTGAAAAAAAAAGTTTTAAAAAAAGTGAGTCATGTAAATCACTACAGGAGCCATATTTAAATCCCTGTACTACCTTTGGCTATATGAACAAGGCACAATTGCCTTCCCTTCAAGCATTATTTTATTAGAAGGTGGAAGGACCACAGTGGCTCTGACTCTCCAAAGGTGTGGGCTGCCATGTGAGATGGCGTCTCACACACCCCACTTCTGTCTGAGGACTTACTGCATGAGCTGGGGAAACAGCTGTGTCTGCAGCTACACCAGCTCCTTCAGCTTCCACTGGACCTTGGTTTTCAGCTTTGAGTCCTAATTGGAGTGTGTGTGTGTGTGTGTGTGTGTGTGTGTGTGTGTGCAGCTCCATGGCAAAGGACAATAATTTCAATCCCAGATCACTGGTGTCATCAAAGTCAGAAGAGGTGGGTTAGAGTTTGCAGTCTGGATTTGTCCCCAAAGCTTCTAACCTGTCCTCACTCTTCCCTGGTTCACTTCTGGTTTTATTTCCTGTCTATGGGTCTTAGTGACCCTATGGGGTCATTTTATTCCCACTGCTAGAATCATAGACTTCTTCACATGCTTTTATAAATAAATAAAGTCTAATACCCATAATAAATCCCTTAGTCCATATCATTCTTACTTCTGTTTTGCTTGATCAAACTTTACCTGATACATGTCTGGTGCCTGGAATTGGGGTACTGCCAAAATGGAAGCCTTAAACATGTGGCATTCTCTGCTATACTATATGGTGAGCAAAATCTAGGATGTTCTTAATGACTAATAAGCCTTAAAGGCTGTGAAAAAATTGCTATTGGCTACTAAAGAAAAATAAATTTGTGTTACATAGTGGCAGAAATTTTGACAGCCCTATGGTCTTTAATGGGCTTCCCTGGTGGCTCAGAGGTTAAAGTGTCTGCCTCCAATGTGCGAGACCAGGGTTCGATCCCTGGGTTGGGAAGATGCCCTGGAGAAGGAAATGGTAACCCACTCCAATATTCTTGCCTGGAGAATCCCAAGGACAGAGAAGCTAATGAGCTTCCTTGGTAGCCCAGTGGTAAAAATCCACCCACCCATGCAGGAGACACAGGAGATGCAGGTTTGATCCTTGGATAGGGAAGATGCCCTGGAGAAGGAGATGGCAATTCACTCCAGTATGCTTGCCTGGAAATCTCATGGACAAAGGAGCTTGGCAGGTTATAATCCATGGTGTTACAAAAGAATCAGACATGGCTTAGTGACTAAACAACAATGCTCTTTAATAATGTGGAAAATAGAAAAGATACCTAAAGAAGCAGAGTGGTTGGCTAAGGAAATTTCTAAGAAGAAGTTTGAAAACGCCAATTAATATCTTTTGGTCACATATGATAAGATATCCATGGATACATAATCTAAAATAAAGTGGTAGATACTTTTGCAAGCAGAATTTTGAAGCAATAAAAGAGTCAGGTCTTGCTGGATCTGAAAATAAAACCAGCTCTTATTTCCAGCTTCTGTAGATGGAAAAATATTCTCAAAGTGAAAAATAGCTTCAGCACAAAGAGCAAATCCAGGACTGTGGCTGTAAGCCCCTTCGTTAAAACTTCAAAATGATATAAGGGTATGTCTAGTAAACTCTCTCAACTAGACCCAAAGGATTTCAACCAACAGAAGGGTGTTATCTCACAGAATCAGACTCTCAGCCCAAGCTGGAGAATTGTGGGCATAGACTTTGTATAATGGAATAAATGCTAGTAAGATTCATAGCAAATCTATAAAATGTTTTAATATAATTACACTAGCAGCAGCTTTGTATACTTGGATTAAAGCAACAGAGACAGAGCTTCAGGAAGCAGGATGAGAAAGTTACTAAACTGGAAAAAGTGAGTCATGTCTTACGGCAAAGGAGATATGTTCCAGAGTGAAGAGCTTACAGTTCTGAGAGCAGAGCTGAGATGGGCAAAAAAAAAAAAAAAAAAAAAATCGTACTCAGGGAGACTCTAATTAAGAAACTGTTCTATGTGCCCTGGTAGATTTCAGTATTTCTGTGGACCTATGTGTGCTGTGCACCTCCCCTTCCTGTTCTTATCAAATGAGAATGTCTATTTCAGTCTTTCTTGTATTCATTTACTAGCATGTCATAACAAACTATCACCCAATGGGTGACTTAAGCCGCAGAAATTTATTGTCTCATGATGCTGGAAGTCCAAGACAGCAGGACGGGTCTTCCCTGAAAACTGGGGGAAGGATCTGTTGCAGGGAAATCTCCTGGGCTTGTAGCTGGCTGTTCTCTCCCTTCTCTTCATATTACCTTCCCTCTCCGCATGCTTGTGTATCACTTTAGTCATGTCCCACTCTTTGCTACCCAACCCAGGGTCTCTTATATCTCCCGCACTGGCAGGCGGGTTCTTTACCACTAGCACCACCTGGGAAGCCCTCCTCCCTGTATGCCTCCCTCTCTGCATAACTGTGTCCAAATCCCACACTTCCTTTTTAATAAAGTCTTGTAAGAAGAGTTAGCTCTCGACTTTATTATTTATTTTTAAATTTTTGGCAGCTTTGCCTGACATGTGGGATCTTAACTCCCTGACCAGGGATCAAACCTGTGCCGCCTGCAATGGAAGTGTGATGTCTTAGCCACTGGGCAGCCAGGGAAGCCCCTCCCCCTTTTCTTATAAGTTATATTGAATTAAAGACTTACCTTCCCTCTTGTATGACCTCATCTTAATCAATCTTATATGAAATGGCCTTGTTTCTAAGCAAGGTCCCATCCTGAGGTACTGGAGATTAGAATACCACCATGAGAATTTGCAGGAGACAGGCTTCAGCCCATCACAGTTCTATCCCTGTATCACCATTGTAAAATAATGTAAAACATTCTTTATTCAAAAAATGAAAATCATGGTATCTGGTCTCATCACTTCACGGCAATTAGATGGGGAGACAATGGAAACAGTGACAGACTTTATTTTCTTGGGCTCCAAAGTCACTGCAGACTGTGACTATAGCTGTGAAATTAAAAGGTGCTTGCTCCTTCTAAGAAAAACTATGACAAACCTAGACAGCATATTAAAAAGCAGAGACATTACTTTGCCAACAAATGTCTGCCTAGCCTAAGCTATGGTTTTTTCCAATAGTCATGTATGGATGTGAGAGTTGGACCATAAAGAAGGCTGAACGCCAAAGAACTGATGCTTTTGAACTGTGGTGTTGGAGAAGACACTTGTGAGAGTCTCTTGGACTGCAAGGAGATCCAACCAGTCAATCCTAAAGGAAATTAGTCCTGAGTATTCATTAGAAGGACTGATGCTGAAGCTGAAGCTCTAATACTTTGGCCACCTGATGCGAAGAACTGACTCATTGGAAAAGACTCTGATGCTGGGAGAGATTGAGGGCAGGAGGAGAAGGGGATGACAGAGGATGAGATAGTTGGATGGCATCACTGACTCAATGGACATGAGTTTGAGCAAACTCCAGGAGACGATGAAGGACAGAGAAGCCTGTTATGTTTCAGCCTTTGGGGTCGCAAAGAGTCGGACACAACTGAGTGACTGAACAACAGCAATCACCATTGTACATCAAGTGTGCACATTGGCAATGCGGAAGCTAACTAACATATTTATAGGTTTACAAATTGAGAGGGAATGTTCTTGAGTTATTTCACCCAGGTAACCTCCTCTACACCTATATGTGGTTTGGATGGAGAGAGACTAGACTTCATGATGATACTGTAAGTGCATCAGATTTTAGGGAGCATGAAGGAAGTGTGAGTATAATTTGTATATGACTGACTGTGACCTAGAATAGCCATGATAGTATCTATCATCCCAGATGACCTTCTGGAACCTGACCTTGCCATTCCTCCATCAAAAGATGGAACAAAGGTGGGGATAAGAAGCAATTTTAGTTTCACATCCAGCAAGACCTGACTTCTGTATGTCTTTCCATAATCCTGTTTAAAAACAGACATTCAACTTTATTTCAGCTCCTCACTTTCTTGAATTCTCCTTCCCCTGAATCTGTGCTGATTGCAATGACTAAGCCAGGAGAACGTGGGAGAAATGACACTTGAACTCACAAGCAGCCTTGTTGTTTCAGTCTGGATCTCTTAGAGCATTAGGAGAACTCACTCTTGGAAAACGGTTGCCATGTTGGGAAAAACTCATGGAAAGACCATGTTCCAAAGTGATAGACACAAAAATTTATAGACAACAATATTTACTGAAACATCATTTATAAATTAGCAATAGCCTACACTTTCAACAATAGACTGCTGATTTATACAGTATTCACGTCATTAAATATTGGGCAACCTTTTAACATCATATTCACATATTAAAAAATTTGCATTGACTGTGAATAAAATAAATCAATATTTATATAACCACCAATGAAGGTAAAATACAAAACTATATATTGTATGCCATACGTTCTTAATTTTATAGAAACACATCCATATTTCCATGCTTATATTTTTTAAAATATGTAGACACAAAACCAACCAGAAGAAAATAAACTAACATGTTAATAGCTGTTATTTGAAGCTGGTAAGGCTGGAACTGATTTATATTTTTGGTGTTCAATTTTTTTTTTTCATTTTCTATATTGTTGTTATAAACCTCTATTACTTTGATGATGATTTTTAAAAGAAAACAAATGCCATGAAAAACAATATGTCATGCTCAGAAAATTAGGGTTATTTACCCATGATTATGTGGTACATTGCGATTGAAATCAGAGGTTTTGAGTCTTGAAGCCTAAACTTTGCCAAAGGGAACAAACTTGATTTTTCTACATTAAGACTCATCTATTGATATGATATTCAATACATCTGCAAGGCTTTATACTTATGAAACAAAAGTGACGTCAGAAGAAATTTAATTAAGCACGCATGAGGAATCAGAGCACAAACTGCCATACTCATCTTAGCCAAACTCAGATTCAAAAATGAACTTATTTTTGACATGTCATAGGAAAACTCATATCTGTTTGGACCTGTCCTGTCTGGGTTCTTAAAACTGGAGACTATTAAAGTAAATTAATTATATTTTCTCACTTCATACATGAAACTCAAATTGGTTTTTTAATTTCTTATGAATTATTTTTATTGGTTCAAATTCAGACCTTTGCTGTAGGATTCACACTGAAACCTATTATATATCCCTTAATGGATACCAAATCTTTTCTTTATAACACTCTGCATCTCTCTGGGAGCTTAAATAAACGGAACAAAATTAGGATTGTTAAATGAAGCATTGGAACAGTACTCAGTTTCATGTTCACAGAATTAGATTTATCAAATGAAGCATTGAAACAATATTTTGCATTGAGATAGCCTAGCTTTCAGTGAGGAAAGAGCTTTACAATAAAGGCTTTTGTTGAGAGATTATCTGAGCATAGTTCTATAACTGTACTCGCAGTTTCCCCAGTCTTTCAACAGATGTTGATTTAACGTTATTGAACACAGAAAATATCCTAGGTGCTCAGGGAACCAGATAGATACATTTTGTGCTTTGAAATATCCACATAATAAACATATAAACAGATACAAACAACATAAACATTAGTAGTATATGGGTATAAATAACATTAATGTATTAATTGCATATACAATGAAATAATGGTAATTTCACAGCATGATAAATGCTATGGAAAAAATAAGATTGGGCTATGGGCCAGAGAATTAGTTGGGGTGATCTTTTGATTGAATTCTATATTCATTTCCAGGATTGCTATACCAATTATCACAAAATGAGTCAGATAAAATAGAAATTGATTCTCCCATGGGTCTGGAAGCTAGAAGTCTGAAACCAAGGTGTAGGAGGATTCACGCTGTCTCTATAGACTCCAGAGTGGGAATCTTTCCTCACCGCCTGTAGCTTTTGAAAGGTTCTAGCAATGCCTGGCATTCTTGTCTCGTTTGGTGCATCACTCAGGTCTCTGGCTCAGTCTTCACACAGCCTTCTACCCCGTGTGCCTCTGGCCAAATGCTCCCTTTGCTTATAAGGATACCATCAGTGGCTTAGGACCCATTCAAATCTAGTGTGTCTTCATCCTAACTTTATATTTGTAATGATTCTATTTTCGAATGAGGTCACATCCACAGGCACTAGGAGGTTAGAACTGTAGCATGTCTTTATAGGAGACACAATTCAATTCATAACAAATGCTAAAAGAAGGTCCTTATGGAAAGAGCATATTAGAACTAGAATCTGACTGATGGGAAAAAAGGAAGAAAGTGAAAGTCGCGTCTGACTCTTTGTGACCCCAGGGGAACTCCAGGCCAGAAGACTGGAGTGGGCAGCTTTTCCCTTCTACAGGAGATCTTCCCAACCCAGGGATCGAACCCAGGTCTCCTGCATCGCAGGTGGATTCTTTACCAGTTGAGCCACAAGGGAAGGCTACCTAGCAATCTGGGAAGAAGAAATGGGTCTACGCAATGGGCATAGAGTCCTAGAGCTGGAGTGCTCCTCCTGACACAGAGAGAGAGAGAGAGAGAAGGAGAGAGAGAAACTAAGACCATACATGTGAGCACAGACCCTATCAGAGTGAGCTTCATAAGCTCACATAAGAAGCTCAGGCTTTCCTCTCTTCAGCGTGAAGCTGTATGCATGCACGGATGCTAAGTCATCTCAGTCGTGTCTGACTCTTTGTGACCCTACAGACTGTAGGCTACCAGGCTCCTCTGTCCATGGGATTCTTCAGGCAAGAATACTGGAGTGGGTATTCATTCCCTTCTCCAGGGGATCATCCGAACCCAGGGATCGAACCTATGTCTCCTGTATTGCAGATGGATTCTTTACTAACTGAACTATCAGGGAAGCCGCTGAAGGGCTCTTATCCACAGGAAAAAATTAAGATGAAATCTGTACTGTAAAGGAAACACTAGATGTTACATGCAAGAATAGTAAATGCATTTTTGTGGGAATCCCAGAGAAAAATGACTGGTGCTCACAGAAGTCAGTGAGATTTGCTCTGAGAAGCTGGTGTATCAGAATCCACTGACCTGGATGTAAGGAGACAGGAGAAGGTGGAAGGAAGAAGAGCCCTGGGGTGGATCCTAGTATAGTTGCCTGAGAGAAGATGGACGTGGACAGAAGTAAGTTTGTGGAGCGGAGGTCGAGTTTAGCTTTTCTTCCTGTGCTGTCTTCTCCACTGGTACCTATTCTTGAGTGGAGAAACTGCAGGGCAGTAATATGGGGGAAGAATGAGAACAGCATTTGAAATAGATGTTCCCCATCTCCTTAAACCTTAATCAGATGGGCCATCTGAGGCACAACTCTCCTTCCCTCTTTATCCCACTTATGTGTCTTAACACAGCACCCTATGCTCTCTTGGGTTTAGTGCAGCTGCCAAATTATTGATGTTTTACCTGCTCTTTCAAATGTCAGAACCAACACAGTGGGAAAAGGCAGGCACTGAAGTCACACAGAGCTGGGACTGCCATCCCAGCTCAGCTGCCCAGGGTTCTGTGTGATACTTGCTTCCCGAAGACTTAATCCTCATGGGTTCAACAAGTTGTTGGGAGGATGATTTCAGATTTCATACTTAGAGATCAATGTATGATAGAGAGAGAGAGATGATAGCTCCTCTGTCCAGGGGATTCTCTAGGCAGGAACACTGGAGTAGTTTCGCTTTCTCTTCTCCAGGGAATCTTCCTGACCCAGGGATCAAAACTGGCTCTCCTGCATTGCAGGCAGATTCTTTACTGTCTGTGCCACCAGGCAAGCCCTGATATAAATATAGGTTTACACATAGACAGGCTTCCCAGGTGATGGTAATGGTAAAGAAACTGCCTGCCAGTCCAGGAAAAGTAAGAGATGTGGGTTTGATCCCTGGGTAAAGAAGATTCCCTGGAGGAGGGCACAGCAACCCACCCTAGTATTCTTGCCTGGAGAATCCCATGGACAGAGGAGCTTGGCAGACTGCAGTCCATGGGGTCACACAGAGTTGGACATGACTGAAACGTCTTAGCACGCACGCTGGTTCAGTGAAAAGAATCTTCCTGCAATACAGGAGACCCAGGTTCAATCCCTGGGTCAGAAAGATCCCCTGGAGAAAGAAATAGCAACCCATTCCAGTATTCTTGCTGGGAAAATCCCACAGACAGAGGGGGCTAGAGTCCACGGGATCGCAAAGACTTAGCAACTAAACAACAACAATAACACATATGGATATTTTAGTGACTAAACAGTGGCAACAATACATAGGATATAGGTATAAATATGGTAAAGCCTACCATGAATGGAGGCTTATGAGCAAAGCAGAGGAAGAAGGAAAAGCCAGGACCAAAGCCGCATGGTGGAGGTAGTCGTTTCACACACAGGCTCTCTGTGGTTTTGGATTCAGATAGATCCAAATAAGAAACAAGACTCTGCGCATTCAATTATTAAATTAACCTCACTTTCCACAAATAGCCAAGTCCCAATTTTACAGGACTCTGTTGATTTGTAAAGAGTAGGAAAGTTGCTTGGAAGGGGAGGAGCCTCTGGAACATGACTTCCCTTCGCTCTGTGCTTCCTCTTCACTCTGCCCAGAGCCCTGCCTTCCAGAACCCTGACTAGTTCTGGCCGTCATCTAGTGCTGCATTTCACATAGTAATTTTTCAGACTTTAACCTTTCTCCAGAATTTTTCTAAAAGAGAAATGAATGTGCCTTCTCCCACCGCTCTCATCAAAATAAAAAAGGAGTATAAGACAACACAGAAGCATTGCCCAGGCATGTAGGGACAAAATCAGGAGAACGTCCAGCTTCCTGTTTACAGTGGTGACAGAGGAGCCTGAACCAGGAGCTGCACACAGCTGGTCAGGTGTCTCATGATCGCTTGCGGTCCAGGGAGTCTCTGCAAAACTGAGTCCTGGGTCCACTACAGCCTTGCAGAGCTCCAAGAACTAGCAAGCTTTGCAGACATAGAGTGAATTGAACCTGAGAGCCAGGACTCTGCCTTACATCTCTTTTCTGATAGACTCTCTCAGCTCTAAAATGCAATGACATATTTGGCTTTAAGTGTTAGGGGTTCCATGCCAAAGCCAGTCACAAAATCCTGTTACATAGACAACGCATTTGATGCCTTTCACAGCCTTCACGGCTTCTAGCCCAGATGGTAAAGAATCGGCCAGCAATGCTGGAGAGCTGGGTTGGATCCCTGGGTGGGGCAGATCCCCTGGAGAAGGGAATGGCAAACCTACTCCAATATCCTTGCCTGGAGAATCCCATGGACAGAGGAGCCTGGAGGGCTACATACAGTCCATGGGGTCACAAAGAGTTGGTCACGACTGTGTGACTAACACTAAGGCAAGCTGAACATTAAACTAAATTCAAGATTTAGGCACCATTCCATGTTTTTTAAAATTTTTTTAAGTGGCATCGTGTGTCAGTGACTTCCTGCCAGGAGTGCAAAGAGGAAGGAAGGTGAGGAAGCCAAAACAGCAGGATTCCTTTTTGCACAGTATGAACCTTTCTGATGGACCCCAGGGGTTTGGGAGTCAGAGGGTAGCACAAAGGGCCAGTGAGCCACAACCTCACAGCTGCTGGGGCTGCAGCCTCTGGTCATGCTTCCCAGCTGCTTCCTTCTGGGTTAGAAGCCGGTGGACACGCCAGCCAAGAGCTGAAGTCCCCTCTGGGATGTGGAGCCAGATTGGACCAGAGGAAGGTCCGGGAACACGGTGTCCTGAAGTGCTTTAAGGTTAGACAAACAGAAGGCTGGAGGGAGCTGGAACTGGAGACAGAAGCCCCATAGTTCAAATGTGTGTAGCTCATCCTGGGGCTTTGCAACTTTTCTATTAAAATTTAAAAAAAAATCGGTGGACAGCACAGCTAGACACTTAGCATGATATACTTTGTGATTTATTGATAACCATCACTGCTCAGGTATGTAATCCTATATGGATACTAGCCAAGCAGCTGAGTAGAAACTGACCAGGAAGGAGAACTGAGGGTGCGTTTCATTGACACGTTGACTCCAGGAAGGTCTACATGATATCGGGAGGGAAACAAGGTGTAAGTGCAAATACCTCTCCCTAAAAAGTACACAGAAAGTTATTCTTTATTACTTTGGTGTATAAAGTGCTGATTCTCAATCCTGTTGGAGAGTAGCTTTGATGGAAGGGGAGGCATTTGTTACCTGGAAAGAAACAGGAAGGAGCATCTGAAATAGTCAAGACAAATCTGTCCACAGCTCCAATTTCAGATCATCCATTGGTTTGTTTTAACCTTTGCTGGGCCACCAAAAAGAGCTTCTATCCCTCAGAGAGTTGCCTCCCTTCCTGGAACCCCATCTGTGAAACAGGCGAGGTGCGGTCATTCTGGCCACAAAATCTGCAAGATAGAACAGAGGACATGGCTCTGAGAGCACATTAGCTCAACTCATTTTTATCACGAGAAGATTTCTTTAATGCACATGAGAACTTAGAACATAATTAACTAGAAACGAAGCTTGACAAAATTTGACAAGATTTGTAGAACCCTGTGCCTTGAAAAGAAAAAGACAGCGTGGTACCATGATGCCAGGTTTGGTTTTCTAAAAGGCTGATTATAGGAAAGTTAATACAGTCTAAAGGGCTCAGTAAACATGCAGTCTTTTTCAAGGACTGTGGACCGACTCTTCAAAGTTCCAAACAAAAGCTGATAAAGTTCAGGGACCATGATCGGTTTTCCTCTGCACTGGAGTCATAAAATCCATCGTAAATTACAACTGAGTCCACATGATCCTGAAACTCATGTGAATACACTCAGTGCTGCTTTCCCTCCCTTTCTGGGCTGTCTGAAAACTTAGATTTGACCTGCTTGAGTAGAAAAGTAAATTCATCTAGAGAGACAGGAGCTTGGATTTATAGCAGTTGGGCAATTTTTCCAGCATTTTAGAAACTCTCATATTCAAGTGTCAACGAGCAGGAAATTAATAAAGGGTCAGTTTTTCACTTCATGCATTTGAAAATGGGCTTCAAATGAGATCTACTTTGTTAATTTTCACTCAAGGCTATTCTCTCTCTCTCTCTCTCTTTTTTTTTTTTTTTTACATTTTTATTGGAATATACTTGATTTACAGTGTTTGTTATTTTCTGTCATACAGCAAAGTGAGTCAGCTATGTTGTTTAGTCCCTAAGTCATGTCCAGCTCTTTGCAGCCCCATGGACTGTAGTCCGCCAGGCTCCTCTGTCTGTGGAACTTGCCAGGCAAGAATAGCGGAGTGGATTGTCATTTCCTCTCCAGGGGATCTTCCTGACCCAAGGATCAAACCTGTGTCCTGTACTTACAGGTGGATTCTTTACCACTGAGCCACCTGGGAAGCCTGAGTTGTTCATATACATATACCCACGCTTTTTTAGTCTTTTCTCATATAGGTCATTCACAGAGTATTGAGTAGAGTTCCTTGTGCCATGTAGTAGGTCCTTATTACTTACTATAGCTACACACACACACACACACACACACACACACACACACAGAGTGTTTTGTAACACCTTACGGAAAAACTAGAACGAACATTTGGCCAACCCCATAGTGGTGTATATACATCAACCCCAATCTCCAAGTTTATGTCTCTTCCACTCAAGGCTATTCTTGACCTCTACCCTACACCCAGCAGCACCATCCTTACCCTGTATCATGGCTCCCTTTTTAAATGCTTGGTCCTCCAGTTTCTATGCTATTATCCCTGTAAAAAGGAAGAGGGAACACTTTGGTATGTTTGCAGGCAACAGGACTAATAAGCAAATATAGTCTTTGTTTCTTGGTAAACAAAGGAGGCTTTTGAAATAAAATGAACTTATATTGCATTAAATGAACAAAGAAATGAATGAATGATTGCCCTTGGGGTTTAAACTACTGATATATTTTTATGTGATTCTACTACCTAGTTCTAGAGACATTAAAAAAAAATTCCCCAAATAATTCTAGTGATGGCAACTGTACTGGACTGTCTACCATTTCAGGGAGTTTATGCTGAAATCTTTCCCATATGCATATTTTGAAAACAACAAGATAGCCACAAAGAAACAGCTAGATATGTAAAAGTTTATTGAACCAGAGGTCACAATCTCCTCTGCTTAGCATCAAAAGAGTCATTAAAATTGTCAAGCCAATGGTTTTCAAACTGTAACTTGTGACATTAGTGAGTCTGAAGTCAACTTACTGGATTGTAACCAGCCATTTTTTAAAGAATAGATATAATAGAATGAAAAATTGTTATGGAGCTGTACACTATAGTTTATTGTAAAGACCTTGGTAATGTATACACAAGGTTTTGTTTCCTCTTGCTGTTGTATTTAGTTTATGATAAACTTTTCACTGTGTGATATTTATTCTTCTAAATCACTGTGCAAATCTGATATTAAAATATACATTGTTAAAAAATGTGTTTCAGGGGTATATGTACATTACTTATATATACATGAAACACATACATTTCTTATATATAATTGAAACAAAAATGTTTCATACTTTTGTATGTGTGGGTAACTTGGCAACACAAGCTATAGATCATATAGAATAAATATAAAAATAAGTACTGGTCTTTTCTCACTACTTTCATTACTCTACGATATACTTACCAAGTGGTCATCCTGACTGTACCTGAATTACATTATTTAATGTAAAGGCATTAAATAAATGCCTTTAATTACACTGAGTCAGAATCTGTCTTCCTGGAACTTTTCTATTGCATTGACCATATTTCTCCCGGTAGGCACTTTTCAGATAAGCTTGCTTTTCCTTACACTTAATAACCTTTCAATATCTAAACCGAGATATGTCGTCCCTGCTAAGGGACCTTTGCTTCACCTTATGAAGAATTTCAAGGGCCCAGTTGTCTTTCAGTGGCCTTGAGAAGTATTGTGGCCAGATTTCTCTGCATCCTTCATAGGTTTGGGCTGCATATAGTTCTCAGAAAGTCAGACAGAATTAGGTTAGTCTGGGGAGAGAGGAGCCTGGTGTGACTGTAATCCTTCTCCAGAAACGAAAGTCGAGAAGGACCTTTAGGAGTGGCCGTGTGTATCTTTTGCTACCCTACTTATAAAACCTGAGAAGCACATGCCAGGAGTTCTCCTTTCTCTGTGGAGCTCCATTTAGAGAAAACCCCAAATCCACCAGTGTCTCAACTCTAACTAGAAGCACGCACTGAGGGGGAGGTAGCAGCAAGTGGGAGGAGATGGTTGGTAAAGACTTATTTTAGCTTTAGTCATAGATTACAGCAACACACGCTACTATAAATACATATAAATATCTCATGCTCACTTCCTGAGAAAAACATGTTAGTTTATGTTCACAACTGTTTCCTTTTGAACGTAGCTATTAATACCAGGAGCTCAGTATCTGAATCTGAACAGCTAATTAAAACGTTAAAGAAGAAAAGCTTATCTTCAGTTCCTTTTTTTAGGAGACTGTGCAAATATAGACAGTGGCTTAAGTAAAGACAGCTGTTTCATTTCACATGCAAAGACACCCTTTAAAAAGCAGCACTTTTGAAAACTGGTCTTGGCAGTCGTTCTTTGCAATGAAGTTGTGGATTTCCGCCCCCGCCCCTCCCCCACGTTTCAACTGAAAGATTTTGGGAAAGCATTTGTCTATTTTGCTTGGGTTTTTTTTCTTTCTTGAAATTTTTATTGCTTCAGAATGCTTAATTTGTTCCTCTGTATGAAGGAAAGGAAATGTCAGAATCAAAGTTTCTTTAAAAAAATAAAAGTCATTCTTTCTCATCAGCAATAATGAAAGTTTGAAAATACATTTAATAGAGTTTACGGAAATAAAAAGTGTCTCCTGATAAATGTTTAAAGGGATTAACCACACTACAGAAGAAATGGAAATCTAGTATCGCTTTTAGGCAACCATATGTAATACAATAAGGCTGCCCAGGTGGCTCAATTGTTGAGAATCCACCTGCCAATGCAGGAGACAGGGGTTTAATCCCTGGGTCAGGAAGATCCCCTGGAGAAGGAGATGGCAACCCACTCCAGTATTTCTGTTTGGGAAATTCCATGGAAAGAGGACCTACATGGGCTATAGTTCATAGGGTCACAAAGAGTCGGTTGGACATGACAGAGTGCACACACACACACACACACACACACACACACACACAGAATAAAATAAAGGCCCTCAAGGCAATCACTGAAGAGAATGACCATTTCAATTGTCAAGTATGGAAAAATGAAGGGAATTTCAGTGTCCGATGAAAAGAAGTCACAGACATGACCGTTGACCATTAACCATTGTTTTCGCATGTTATTCACCCTCTCTGGGGCTCAGTAATTTTCCTTATGCAAAATAATTCTAAAACTATTTATATGAATTTTACTTTCTGCCAGACATTGTTCTAGATTCTGGATTCATGCATAAATAGGATAAAGAAAGCTATAAGCAATGTTGATTTCTTGACAGTTATTACTGAGAAAAAATTAAAAAGTTACATCTCAGACCTCTCCTTTGAGCTCTAGATTCATATACTCAACTGTCTTCTTGGCTTTTTCCGAGGCATTTCAGATTTACAGTATACAGAACTGAATTTGTTTTTTCTTCCAAAATCTCTCCACTTTCACCTTCTCCAGCTCAACCATCCCCATCAGGGAGCCCAAGACTTAAACTGGGAGTAGCCTTTGATACTTAGCCCACCCCCTGTTCAACTCATCACCAAGTCCCTTTGAGTTTATTTCCAAAATACGTTTAGAAAAATCTGCTTAACTATCTGAAACCATAATTGTTCTCTTTAGTTGTCTCTGACAGCCCAAAAAGTATTTCCAAAAGCGAGATTACAAATCCCAGCTGTTTCACTTCCATGCGTGTAACCTTTTAAAGACTGCCCCTTGCACTTCAGATAAAATTTTAAATCTTCACCCTGGTCATCAGCCCTCTGCATCATTCGGTCCCACCTCCCAGGGCTTCATCGTTGCCCTCTCCCGGCCTTGCTGGTTTCTGTCTCCCACCTGCATTGTCTCCAGTGTCTGTTTTCCTGTCCTTCAAACTCATTCCCATCCCAGGGCCTTTGCACAGGATTCCCTCTGCATACAAAGCTCCCCACTATGCCCTCTCCTTGTTCATTTCAACATTCACTTCAAGTCTCAGCTTAAACATTTCTTCTTCAAAAAGACTTCTTATGACTCAACCAATTTAAATGAAGCCTCCCCTTGATTCCTCCTTTATATCACCTGAGGCTTTTCATTTTCTAGCACTTACACAATCTTCTCCACATACTGGTATATTTACTTATCCATCTAAAGTATCTTTTCTTCTCTAGGCCTCACATTCCACACACACAGGGGCCATGTCCATTTTCCCCAGCCTACTTATTCCTCAAGCTCATGGCACACAGTCAGCATTCAGTAATGTATTTGTGACTGAATCTATAAATCAGTGAATAAAGGCATAAAAGACATGCAGCACTGTTTACAGCAGCCAGGGCCTGGGAGCAACTTCAGTGCCCACCGACAGATGAATGGATAAAGATGGGTACATATACACAACGGAATAGTACGCCGCTGTAAGAAGGAATGAAACTGGGTCATTTGTAAAGATGCAGATGGACCTAGAGTCTGGCATACAAAGTGACTTCAGTCAGAAGGGGAAAACTGAATGTCATATGTTAGCACATGTGTGTGGACTATAGAAAAATGGTACAGATGGACTTATTTGCAGGACGGGACTAGAGATGCAGATGCAGGGAATGGAAGTGTGGTCATGGGGGGCAGAGAGGGGAATGAACTGGGAGACTGGGATGGACAGATACTATGTGTCAAGTAGCTAGCCAGTGGGAACCTGCTGGAGAGCACAGGGGGCTCACCCTGGTACCCTGTGATGACCTAGAGGGGTGGGATGTGGGGAGGTGGAAGGGAGGTCCAAGAGGGAGGGATATATGCATACATACAGTTGCTTCACTTTGTTGTACAGCAGAAACTAATATAACATTGTAAAGCAACTGTATCCTAATCAAAAAAAAAGAAAGAAAGAAAGTTGAGAAAAAATTTCAAACTATAATAAATAATGAGCAGTAATTAGGAAACCATACAATGGTAGGGAAAAAAAAAAAACACATAAGATTTAAAGATTAAAAAAAAAAATGAGAGTTCCAGGGCTGACTCTGTCATTTAATTAGCTCCAAGATTAGGGGAAACTTACTTAACTTCTGTTATACTCAGTTTTTTCATCTGCAAAATAGGGATGATAATGCTAGTGATGTTGTGAAAGTCAAATGAAGTAATACATGTGAAAGCACCTGGTAAATTATAAGGCAGTATGAAATTTTTTATTTTATTTTTTATTTTACTTTACAATACTATATTGGTTTTGCCATACATTGACATGAATCTTCCACGGGTGTACATGAGTTCCCAATCCTGAACCCCCCTCCCACTTCTCTCCCCATATCATCTCTCTGGAACATCCCAGTGCACCAGCCGCAAGCATCCTGTATCCTGTATCAAACCTAGACTGGCGATTCATTTCTTACATGATAGTATACATGTTTCAATGCCAATCTCCCAAATTTTGTTGTTAAAATGTCCAGGGATAATTCAATGAAAGTGTAAGTTACACATTTCTAGTTTTTCGCTTCTGTACTCTTCATTTTCAGGAGATTGCCGGGGAGAAAAATTGGAAGACAAAACAGAATTGAGGTTAATTCTGTATGCTTATTTTCATTCAATTCGTCAAGTAATAATTCAATAAGTATCCATTAGATACATTCTCTGTATCAATCACTATACTGAATATCTTTAGCCCTTCAAAGATATAATTAAAGGGATTCTCTGGTTGTCCAGTGGTTAAGACTTCGCCTTCCAATGCACACAGTGAAGGTTCCATCCCAGTCAGGAAACTAAGATCCCATATGCCTTGTGATCAAAACACTAAAGCATAAAACAGAAGCAATATTGTAACATATTCAACAAAGACTTTAAAAATGGCCCACATCAAATAAACTTTTTAAAAGTTATAAATAAAATAATTTATAACATTTTTTATCTGAAAAGGTAAGTCTAGAGTTTTGTTGAAGCAAACAATAGTGGCAAGTAGCCCAGAAAAAGGTCAGGAAAACCTTCCCCCGAAGAGATTTTGAGGATAAGAAAAAAAAATCTGGAAATGAATTCCGTCTGTACCATTTACTTTGGACAGATTGTTTAGCCCAATTCTTTGTGTGTGGTGAAAATGGAGGTCAGTAACAAGTACTTCCAGCTTTGTTATGAAGAATAATTCAGATATATGAAGAAAACGAGGTAGGCAGTGCTGGTTTAGTTGCTAAGTCACGTATGATGCTTTTGTGACCCCGTGGACTGTATCTTACCAGGCTCCTACATCCATGCGATTTCCCAGGCAAGAATACTGGAATGGGTTGCCATTTCCATCTCTAGAGGATCTTCCCAAACCAGGACTTGAACTCACATCACATGTCACTTAATAGATTTTCTTCTTTCCCTTTGTTTGCCCAAATCTTTTCATTATATACAAAACTAACCAAGGATAGTGTTCACTGGCAAACAGATCCCTTTGTGCGATGGAAAAAAAAAAAAATACTGGAAAGCTTCAGTCAGTCAGCTTGGAAGAACATACATTAGCCTAGAACCTGCTTCTTTTAAACAGCCCTCCTTATGTCATGTCTTGACTATGGGAAGCAGAAATTCTGGAAGGCACCTACCTATATGGTACCATCCCATCCACATGCAACTCGTGGATCACTGCCAATCATTTTTCAGTCTGTGGTCTACATCATCCACTGCAAATATTTATGCAAAGATGGGAAAGAACAGAGCGACAGCAGAAAAAGTCTTTCCAAGCACATATGGAGTTACCTTCGACAAAGAGCATCAGCAAATCACAGTGTAAAGGCTTGTGGCATGCTTCTGGGAAACAGAAACTGACCTTGTTTCCCTGTGGATGGTCTGGTCTCTAAACAATTCTGAAGCGCCTTAATCTCTCAGATTCATCTGAATGCTCTTAGGCAATCCTCAAGGAGACCTGCTCAGTGTCATGTGGGAACATTACTCAGGGTTTTTTTTTTTTTTTTTTTTTTTGAAGAGAGAGCTTGCAGTTGATCTGATACCAATTCCAGTAGAGAGTTTAACATCATGGGCTGTGGAGTCAGATAGCCCTGGGTTCAAGCTGTCTCGTCACGGCTGAGGGGTCTGCAGAGTGAATTCGTTTCCTTTGGCCACTGTACCAAACTGCCACAAATTTAGTGGCTTAAAACAATAGACTTACTATCTTACAGTTCAAGAGACCCCAAGTCTAAAATGGGTCTATGGTGATGTGCTTCTTCCTCAGAATCTACAGAAGAACCTGTCTCTTTGACTTTTCCAGTTTCTAGGCGCTGCCAGTCTTCCTTGGCTCATGGCCCCATCCCTCCATCCTCAGAGTCTCTCACATCTCTGCCCTCTGACTTCTTTCCTCCCTCTTATAAGGACTTTTACTAACCACATAATAATCAAGATAACCTCCACATCTGGAGATCTTTAATCTACCTACAATGACAAACTTCCTTTTGCCATTTAAATCCCTTTTTCAATATAAAGTTGCTTTTAGCCTGTACTTGTAGGTTCTAGGGTTTAGAACATGGACTCTTTTGCGGGGAGAGTAGGATATTCAGCCTACAGCAGGGAGCAAAGTACCATTGCCTCACTTGTTTTACTGGTCCCAAGAGGATTTCAATATTTCCTACCCCACAAGGCTGGTGTGAAAATTAAATAGAGTCACACATATTGTTATTTAACACTACTATGGAAACACATTAAGTGACCCAGGAGCTTCAAGCACATCAAAGAGATGGGTGGATCTGATCCCTGCTCTTGGCTGTTTTTGTTGTTCGGGCCCTCAGTCATTTCCAGCTCTTTGCAACCCCATGGACTACAGCATGTCACGCTTCTCTGTCCTTCACCATCTCCCAGAGTTTGCTCAAACTCATATCTCTTGAGTTAATGATGCCATCCAACCATCTCATCCTCTCTCATCTCCTTCTCCTCTTGCCCTCAATCTTTCTCAGCATCAGGGTCTTTTCCAGTGAGTCACCTTTTTGCATCAGGTGGCCAAAATATTGGAGCTTCGACATCAGTCCTTCCAACGAATTCAGGGTTGATTTCTTTTAGGATTAGTTGGATTGATCTCCTTTCAATCCTAGGGACTCTCAAGAGTCTTCTCCAGCACGATAGTTCGAAGGCATCAGTTCTTTGGTGCTCAGCCTTCCCTATGGTCTAACTCTCACATCCGTATATGACTTCTGGAAAAACAATAGCTTGGATTATGCAGAACTTTGTCAGCAAAGTAATGTCTCTGCTTCTTAATAAGTTGTCTACGTTTGTCATAGCTTTCCTCCCAAGCAGCAAGTGTCTTTTAATTGCATGGCTGCAGTCATTGTCCACAGAGACTTTAGAGCCCCCCAAAAGAAAATCTGCCACTGTTTCCACTTTTCCTCCATCTATTTGCCATGAAGTAATTATGCACTTAACTAACTGAGTAAATGAGTCTATACTTCAGAGGACAGTGGCATGGTGGGAATCAAAATTTGTGATTAATTAATAAAAAGAGGATAAACAGCACAAGCCTACATGAGTCACTTCAACAAAGGGCAGAGCATGAAAAGGTTTATGAAGCCTTGAGCGATGACAGTTAACATGGGTAATGTCAATTTCTTGGTGCTCTGCATGCCACAAAATAAAAATTCAGTAAAATTACTATTGCTGTAATAATAACTATTTTTATTTTTTTAATGAAATGTAATTGATTTACAATGTTTGGTTAGTTTCAAGCGTATAACAAAGGGATTCAGTGGTACATATACATATATCCATTCTTTTTAACATTATTTTCTTGCATAGATTATTACAGAATATTGAATAGTACTATATGCTGCTGCTGCTGCTGCTGCTGCTAAGTCGCTTCAGTCGTGTCCGACTCTGTGCAACCCCATAGACGGAAGTCCACCAGGCTCTCCCATCCCCAGGATTCTCCAGGCAAGAACACCGGAGTGGGTTGCCATTTCCTTCTCCAATAGTACTCTATAGCAGGTCCTTATTGGTTGTCTATTTTATATATAGTAGTGTGTCTATGACTAACTTCTAATGTACCCCTCCCCCCTTATTTTCCCCTTTGGTCACCATAAGTTTGTTTTTGAAATCTGTGACTCTGTTTCTGTTTTGTAAATAAGTTCATTTAGATCACTAAAAAATCAGATTCTACATATGAATAATATCATATGCTGTGTCTTTCTCTGTCTGAACTGTTTCAGTTACTATAATCTTGAGGTCCATCCATGTTATTGTAAATGACATTATTTCATTCTTTTTTGTCATTGAGTAGTATTTCATTGTATTTACATATATAAACTTCTCTATCAGTTCATCTGTCAATGGACATTTAGGTTGTGTCCACGTTTATATTAGTGAAGCTGCCACAGAGATGTGCTAGATACATGCCACTGAATCCCTAGTCATGGGCAGCAGAACGTATGCTTCTTCTTTGGAAAACCCAGAACAAGCATCAGCTTCCATGGTTGGGGAGCTGAATACAGCTGGCCTAGAAATATCTCTCAAGGAAGCTCAGTTGAAAGAATCCACCTGCAACTCAGGAGACTCAGGTTCAGCTCCTGGGTGGGGAAGATCCCCTGGAGAAGGAAACGGTGACCGACTCCAGTATTCTTGCCTGGAGAATTCTATGGACACAGGAGCCTAGCGGGCTACAGTTCATGGGGTGGCAAAGAGTCAGACACGACAGCGACTCAACCACCACCACCGATGTTTTACAAAGTAACAAGGAAATTTGGTGAGAAAGCCTGTGGGGGTGTACTCTGCCTGCCCCGCCCTCCTCCCCCTGCCTTCTCACCCCAAGTCACCTTCTCACTCTTCTCTGTTAGTTCTGCCCCAGCCACACTGACTTCCTGGCTGTCTTTCTTCATTTCCTCCTACTCTTATCTTCAGGCCTCGCCACTTGGTGTTCCTCTGCCTATAACACCCTTCCTCCAGGTGTCTGCACAGCCTACTCCCTCAGGTTTTTGCACAAGGTCACACTGAGAAACTTCCCCTGACTTCCTAACCAAATTCCAACCCTCCCCCACCTCTCCTGTACAACCTGCTTTACGCATCACCTTCTGATGTCATCTAGACTACAAATGCACACTTTCCTATTGTCTGTTTCCCAGAAGAACGCAAACCCCATGAAGGTAACTTAGGGAAGTTTTGTTTTTCACTTGATCTAGTGTGATTCCCTGTTATATTTCCAAAGTCTCGAAAGGTTCTAGCTAGCAGTCAAGTGCGCTAAGTTGCTTCAGTCGTGTCCAACTGAAATCTGCCAGGTTCTTCTGTCCATGGGACTCTCCAGGCAAGAATACTGGAGTGGGTAGCCATGCCCTCCTCCAGGGGGATCTTCCTGATGTGGGGACTGAACTTGCAGTTCCTGCCATTCCTGCGTTGCAGGTGGATCCTTCACCGCAGAGCCATGGAGGAGGCCCAGCTGAAAGTCGACCTTGAATATATATCGTTTAAATGAATGAGTGAATGAGTGAACACATGAAAAGTGCCCCAACTCAGTTTTCTAGGAAGGTATGTTCTCCACACGCTCTCCCTTTGTGAATTTTTTTTTTAAGGTTGTACTATGTGGCTTACAGGATCTTAGTTCCCCACCCAGGGATCGAACATGTACCCACCGCATTGGGAGAGCAGAGTCTTAACCACAGGAACACCAGGGAAATCCATGTGCATTTCTCTAGGTGACTAGATGGGAGAAAAATGAAGGCCACCTCTGTATTTGAGAATGCTAGGACCTGGCAGAAGGTCTCTGAAGAAGAGTCTCTGGGGCACTTTGAATCTGACACTGAACTCTGGGCAGACTGTTAGTGTTCCATACATCACTGGGGACAGTGGCTGGCTGAATGTGGTGGAATGTGGAAAGCACAGATTTTAAAACTTGTTTTGACTGTGTCTGACTGATGCCAAAATAAATATGAAAAAAGTCGATTCATCCCTTTTGAGTGCTGTGTACATAAAGCGCCTTTTAACTCTTCCTCCTGGCTTTTTTGACCTTGCAGTTGATATATACACAAGCCTAAGGAGAAATTGCCCATTGTCATTATTTTTATTAAATTACAGCTTGATCCAGTAATTGCAGATTAGCTCTTAAACGCAGTCTCTGAATGGTCACTGACTCAGGCTGTGTCACGTCAGCATTCTGTAGTGTCTGAGCCCCAGTCCACCGTCAGACTCCAAATCAACGTCTTTGATTGTTAAGCTTTCTCTCAATAGCTCTGGGGTTGCCCTGCCTAGGGAAGTCCAGAGGGCGCTGATGTGGGTTGCCAAATGTTTAGACTATACTTTTATAACTTCTCTGGGAATTAAAACTTTTCGGTGACTGGCAGAAGCTTTTGTTTTGGTTGTTTGGGAAGATTTTCAGAAGCTAAAAGATTTCACCATGTGTATTTCTTCGCTTTGCGCTGTTCTGGTTTAAGCTCTTTTTTTTTCCTTTTTCCTACAGAGGAGCCCAAACCTGTAATTCTATTGCCACAGATGTGTTAAAAAGAATCCCTCTCTTTATTTCTGCCCCTTCGTTGAACACAGCTTTCAGTAACACTGAACATAAGAACAGGAAGGACATTGGCAACTCAACTGTTAAACTGGTCTGCGATTATGCTTCCTTGAGATCACTCTGATGTCACCAGTGTAATCTGAGCCTGGAGCTTTTGTTCACACTTTAAATAGCAGTCCCGGAATGATTTTGCTACAGACTCTCTGGAGAGCCTGGGAGCTGAATTCCCGAAGAATCCCCCATCCATGAAAGCCAAGCCAAGCCACCCAGCCTTCAGCATGTCCACCTCGCTGCGAGTCAGCCCGTCCATCCACGGCTACCACTTCGACACAGCTTCACGTAAGAAAGCTGTGGGCAACATCTTCGAAAACATAGACCAAGAAGCATTACAGAGGCTCTTCAAAAACTCCGGGGACAAGAAAGCGGAGGAGCGAGCTAAGATCATTTTTGCCATAGATCAAGACCTAGAGGAGAAGACGCGAGCCCTGATGGCTCTGAAGAAGAGAACGAAAGACAAGCTTTTCCAGTTTCTGAAACTGCGGAAATATTCCATCAAAGTTCACTGAGGACCAGAGGGTGGATAAGGACATCATCCAAGAATGGACATTTAAAGACCAAGTGAGTCTGTAGGACCCTGACACGCACAGCATCTTGCTGTTGCCCTGTAAGTTTCTCTTCCGTCAGGACTCCGGGACTCGGGGCAGGAGAGGAACAGAATGAACTGGTGACAAGGACTCCAACCAATTTCATCCCTGTGCTGTTCCAGTGGAGAAGTGCTTTCGGCAAGGATTGGAAAACTCTCCCTGCAGGAGAAAGACTGGCACTGATGCCAGGAGGAGAGTCTGAACGGACATAATGGGAAGAAGACAGATGGCTGAGAAAGACTGGCAGCCAGGGTCTCCTGGTCAGGCCCTAGGACTGAAATTCAACCTGAATTTTGTTTTCCCTTAAACAAACTGAGCAGGGAGGAGGGAGGACGGAGAGGGGAATTAAGAGAGAGAATTCCATGCTGCAATCGTTTACTGAGTTTTTTATTTGAATGTTCCAAGTGTTGCCAAGATTCAATGTTGTCTATTGGTAGATATTTTTTTTCTTTTTAAAGATCAGTAATTGATTATTTATTTGCATTTGTGACAATGCCTTAAAAAGTGCACCATATGATCTAAGAACAAATTCAAGGAACTGCAGTTATTTTCAGCATCTTGGTGAAACCATACGCCACCTTCTGGTCTGTAAGGAGTTTTTAATGCGTTTCAAACTGGTTACCCAAAAGTTAAAATAATGGGGTCCTTTATAGTTCCGAAGTACTGTGAACAAATTTTATAGTGTTTTTTAATCTTCTGACTAATGCTGAAACACAATCTAAATTTCTTACAGTTACTGCAGTAAGCATTAGGAAGTGAATATGAGACACTTAATAGTTTATAAAGATGCTATGTTTTCTATAATTTATTATTCATGACAAATTATATGCAACCTTAATAAATTAATATAAACTTAGCTGCTCTTGGTGTTGGTGATTGATCTCAAAGGAAAAATAAGATGGTGATTTTTATTATAAAGTTTTATGAACTTTCCTAATGATTTTCCTCTAAGAGTAAGAGGTGCTTTTATATTGCTTGCTATATTTTACAAAGAAAATTCTTGCCTCACATATCTAGGAAGTTTCTCTGTCCCAACTTTAAACTATAAAATACAGACATAGAAATGCATAGATGGGCTCATCAATATTGCTGTTTATGTACCATAGGAGGTAAGTTGTAAAAAGCTTTTCTCTCCATATTTTTGAAATTTTTCCTCTGTGGCTATAGAGTTGTGTACATTTCTTTCACCCCAATCAATATACTTGAGGGTCAGAATCTGAATTATGGTCAAGATTTTGTGGCTTATCAATGTTTATTTATTACAAACCAACATGGGAATAACACTATAGTCTCTTTGCTTATTTCCTCATAGGATTATAATAAAATATTTCTAAGAAGGCATATAGTAATGCCTGCTGAGCTTTCCTAGCAGAAAGAAATTTAAAAATTCCCTAGGAACTAAGTGTTTCAAAAGAACACCTTAAAAGGTTTTTGAAACTGCTGATCATAGTAAAACAAAAGTGAACAATCTGAAATCTTTGGGGACAGTTGTATGTCAGGTTTTTAAATAGCACACTTTTTAAAAAGAAATTAAGTAGTTAAGTCTTTTAAAATATTAATTGATTTGTTTACTACAGATAAAATAAATCATTCCATGAAAAAGGAATTTTTTACATGACAGCATCCATAAAAACCACAAATCAATAAGCAGAATTTTGTGCTTGCATGTGAGTGCCTTTTTCTTGGAGGATTATTTATCATTTCTGTCTGGTTTGCAAAGATATCCATGAAACCAAAATAAGAACAAAAAAAGAAAGTTTTGACCAGTGGGAGGCTTGGTTGGTGATGGTATTTGAAGATTATCAAAGTGAAAGCTCTGGAAATGAATAAGTCTCCTATCTCTGATAGGGCCTGTCAGTGACACGTTTTCTCTATTCATTCAAGATCCCCCAAAGACACTGATGAACTGCTTGAGAAAAAAAAAATTTAGTAACTTAACTCCTCCAGAGAAGGTATCCTATTTCATGGTCCCAATGAAAGTATTCAACTTATTTTCTACTCAGGGAGTTTAAACATATCTCAGATGCTGAACAGTTGTTCAAAGTTTGCATTTTATTACATATACTGTACTCATAACTATATTCTCTGCGTCTGTTATTTTCAATAGAGTGCATGCATATCTCACCACTTTTCACATGAGCGTAACACTAACTCAGTTATCTCACAGGATATTGCCATTATTTTCTGATTGCAAGACCATAACAAGGAGAGGGGTGCAAATTAAAAAGCAGTTGGATATGATCAGGATCTATGATGGTGTAGAGAATAATTCCTCTTTCTGCGGATTATAATTCAAACGTGCTGTCTTCCTTCATGGAGAACAGAAGTTGTCATCAGTACACAAGGATGATTTTTAACTTCATGGTATTTTTTATTGCTTCATATGAGGCGAAGGGATCCATCACTAGAACAGGTGGGATTAGTTCAGTTCAGAAATCCTTCTATGGCACAGGAATGACCAACTATATCTCAAGATAGCTCATTCTAACTGAAGAAATAAAACCTGCCAGGTAAAACTGTTCCTTAATACTTCTGTATCATTAGATCAATAATAACAGCTAAATTTCCCTGAATGTTTGCTATTCAGCCGACAATTTTCTGGGTGGTTTTTTGTGTGTGTCTGTGTCTCTGCGTGTGAGTTAAATTTCTTCTTTAGTACTGTGGTATAACAGTCTGTTTGTGTATGTGTGTGTCTATGTATGTGTAGTCCTGAAAGTGAAGCATCAGGAAGTATAGTGAATTTATCAGCGACACACAGTGAATGAGGATAGGAAGCAAATCCAGCGAGCCTTCCTTCCTAACCACTAGGTTAGACTGCTTCTCTACGAGGAACTAAAATTCTCTTTCATTCTTTGAAGTGGCAATTACTTATATGTTATTAATAGTAAGAAAGACAGGAAAGAAGCAAGGCCTCTGAGAAGTCTGACCTGTGTCTGTTTGTCTATCTATTTGGCACTTGAACTCCATGAGGAACGCTTCTCAATCATTTTAATTGTTAAGGATTTCTCAGATGTAGCCTTTCAAATCTACAGTTACAGTAGAACCTGGTTAGCATCTCAGAACATAAGGTCACATCTATGTTCTCTTCTGAGTTGACAGTCAAAGCTCTGGGTCTAGATTAGGCTGTTGGGGGAAATCAGAAACTAGAGCTTCATGGTTTTACTCACTCAGTGTAGACCTCCTCAGCCACCCAGCCCCAGCCCACAGCAAAGGAGGGTTTGTATATACAGGAGTCTCTGACAGATGAAGTTTACTGAGAAAGGGCCCAGGATATGTGCCTGCCTGGTATTTTTTTCCCATTGTCAGAAGGCAGTCAGAGAATGTGACTGCTGTTCCCTTGGAGAGTCTTTCCAACAAACAGATGATTAAGCTGTGGTCTAGGAATCATGTCGGCTTTCAGAATGCCTAAATCTGCCCCTCTGAACCCCACATGAGGGCTCCCCAGAAGGACTTGTAACTCAGTTGATTCCCTTTCCCACACTCAGGGAGCTCTAGAGTGGAATCAGGGTTTCTACCTTCTCCATTTGTGTAACAAAAATGTAGTAAGCACCAGTGTGGGGATCACCATGGTCAGAAAGCATCTCTAGTCTCCTTGTCAGAGAGCCAGAAAGCGTTTTACAATGAATACAGCGAGATACATGATAGCAGTTTCAACAGGAAGCAATGGGAGCACCCATGTGCTGTGTGTGTGTGTGTGTGTGTGTGTGTGTGTGTGTGTGTCTGGAGAGTAGCAAAAACACTGAAGAAAACCTATCCCAACCTGAGGAGATCCCAGAAGATTCCATAGCGAAGTTTCAAAGTAGAAGTTAGGAGGGTGGAGGGGGAAAATGTCATTCTGGCGTTTAGGTATAGTATTTGCAAAGGCAAGTATGTAAGACAGTAAATTGTATAAGAATTTCTGGGCAGTTCCTGGTTAGGGGGCATAAGCATTTGAAGCAATCATTTGAGAGGCAGTTGGGTCTTAAATGCAAGCCTGAGTATTAATTTTACTCCAAAGGGAGAAGGAATCATGAAGGACTTTCAATAGAAGAGTAACACTTACTGCCTGACTATGGATGTGCAACTAACTATGTATTGGGCCTCATGAAAGATACAGTGAACATTTTCAAAAGTAATGTGTAGCCTGACAACTGAACACATGGAGTCTATAGTGATTTTTTTTTCTTTCCAGACTTGTCTCACAGTTGGTCTACTCAGGTGAAAAGCCTTACATGACTTTTCATAACTCAACAATAAATGAGTAAGTATGTGGAAGCTGAAGATGAAACAGACTTTAGAAAAAAAGTGTAGACCAGATTAAGGGGACCACAGACTAATTAATTCCTAATTAAATTTGTAAGAAATTGTGTCTATGTTTGAATCTTAGAATGTGTCTAAGAATCCTAAAGCATCTTAGAATATCATTCAACAAATATTACAGATTAATGGCTACTAAGCTCTCTCTCTCCCTTTGAATAACTCTTCTTCAAACAAAGTTTCTGGATATTCTCAGTGACCATTACAGACACACAAATGTGTCCTGGTTTAATGTATCCACACATTGATAGTGGATTTGGTTCAGTCATGTATCGACAAAACTACCTTATAGAATTTTGGAAATAAAAATCCTGTCCCAATAAGGTGCAGCAGTGCTTTTAAAAAAGTGGATAAGTAGTTGGAAGACTTTTGTTGTGGACACCGTCTTCCTCCATCTGCCTTCCACACACACACACACACACACAACATACAGTCGCAGGATGAACACAAGTTTGATTCCTGAGCCTTTATTTCCTGCTCCGTGGGCAGCAGCATGGTATTATTAAGCAAACACCGCCAGACTGAGTCTGATGTTCTGGGGTTTTTCCCAACTCTGCCTGAAGCAAATTCCTTTTTTTAATCTCTGGATTTCATCTGCAAGGGGAAAAAAAAAATAGATCTGACTGGATGATGGCTGTGAGTCCTTTAGATCTCAGCTTCTGCATACAGGGGAAATAACAGCTGTACCCACCATCTTAGATGATAGGATTTCTTCCTGGACCTGTTTGTCTTCCACATATGAGAATGATTTCTCTTCACTAAACCAGAAGTCTAATTTAAAAGTTTTGGTCCTTACTAGTGGTCGCTGAAGGCAGAATGTGAGGGAAGTAACTTTGTGCGGATTCCTTTTTTAAAGACTTATTTTATTCTGTAAGTTTCAAGCGTACAGCCTCATAATCTGACATCAGTATGCACTACAAAGTGATCACCATCGGCAAGCCTAGTCACCGTCTATCTCCACGCAGGCGACCCCCGCTACCGGTTTCCCCCACTCACAACTCTCTTTCCCTCCTAGATCCCTCATTAGTCTGTTCTCTCTATCTGTGAGTTTGTCTTTAATTGTGAATGTTCATTTGTTTTGCTTTTTTAAAGTCCACATATGAGTGAAATCATACCATATTTTTTTTTCTGTTGACTTATTTCACTTAGCATAATACATCCAAGGTGGATCCACAATGTTACAAAGGGCAGCATTTCATTCTCTGTGGCTGCATAGTGTTCCATTGTGTGTGTGTGTGTCTTCTTTTGGTATATGTCTAAAAAGGATATGATTTGATGGCATTGGTCCGAGATTTTCCTAGTATATTAATTCTGTCACTAATTGAAAAACAGACCACAAAAGGGATATATTTTGAGGGGAGTTTAATTACTCTAGATTTTAATAATTGTAGTGTGTGTACACTAAAGCTTCTGCTACTTTTCTGAGATTTCTTGGAATGTCTTTGAATTTCAGTCTGATATTTCTCTTCTTTGATACATACATATTTTATCGGGAAAAAAATATCTGCTCCCTACATTTTCTTTTTATTCTCCTGCAGTTTGTCCACATTTATTATTCAAGCTCAGGTTTCACCATCTGAAAGATTTTGGAGAATCCTGCTGATCCTGGGGTCATAGGAGCCACAGCATCTGAAGTGCTATTACCAGAGCATCTTCTCCAACCAGTTTCATGGGACACCTCCAGGAGGGCACTCACTTCCAAATCTACTGTTTTCAGCATCTCCTGGCGGGGGGCAGGGGGGGGACTTTAAGATCCAGGTCCTTGAATTTAACGATTCAGAATTTCTAGAGCTGGTCACCTGTTATCTCTGTTCTTAAATCACTCCCCAGGTGATGTTGTTGCAAAGTCTGAACCAGAATCACTGACCCAGATTAAAGTCCCCAACTGTGCACAGTGAGGCTGAGGCTCATTTCAGTTCATTCACGTCTCCCCAGGTACATTGCAGTCCTTGATAGAGTTTTGACTAATCCCACTGTTGACCCAAGGTGTGCCTGTTCCCTCATTCTGGAATTACGTGATGCCTCCGATCTCCTATTCAAATAATACCATTCTTCTGACTTTGCTCATAAATTCTACACTCTAAGAATCTTACCTGATCATCATTAGCTGAACTCCCTTAAGGCATACAGTCTTAGCAGTGCAAATACACATTTTTCAAGTGGATGGAAGGCCTTTCTTCTCCTAAATATATTTCCCACTTGCCTGCTATCCTGAAGAATTCATTTCTTAAATGGGACAAGTCAGTCTTTTCAAAAAGAAGGTTCGGCACTAATCACTCACAATCACTTATATAATCTAACATCCTAACGTGATAAAATGCTTCTGTCCTAAAAACAAGTATCCTCTGCTGAGAAGATGTGGTTTTCATGTTAAGGGAAGAATGGGCAGGGAGAAAGACTGAAACCAGGGATAAGAGAGAATCTGAACTGGGGAAGAACACACAAGGTAGTGGTGATCTGGAGAAAAACAAGAGGCCTGACTTTCTCAGCACTGGTCTTGGCTGTTACAATGCTGATAGACAGATGTGCTATGTGGTGGACAGTGGGAAGTTAAACAGTGTTTCGGGCGTAAGAACTGTATTCTAATCCAGCCTCGGCCATTCAGAACTAAGTGCAAATTCTGAGTAAATTATTTAATCTCTTTTCCTTTATCATCTATAGACTAAGGATTATAGTACCTCCCATATTAGTTTCCTAGGCCTTCCCTGGTAGCTGAGATGATACAGCATCCGCCTGCAATGCAGGAGACCTGGGTTCAATCCCTGGGTGGGGAAGATCCCCTGGAGAAGGAAATGGCAATCCATTCCAGTATTCTTACCTGGAGAATCCCATGGACAGAGGAGCCTGGCAGCTCACAGTTCATGGGGTTGCAAAGAGTCGGACACGACTGAGCAACAAAGCTTGCACATGCACACGTATTAGTTTACCAGAATGGTCGTAACAAAGTATCACAGGCTGGGCGGCTTACCGATGGATCTCCCCGCGATTCTAGAGGCCAGAAGTTCGAGTTGTCAGCAGGGCTGATTTCCTCTGAGGCTTCTCACCTTGCCATCTTTTCCCTGTGTCCTTAGTGTCTCTGAAGATTCCATCGTGTGGAATCTTAGTCCCTTAACCAGGGATCAAACGTGCAGCCCCTGCTTCGGAAGCACAGACTTATTCTTTTGACTATTGTAAGCATGGAATAAATGATTGGGAGCTAAGTATCTACAAGGTCAAGATCCTTGGGGACGCGTGTGGCACTATGCCTGTGGTTGCACAATGTAAAAGTTTCCAGTGCAGAGCCTAACATGGGGAGATAGTTAATAACATACACACGGCACATAAGCACATGATGTTTGATTTATCATCTGATTAATCTCTGAAATCAACATGCACTCCTCTGCAGCCTTTTTATCTCCTTTTCATCTCCCCCACGCCTCAAAGAGGGGCTCAGCAGGAAGGCGTCCACTGGAGTTGAGTCACTGAGCCACGGCCTGGGCCATGATTGTGTTGAGACAGTTAGGAGGGAAAGGGGTTTTTGCCACTAAGCACTTTCTCTGCTTTTCCTCACACGTGAATGGTTTCAAAATGTTCAGTGGAAATGAACACGTTCTCTGAACATCTGTGAATAGAGTTTGCTGATGGCATCGAATTCTGTTGTTCTGGACAAAATTTAGGGGCCTCTGGTTATGGGTGTAAGGCTGAAAAGTGCTGTTTTTCCATGGCTCCTTCCAGCCTCAGGCATGTACCATGAGTCACTTTCGGGTCATCACCATCTCATCTGGGCAAGTTTGAAGAAGGGAGGCGATGAGAAGGTCGAGGTTTAAACACCCTCAAAAATAGACACATTGAAGAAACACCGTGCTGATCTCCAAAGTGATTCTCTACCTTGTGGAAAAAAGCCCTGTGTTATGTTTTTAGAAATGGAATGCCACGGCTTATTGTCTGGTTTCAGTTGGGAAACTGAGGGGAGAAAAAAACCTAAATGTATTATCATACCGACAGCTAACATTATATTAATGCAACATTAAGCAAGCTCTTCATGACATAATTTGACTAAAATAAGTCACCCCAGTAAGCATGGGAAAATATGGAGGCAAAATAGCAATCTGGGTGTCTGGTTTTTAAGTTCATCAGGATCATACTATACATGCGGGGACAAGTATTATCTTCTCCTTTTTGTTTATTTGGCTGCACAGGGCCTTAGTTGAGGCAAGTGGGATCTAGTTCCCTGAACAGGGATTGAATCTGGGCCCCCTGCTTTGGGAGCTTGAAGTCTCAGCCAGTGGACCACCAGGGAAGCCCCATCTTTTCATTCTACATACCTTTGGATGTTGGAGATGTCAACATCTTCACAGTTCTGATGGGGTCAAAGGGCACATGGATTCTCCATCATCCTCAAAAGATGTCAAGACCAGATCCTGTATTAGCTTGATTGGCTTTCACACCTGTTCCAGTGAACCTTTACTCTTTAATGGAAGCCACGGTGGCTCAGATGGTGAGGGATCCTCCTCCAATGTGGGAGACCCAGGTTCGATTCCTGGGTTGGGAAGATACCCTGGGGAAGGGAACGGTAACTTGGAGAATCCCATGGAGAGAGGAGCCTGGTGGGCTACAGTTCATGGAGTTGTAGAGTTGGACACGACAGAAGTGACTAACACTAACTTACTTTTTTATAACTTTTTCTTATTATTTTGAAGCTGATGTAAGAAACAGATTCATTTTCCAACTCTAAAAATTCAACATCACTGTTAGGGAGGCTTGTAATCATTCAAGCACATGGGACAGAGCTGGTTGCTTGGACAGGACAGGGACAAGCTGGATGTATTACTGCTCAGAACTCTGCTCCTCAGCTAAGAAAGGTCAGAAACTCAATGGTGTGGGCACCAGGGCTGAAAGACAGACTCAGTCACCTTAATCAAACTCACCACCTGTGTGTGAAGTCACTCATTTATTCCCTCGTGGGAGAAACTGAACTGCCAAGCAGGAGGGAAAATGGTAAATGAAAGCAAAAGGGAGAGTCAGTGTCTGGAGGGCACATGTCAGCTTGGCTTTGATAAGATTTGAAGAACTAACCTCACAGCAGAAATCTCTTCTCTGCTGATCACTGCAACATTAAGCTTTTGCTGTGTAACAAACCTTCCCAATACTTAGTGACTCAAAACGACAAGTGCTCAATTTAGCTCAGAATCCTATGGGGCAGCCTGGGGATTCTCCTGGCCTGAGATGACCCAGCCATCCTTGACTGGGTTCTCTCATGTGTCTGTGGCCAGCTGGCAGGTCAGCTGGTGGCTGGACGGTGTGGGATGGCCTCATTCACATGCCTGTAGATGGGCAGGCGGTTGACCGATGCATCCACCAGAGAAATGGATTACCCTCCACTATTTTTTTTTCTTTTTTGCAATATTAGCTCTCAGGGGCTCTCACCATGAAAGTGCTAGAGAAGAAATTCTCAAATTCTGCTTTTCTGTCTCTCCTATTTGTACACACAGTGCCCAGGATCCATCTTCTTTTGCAACCCAGTATAAGATTTGTTTGTTTGTTTTCTTTAACCGTATTTCTGGCGATCACTCTGTAGGCTCGCTTTCCAGTGATCAAATCCAGACTAGTTCACAAAACTCAGTCACTTATTTAAAAAGGCTTTTTTTCAGCTCTTTCTGTTGCTAGTTAATTTGGTTCACACAAAACTAAGACATTCATTTAGAACTTTGGTTCACAAAACTCATTCGTTCATTTAGAAAAAAACTTTAAGCACTCCTATGGCTAGCTCATGGGCTGCCCAGGTGGCTCAGTGGTAAAGGATTCAGGAGAAGCAGGAGACATGGGTTCGATTCCTGGGTGGGGAAGATCCCCTGGAGGAGGGCATGACAACCCACTCCAGTATTCTTGCCTGGAAAATTCCACAGACAGAGGATCCTGGTGGACTATAATCCATGGGGTCACAAAGAGTTGGACACGACTGAGCGACTAAACACAACATGGCTAGCTCATTCACTCCTTAGGTGTGAGTTTTACCAATGTCCTACGCAGCGCATATTCGTTGCTGGCTTTCTATAATTCCTTCATGAATCAAGAAGGATAGAGACTTTACTCTCATCCCCATGGACCCCACGGCAGGGCCAGAGTGGCTGATGGGTGTAAGCGGAATATAGAAAAGCTCTGTCTGCTTGAACCATACTCTTTCATTCTTTACTAAATAAATAAGTACATTGTTCCTGAACAACTAAGCCGGTTCCCCTCCTGAAAACCACAGTGTTTGGAAAGGGTGTAAAATTAACTGCTAAAAATGCCTGTCCTGTTCTCTGGGACAGTGGACCACGAGCCAGAGGGAGACAGACTGACTCAGGGCAAAGAATTAATGGAAGCTCGTGGCTCCTGCAGGCAGGAAGCACTTTGATAGGCCCTTTCCTCTTTTTGTTACCAGGAGGGCCTGGACAATAGTCTCCACCTTGGAGCAGCTGTCCACTCCCCGTGTGATGATCGCAGCACATTTTCCTTGTCAGACTTGCAGTCGGCACCCGGGAGGGTGCAGGAAGAGACACATACAATGTTGGGGATCTGCCCTTGAGCCTCGGAGCAGCGTGGTGGGTGGAGACGTCACCCCTAAGACACACAGCCGGCCCTTTGGCACACGTTTCCGGAAGGCCATCTGCTTCTGTGGTTCCTCTGACCTTTTGTTAGAACGCACCCGAAATTAGAAAGAAAGAACCAGAATAAAACTAAGCCGAAGGCATTCTGAGACCCTGTTGCTTATGAAATCAAGTCAAACCAATGAGTCTGGGGTTAGCACCTAACGTGAGCCCACTATTAGGACTTCCCTGGTGGAGCAATGGGAAAGAATCCACCTGCCAATGCAGGAGAGGCCAGTTGGATCCCTGGATGGAGAAGATTCCCTGGACGAGGAAATGGCAACCCACTCCAGGATTATTGTCTGGAAAATCCCATGGACAGAGGAGCCAGGCAGGCTACAGTCCATGGGGTCGCACAGAATCAGACACGTTTGAGTCACTGAATAGCAACAGTGAAGAGTCCACTATTAGGCTACCTCTTGGCTGATGGAAGGAAAATCAATATGTTTTCAATGTCTACACAACTCAGGCACTTGTAGGATGCTGGCTAATGTCATGTAATTTTGTCAGTAGCTTTGTAAGGCAGGTTTTAGTATAACCATTTTAAAAATGAGGAAACTAAAGCTTTGTGAGGTTCGTCAACTTTTCCAAGGAGGCTCCAATCTCATAAGAACACAGGAAAGGACAATGTAAGAATTCCGTCTTGACCTCACATTTGGTTTGATTTGATCCCCCATGTGTCCCTTACTCTGATGCTTAACAGTTTTTATTCCCCACTCTTACATTCAGTGTCTAAGAGGCTCCATGAAACGTGGAATCAAGAGACCCAGTTCTAGTCCCTTTCTGATAGGTGCCGTGGCATGAGTCACTTACTTGCTGGGTTTCCACCTCCTGATAATATAAGGGACCGGGTGAGATCATTACCCTTCTAAATTTAGGGTGTCCCTGATGGCTCAGTGGTAAAGAATCCACCTGTCAATGCAAGAGACACTGGGTCAATAAAAACGGAAGTTAAAAAACATGGTCTAGATCCTTTTTCTTTTTTCTTTTATTAAAAAAACATAAGGGTATTCCTTCTCTTGAATGTGAGCTTCATTCAATTTCCTGGTTATTTCCAGGGACTTGCCAAATATTACTGATTTACAGATCTACACTCACTTGTGATACAAGCCACAGTGTAAGGAGTAGAAGCCATTTTGACAAAGGATGGAGAAGAGTTTCAAAGAATGGGACTAATTCCCAGCTAGATTTTGTGTTGGGAAAAGCATGGGTTGTCCAAGAAAATGAGAAGGAGTTGGTATTGCTGGAGCCCAGAGAGTAGGGGTGAGAACAGCCTGTACTGGAGACGAAGCAGGGTGAGTCACCGGGGACCAGTGTCACGGGTGACAGAGTTTGCATTGTGTCGTGCGGAAACAGAGACATTGACCAGTTTCACGCCGGAGAAGGCACTGCTCTGGTTTGTATTCTGAAAAGGTCAGTCTGGCAGCATTTAGTAGCAAGGGCCAGTGGGTAGCAATAGCTTGAAAGGGAACATGTATGTCTTTTAGGTAGTGATTGTCATTGCACATAAGACGTGGGATGGAGAGAAGTAGTTAGATTTTAGAGGTAATTGCAGCTGAGCCATCAGCAGGACTTCAAGGTGCATTGGCTTTATCCTTTGTGCTATTTCTCTAACCAGTCATTTTCTCCCAGCGCCACATCACCCTACCCGGGGGTCTGTCACTGTCTACTGGAGCACTGCTGTTATTGATGGAGTTCATTGCCTTGAGCTTTACCCCTGATGGTGTCCTTGACATCATAGCTAGACTTAGGTTTCTAAAATGCCACTTTTCACACACAACTTGCCAGCTCAAAAATTTCAGTGTCTGCCCACTCCCTCCGGCATCAAGCCCCACCTCCTTAGCCTGAAAAACAAAATACTTTACGATTCTGTCTTTCTTAATGTACCTATTAATGTACCTTAACAGGGACTCAGTAAAAATTATTCAGCACCTCTTATAGGCCGGATTAACTACCTCTAGCAACTTGTTATAAAGCATTTCTCTCACTTACACTTGCAGTCATCCTGTCTTCCGAAAATGCCCTCACCCTTTTCACTGCTTGTGGAAACGCTCCTCTTCCTCAACCTGGATCAGAACTCATTTCTAAGGAAGCTTCTTGTGAGCCTTTAACTCTGACTAAGCACAGCTAGCCGTCGTCTCCACGCCCCAGGGCGTCTGCATGCCCTGCCGTTAATTGTTAGTAACCTTTAACGTGTCAGTGGAAGCACAAACCTTATTTTCAAAAGAGAAGGTGCAGAGCTTGTTGCTGATGACATGATCAATAATGACATGCTTTGTTCAGAGCAGTAAGTTAGACTTAGGGGCTTCAGATGCTGACAGGCAGTAGAAGGGGAAAACATCCACACCAGAAGGGAAGGTAGAAAATGCCTGGCATTCAATAATTATTGAATAAATAAATAAACAGAAGGTTGACAGCTCCATCCAGCTGCAATATTGAACTGTAAGTAATTTGGGTCAAGCCAGCACCTTGTTTTTTTTCTCTTTTGTTGGACTGCACTGGGTCTTTGTTGCAGCTTGGGGACATCTCTAGTTGCAGCTCAAGGGCTTACTGCCCTGTGGCATGTGGAATCTTACTTCCCTGACCAAGGATGGAACCCACGTCCCTACGTTGGAAGGTGGATTCCACTAAGAAGTCCCCAGTGCCTCACTGTTAATGACTGCATAGCTACAACTTAGACAGTTCTTTCCAATCATTTCTTAAGTACTTGGTTCAGGAGATGCAAAGACAAATATTAGTGGTGGATTTGGGGGAAGGTGGGAAGTGGGCAAAACTCAAAACAAATAACATAAGGCAGTAAGCAAGAAAAACACACACGATAGCAATAACTCGGAAAAGAAAGTGGTAAACCTCCTGGGGAAATACAGAGAGACTAGAATTTGCTCACATCCCAGTTTGACTGAAGGTAGTACCCTGATTCCGCTGCAAGCTTTCTCACTCCTTGTGCAGCCTGTCTGCTCTCCATACTCTCTGGAGTCCAGACACTTTGGTCAAGGATACTGTCTTCAAACAGGCCCACAGCTTACCTGGGAATCTTGTTAAAATGCAGGAGGCTTAGGAGATCTGCAGTGAGGCCTGAGGTTCTGATTTACCAGAAAGCTTCCAGATGACATCAAGGCTGCTGGTCTGTGGACCTGGCTCAGTGTAACAAGATTTCTGTAGTCTCCCTGAATACATCTTCCCCCACTTACCCAAGTCTTCTACAGGTTTATGGGCTAAGTCAAATGTCTGCCCTATGAAGGTAGTTCCTAAAATTTAGGACTGTGCTTCAGTGCTTTTTTTTTTTTTTTTTGCCTGCACTCCCTGACAGGTATTTCTCTCCAAGTCTTGTCCCCCAGTTTCTCCTCAAGGCAATAACTTTTTAAGGGAAGGACTTGGCCTAATTCATCCAGACTTGATCTAATGCACCCAAACTCCATGATGATATCTGTTACAGAATTGGGGCTTCATAGATATTTGCTCAGTTGAATTTGAATTGAACTTGAATTATGACTGTGCTTGAAATACATGTGCACATGTTCATGAGCATACCCTATTCAATGTAGGAAAGTGTTAAGTCGCTAAGTTGTGTCTGACTCTTTGTGACCCCCATGGACTGTAGCCTGCCAGGCTCCTCCGTCCAGGAAATTCTCCAGGCAAGAATACTGGAGTGGGTTGCCATTCCCATCTCCAGGGGATCTTCCCAATCCAGGGATCAAACCCAGGTCTCCTGCACTGCAGGCAGATTCTTTACCACCTGAGCCACCAGGGAAGACCAACCTCATCAAGGTAGGAAGACCAGATCCAAGTACATAGCAGAACCAAATCATTTTAATATTGTATCACTGTGAATTATAATAAAACATGAATTCTAGTTATCAGAGTGGGAGCAGTCACCCAGAAAATAAACTTAATGAAAGCAAGACTCTTTTTTTTCTTGTAAGTCATGAGGTCCTCAAAGTCTAAGCCTGGGCCTTGCACCTAGTAAATAATAAGTATCTGTTGAATGCTCAGTGAATGAAGAGAGAGGATATTAAATCAATTTCATGAATAATCATAATGGCAGTTCCTAGAAAATGAAATAAGTGAAGCCCTATTAAGATCTTCATGTTTCTGAAATAAAGTAAAACCAAACAATATTTAGGCTATTTCCACTTAAGAGAAGAAAGTCCAAAAATAATTTGAAAATTTTCCCCTATAGTGAATACACATTAAGTAATACAATTTTTTTTTCACTTAAGTGTGTCTGCATACATAGCAGCAAAACCAAATCTAAGACATTTTTCCATTTGAATTATCTCTTCCCTAAAATACCAAATTGTTTTAGATCAACAAAAGGCTTTGTTTTTATTCACTATTAAATATCAAGAGAACCACTTAATTGCAAACATAAACACTTTTTCCTTGCCTCTCCCTCCCTTCAATTTTGCTGATGAGGAAGATTTTGCAGCCTTACTTGGTACCAAAATAGCCCTGTTTTGCTGACCATTATCATCTTCACAGGGCGGAGCAATAGTAATGAACTTAAGACACAGGAAGTTTACCATCTCACAGGATAAAAATAGAATTTCTTATTACCAAGATACCTCTTCCACAAAGGAAAGGCAACAAAAATTTTTTTCTTTTTTTATTAATTGACAGAGAGTTGATTTCCAATATTATATTAGTTTCAGGTATACAGCATAGTAATTCAGCATTTTTACACCTTATATTCCATTAAACTTTCTTACAAGATAAAAGTTCTAATGTCTTCTGCGATGTCATATGTCTTTACAATTAGAATTTTTATTTTCTTTAACTTGTTCACATTATTATTCTGTATTCTTATATTAAGGTATTCATGTAATTAATGCTTGGTTCATATTTTTATTCTAATGATGATTTTTTTTAATTCAAAAATTTTAATTGCCTATTAAGCATTGTAGTCAACATGGCTTAGCTGAAGCCATTGTTACAAACAACAAACATTTTAGGACTCCATGTTTTCCTCTAAAAATTAGGTAGTAACAATTATTCTTATATGGTAATCCTTTCTACTGTCATGTTTTACTTTCACTTTTTATTTTATTAAAAAAAAGCTTAGTTTTACTGGAATATAGTTGATTTATAGTGTGGTAGTTTCAGGGGTACAGCAAAGTGACTCAGTTACATATATACATGTATTCATTCCTTTATAGATTATTTTCTCATATAGTTTATCATGGAATATTGGGTAGAGTTCTCTGATCTATGCAGTAGGTCCTTGTTGGTTATCTGTCTTACATACAGTAGTGGCCATATGTTCATCCCAAGCTCATGATTTATCCCTCCAGCAATCCCACTCTAAGCAAGCATATAACCAGAGAAACCATAATCCAAACGGATACAGGCACCTGAATATTCATTGCAGTGCTGTTTACAATAGCCAAGAAATGGAAGCAACCTAAATGTCCATCGACAGAGATAAAGAAGATATGGTACATTTATGCAATGGAGTACTACTTGGCTATAAAAACAAGAATGAAATAATGCTTTCACTCTTAATATAAGATAGGGGTATGAGTCTGGAATAACATTTGCTGAGTACCTACTGTAAGAGTGTGTGATAAGTCGCTTCAGTCATGTCCGACTCTTTGTGACCCTAGACTGCCAGGCTCTCCTGACCATGGGATTCTCCAGGCAAGAATACTGGAGTGGGTTGCCATGTCCTTCTTCAGTGGGTCTTCCAGACCCAGGAATCAAACTCAAGTCTCTTATGTCTCCTGAATTGGTAGGCATATTCTTTATCACTAGTGTTACCTGAGAAGCCCAGGGTAAGAGTGGTCCATTCTGTCTTCAAAGCTGTCCATGCAGGGATCAACTTCCATTTCTAAGAAATGAGAAAACTCAAGACCAGAGTGGGTAAGTCACCTGCCCAAGGCCTCACGCAGTGAGCCCTGGAGGGAAAAATCTGAGTTTTCCAGACTCTAAAGTTAAGATGCACTGAGATGTCTTTAGAAAGCTACCTTCTATTTTATTAAAATTCTATATCTTTGCATAAAAAGTGTAGCAAGCTGGGATGTCTGTAGCTTTGATAATATAATTTGGCTCATTCCTTCAATAAACATTTACTGGATTTCTACCGTGTAATTGCCAATATGCTAAGCACTAAAAATAGAGATAAAATATTGTGGTGTCAGGAGAGACAGACCATTCAAAGACAAATGCAATTTGAAACTGCCAACATTTAGCCGCTTTTTAGTTATAAAAATGTCCATTTCAAATGACTTATACTAAAACTCATTATCCAATAAAGAGACTAGCACACTTTATTCTAATTATTCTAACTTAATATTTGGAAACAAAATCATTTACATGTTATTTCTCAACATTTTGATGGTATTGGCTGTATACTGGGTAAGTAAATACGCTCTGTGTGTGTGTGTGTGTGTGTGTGTGTGTGTGTGTGTGTGTGTGTGTTCTGGTTAATTGAAAGCCTGGATTTTCCTGAGAACACTGCACTCAGAGCAGAAACAGGACCTGAAGGAACCCTCGTGGTGAGTTTCTATCCCAGTTCTGTGACATTGGGCAAGTCATTTAACTTCTCAGCTTCATTTTTCTGATTCAAATAATGGAGAAAACTTCCCCTATTTCAGAGGTTCATTCTTTAATTAATGAGCTGGTGAATACTTACCCAATAATTTGTATTCCTCCCTGCTCCCAATCCCTTCCTCCTGGCTTAAACGCGAAGACATTGCAACAGAAACAAGCAACCTCTCAGGTTCCAAGTACTTAAACTGTTGTATTATATTATCTTTCAGATCCTTCTGAATGAATTTGCTCCATAATTTTGCCATGGCTTAGTGAGGGAGAAAAAAAGACAGTTTAACACCAGGCAAATTATTTTTTCAGAGGATCTCTTTGTGGCAGGGAGTTTTAGTCAGCCTAGAGCTGACTCACCAAGTCCAGACCCTGGGGCTTCCCTGAGAAATGCACTTGGATTACGGAGGTTCTCTCCTCAGGGCAGGACTGACGAGCTGGAGCCAAACCACCCTGCCCAAGCCGGTCTGGTTCTGCACTCAAGGCGTCTCCAAAGCTGACAGGAAATGATTCAAGCCCAAGGTTGGTCAGAACAAGTGTGACCATTTCCTCTGTGCATGAGATGACAAAGAACTTGCATCACGGACCTTTCCTGAACAGCCTACTGATTCAAAGGGTTCCAAGTAGTATGAGATAAGGCACATTTTTTACGTGGGGTACATTTGTCTTCTCTACCTGAGGACAAGCAGTACCTCAGACTGTAAATACACCACTTTCTATACCTCCCCCACCACACTTAAATGGGATGAGGCAAATTCACTCTAACTGGTAAGTGCGTGGCTCTTATACAGTAACATGCATGTAGCTATGTTAGGTGGTGGGTATAAAGCGACCCAACATGGATTCCTGTCGCCTTGAAGCTGAGTTTGCAGGAACAAACATGAGTCACACATGTAACTAAACATATTGTACAGAATATGATAGAGGATCTAAAGCGTACTTTAGACCCTATAGCGTGGGGCTCTGAGGAAGATGGTCAGGGAACACCCGGTTTAAGTTGGTCCTTCCGCTGAAAGGGACTCTCACAGTGGGCTCTAAAGGAGCCAGGAGAAGAATGGGAGGCAAAGGTAGAAGTATCGGGCAAAAGCTCTGAGATGAGGCAGGTAGCTTGGTGGCTTGGAGGAGGAAGCAGCCTGGGGTCTGGGGTGGAGCCCGTGCTCTTTGAACTTGAGCAAAGCAAAGTCAGTGCAGTGTTTAAAAAAGAAGGGTGAGGAAGTGGATCCATGTTTTACAGGACTCAGCCTGGTTGCTGTGAAAGATAAAGGGCAAGAGAGGATGTCATGAGAGTAAGAGAGGGACTTCCCTGATGGTCCAGTGGCTAAGACTCTGCACTTCCAATGCCGGGGACAAGAGTTCTATCCCTGGGCAGTAAACTAGGCTCCCAAGTGCCATGCCATGTGGCCATGAGACAAACAAAAAAAGAAAACCTGAAAAAAAAGAGAGAGAGACAGATAAAGTAAGGGAAACATGGTGACTATGAGCATTAATGAGAGTCTTAGAAGGTGAAAAGGACCTGTCAGAGTAAGGAGCTGTGCACAGCCTTTGCTGCTAAGTCGTTTCAGTCGTGTCCCACTCTGCGCAACCCCATAGATGGCAGCCCACCAGGCTCTGCTGTCCCTGAGATTCTCCAGGCAAGAACACTGGAGTGGGTTGCCATTTCTTTCTCCAATGCATGAAAGTGGAAAGTGAAAAGTGAAAGTGAAGTCGCTCAGTCGTGTCCAACTCCTAGCGACCCCATGGACTGCAGCCTACCAGGCTTCTCCGTTCATGGGATTTTCCAGGCAAGAGTACTGGAGTGGGGTGCCATTGCCTTTGGGATACAGCAAAAAATGTCAGTGAAGGCAGAAAGGCAGGCTCGTCTGAAGCGACTTGGAGCAGGTATAGGATGGGGGTGGAGGGGAGGGGATGAGCAGAATAGCAATTTCTTAGCCTCAGACTGTCCATCCTAAAGAAAATCTGGATATACCTGTGGTTCATTCATATTTATGTATGACAGGAACCAAGGCCATATTGTAAATCAATTACCCCTCAATTAAAAGTAAATAAATGAAATATAAAAGAATGATGGACAACAACAAAAAAATAAATAAATAGAGGATATGAGGTTGCAAATGAAAAAAGAAAAATCTGGAAGAAACTGCCTCATTCTCTTTCTTATACCACTGCCACACTGATTCAGTAGAAGTAAGGATCTTTGTCTTTCCTGGGTTTGTCCCAATCTCTTGGCAACATGTCCAGTTGAATCTTAATAACTCCTGGGTTTACTTTGGGAAATTTGCACTTTAGAGAGATGCTTGACTGATTTTTTTGCCCCTTGAACTTCTTTGATGATAATACAAATCTTTGAAGCTCAGATACACCCTAAAAAAAAAAAAATCACTGTCCATGTCTCTGACCCCAGTCAGCCATACAGTATGGTCAAGCAGTAACAATCTGATGTTCTGTAGCATCCAGGTGACACCATTTGACCATGGGGACTTTGGAGGGTGCAGCCAGGAGGGAATAGTAGGGACCCCCAGTGTTCCCACAGATGAATGGATATGGCCCCTAGGTCACTGATGGAAATGGCTTTGTGACTGAGCAAAGCATTGCCCTTTGCGTGTAATTAGTGTGTGATTAGTAAGACAGAGATGACTCTATTCTTTCAAAGTTCCCCCATGACCAAATTTGGCCTCCGGAGAACTGGGTAGAAACATTTCATATGAGTCATTCCTGTTTGCCTCATGTTCTGTCATTAGTTGCTATGGAAACCACTCAGCACAGCCCATGGGTTCAGAATTCCTGCAGTGAGCCTCCAACTTAGCCCCAGTTTGTACAGCAAACAAGTTTGCTTACTTTGTTAATCTTTAGCTACTTCCTGCCTGGTTCAAATTGGAAGCTGAAGAACTCAGAACAGCCGAGAGCACAGGCTGCCCTTTCCAGGTGAATCACAATAAGGGACATGCTCTTGTGTTCTGCCCCAAGGTTGGTATAGATATTTAGAAGAATTTCAGATTACTTTCTTGGTAATCAGGTTGTTAGATCAAAGCTGCTCCCTTGTTAACCTGGACACTGTACACATGTGAAAGGCATTTAGGGATTCCTCATGTTGTCTTTTCTGGGTCCGTCCCAATCTCTTGGCAACATCTCCAGTCCCATCTTAATAGCCACTGGGTTTACTTTGGGAAATATGCATTTTAGAGAGATGCTTGACAGATTTTTGCCCCTTGAACTTCTTTGATGATAATACAAATCTTTGAAGCTCAGATACAAGAAAAGTTTATGTGCAGGGTGCCTCCTGGTGATTCAGAGATTGAGGTATGCTTGTAGCTTATTCACCAAGGAATTTAAATCAGAAAGACCTGGACTGGGGGTAGAGGGTGGGAGAGGGATGGTTTGGGAGTTTGGAATTAGCAGATGCGAACGTGTGTATGTGTGCTAAGCTTCTTCAGTCATGTACGATTCTTTGCAATCCCATGGACTATAGCCGGCCAGGCTACTCTGTCCATGAGAGTCCCCAGGTAAGAATACTGGAGTGGATAACCATTCTCTTCTCCAAGGGATCTTCCAGACCCAGGCATTGAACCCGGGTCTCCTGCATTGCAGGAAGTTTCTATACTGTCTGAGATAGAGTGGATATACAACAAGGTCTTACTGTATAGCAACTATATTCAATAGCCATGATAAATCACAGTTGAAAAGAATATGAAAGAGAGGGCTTCTTTCTATAGCCTCGTCTGCATAGAACTTATGACCAGTCCAGAAAAGAGACAGATATTGTCTCAGATCCACCTGCTATGTGTCTCCCTCTTTTCTGCCCCAAATATCCATGAAAATAATCTCTGAAGGCCTTGTCCATTATTTACCAAACATATTCAAGCATGTCAGAATATCAGTTTTCTTTCATGTTAGGATCTGACGCTAAGGAAAAATAGAACTGATTTAAGTGAAAAGGACACTTTAGTTTAATAAACATTAAGAAAATTTTATTGTGAGTTGAAGAATACATGATAACTCAAGCCATAAGAAATAGGGCCAGATTAGAGGGTGGTCCTAAGATGGCGGAGGAATAGGATGGGGAGACCACTTTCTCCCCCACAAATTCATCAAAAGAACATTTCAACGCTGAGTAAATTCTACAAAACAACTTCTGAATGCTGGCAGAAGACATCAGGCACCCAGAAAAGCAGATCATTGTCTTCAAATACAGTGAACCTCTCTGGGTATCCCTCAATGTGGAGAAACTTTTCATCTTTAACCTAGATGTTTTATCATCAGTGCTGTACAGATGGAGAAGTCTTGAGGCTACTGTAAAAATAAAACTGAAAACCAGAAGCAGGAGGCTTAAGTCCAAATCTTGAGAACATCAGAGAACTCCTGAATCCAGGGAACATTAATCGATAGGAGCTCATCAAATGCCTCCATACCTACACTGAAACCAAACACCACCCAAGGGCCAACAAGTTCCAGAGCAAGACATATCACGCAAATTCTCCAGCAACACAGGAACACACCCCTGAGCTTCAATATACAGGCAGCTCGAGTTACTCCAAAACCATAGATGTCTCATAACTCATTACTGGACACTTCATTGCACTCCAGAGAGAAGAAATCCAGCTCTACCCACCAGAACTCCGACACAAGCTTCCCTAACCAAGAAACCTTGACAAGCCACTGATACAACCCCACCCACAGCAAGGAAACTCCTTAATAAAGAGAACTCCACAAATTCCCAGAATATATAAAGGCCACCCCAAATGCAGCAATATAACCAAGATGAAGAGACAGAGAAATACACAGCAGGTAAAGGAACAGGAGAAATGCCCACCAAACCAAGCAAAAGAGGAAGAGATAAGGAATCTACCTGAGAAAGAATTCCAAATAATGATAGTGAAAATGATCCAAAATCTTGAAATCAAAATGGAATCACAGATAAATAGCCTGGAGACAAGGATTGAGAAGATGCAAGAAAGGTTTAACAAGGACCTAGAAGAAATAAAAAAGAGTCAATATATAATGAATAATGCAATAAATGAGATCAGAAACACTCTGGAGGCAACAAATAGTAGAATAACAGAGGCAGAAGATAGGATTAGTAAAATAGAAGATAGAATGGTAGAAATAAATGAATCAGAGAGGGAAAAGGAAAAACGAATTAAAAGAAATTAGGACAACCTCAGAGACCTCAAGGGCAATATGAAATGCTCCAACATTCGAATTATAGGAGTCCCAGAAGAAGAAGAAGACAAAAAGAAAGACCATGATAAAATACTTGAGGAGATAATAGTTGAAAACTTCCCTAAAATGGGGAAGGAAATAATCACCCAAGTCCAAGAAACCCGGAGAGTTCCAAACAGGATAAACCCAAGGCGAAACACCCCAAGACACATATTAATCAAATTAACAAAGATTAAACACAAAGAACAAATATTAAAAGCAGCAAGGGAAAAACAACAAATAACACACAAGGGGATTCCCATAAGGATAACTGCAGATCTTTCAACAGAAACTCTTCAGGCCAGGAGGGAATGGCAAGACATACTTAAAGTGATGAAAGACAATAACCTACAGCCCAGATTACTGTACCCAGCAAGGATCTCATTCAAATATGAAGGAGAAATCAAAAGCTTTCCAGACAAGCAAAAGCTGAGAGAATTCAGCACCACCAAACCAGCTCTCCAACAAATGCTAAAGGATATCCTCTAGGCAGGAAACACAAACAGGGTGTATAAACCCGAATCCAAAACAGTAAAGTAAATGGCAATGGGATCATACTTATCAATAATTATCTTAAATATAAATGGGTTGAATGCCCCAACCAAAAGGCAAAGACCCGCTGAATGGATACAAAAACAAGACCCCTGTATATGCTGCCCACAAGAGACCCACCTCAAAACAAGGGACACATACAGACTGAAAGTGAAGGGTTGGAAAAAGATATTCCATGCAAATAGAGACCAAAAAAAAGCGAGAGTAACAATACTCATATCAGATAAAATAGACTTTAAAACAAAGGCTGTGAAAAGAGACAAAGAAGGCCACTACTTAATGATTAAAGGATCAATCCAAGAAGAAGCTATAACAATTATAAATATACATGCACCCAACATAGGAGCACCACAATATGTAAGACAAATGCTAACAAGTATGAAAGGGGAAATTAACAATAACACAATAATAGTGGGAGACTTTAATACCCCACTCACATCTATGGACAGATCTACTAAACAGAAAATTAGCAAAGAAATGCAAACTTTAAATGATACAATAGACCAGTTAGACCTAATTGATATCTATAGGACATTTCACCCCAAAACAATGAATTTCACCTTTTTCTCAAGTGCTCACAGAACCTTCTCCAGGATAGATCATATCCTGGGCCATAAATCTAACCTTGATAAATTCAAAAAAATAGAAATCATTCCAAGCATCTTTTCTGACCATAATGCATTAAGATTAGATCTCAATTACAGGAAAAAAAAAAAAAAAACTATTAAAAATTTCAACATATGGAGGCTGAACAACACGCTCCTGAATAACCAACAAATCACAGAAGAAATAAAAAAAGAAATCAAAATATGCATAGAAATGAATGAAAATGAAAACACAACATCCCAAAACCTGTGGGACACTATAAAAGCAGTGCTAAGAGGAAAGTTCATAGCAATACAGGCATACCTCAAGAAACAAGAAAAAAGTCAAATAAATAACCTAACTCTACACCTAAAGCAACTAGAAAAGGAAGAAATGGAGAACCCCAGAGTTAGTAGAAGGAAAGAAACCTTAAAAATTAGGGCAGAAATAAATGCAAAAGAAACAAAAGAGACCATAACAAAAATCAACAAAACCAAAAGCTGGTTCTTTGAAAGGATAAATAAAATTGACAAACCATTAGCCATACTCATCAAGAAACAAAGAGAGAAAAATCAAATCAATAAAATTAGAAATGAAAATGGAGAGATCACAACAGACAACACAGAAATACAAAGGATCATAAGAGACCACTATCAGCAACTATATGCCAATAAAATGGACAACGTGGAAGAAATGGACAAATTCTTAGAAAAGTACAACTTTCCTAAACTGAACCAGGAAGAAATAGAAAATCTTAACAAACCCATCACAAGCACGGAAATTGAAACTGTAATCAGAAATCTTCCAGCAAACAAAAGCCCAGGTCCAGATGGCTTCACAGCTGAATTCTACCAAAAATTTAGAGAAGAGCTAACACCTATCCTACTTCAACTCTTCCAGAAAATTGCAGAGGAAAGTAAATTTCCAAACTCATTCTATGAGGCCACCATCACCCTAATACCAAAACCTGACAAAGATGCCACAAAAAAAGAAAACTACAGGCCAATATCACTGATGAACAAAGATCCGAAAATCCTTAGCAAAATTCTAGCAATCAGAATCCAATAACACATTAAAAAGATCATACACCATGACCAAGTGGGCTTTATCCCAGGGATTCAAGGATTCTTCAATATCTGCAAATCAATGTAATTCACCACATTAACAAGTTGAAAAATAAAAGCCATATGATTATCTCAATAGATGCAGAGAAAGCCTTTGACAAAATTCAACATCCATTTATGATAAAAACTCTCCAGAAAGCAGGAATAGAAGGAACATACCTCAACATAATAAAAGCTATATGTGACAAACCCACAGCAAACATTATTCTCAATGGTGAAAAATTGAAAGCATTTCCCCTAAAGTCAGGAACAAGACAAGGGTGCCCACTTTCACCACTACTATTCAACATAGTTCTGGAAGTTTTGGCCACAGCAATCAGAGCAGAAAAAGAAATAAAAGGAATCCAGATTGGAAAAGAAGAAGTAAAACTCTCACTGTTTGCAGATGATATGATCCTCTACATAGAAAACCCTAAAGACTCCACCAGAAACTTACTAGAGCTAATCAATGAATATAGTAAAGTTGCAGGATATAAAATCAACACACAGAAATCCCTTGCATTCTTATACACTAATAATGAGAAAGTAGGAAAAGAAATTAAGGAAACAATTCCATTCACCATTGCAAAGAAAAGAATAAAATACTTAGGAATGTACCTACCTAAAGAAACTAAAGACCTATATATAGAAAATTATAAAACACTGATGAAAGAAATCAAAGAAGACACTAATAGATGGAGAAATATACCATGTTCATGGATCGGAAGAATCAATATAGTGAAAATGAGTATACTACCCAAAGCAATCTATACATTCAATGCAATCCCTATCAAGCTACCAATGGTATTTTTCACAAAGCTAGAACAAATAATTTCACAATTTGTATGGAAATACAAAAAACCTCGAATAGCCAAATCAATCTTGAGAAAGAAGAATGGAACTGGAGGAATCAACCTGCCTGACTTCAGGCTCTACTACAAAGCCACAGTCATCAAGACAGTATGGTCCTGGCACAAAGACAGACATATAGATCAATGGAACAAAATAGAAAGCCCAGAGATAAATCCACACACATATGGACACCTTATCTTCGACAAAGGAGGCAAGAATATACAATGGAGTAAAGACAATCTCTTTAACAAGTGGTGCTGGGAAAACTGGTCAACCACTTGTAGAAGAATGAAACTAGATCACTTTCTAACACCATACACAAAAATAAACTCAAAATGGATTAAAGATCTAAATGTAAAACCAGAAACTATAAAACTCCTAGAGGAGAACATAGGCAAAACACTCTCAGACATAAATCACAGCAGGATCCTCTATGATCCACCTCCCAGAATACTGGAAATAAAAGCAAAAATAAACAAATGGGATCTAATTAAAATTGAAAGCTTCTGCACAACAAAGGAAACTATAAGCAAGGTGAAAAGACAGCCTTCTGAATGGGAGAAAATAATAGCAAATGAAGCAACTGACAAACAACTAATCTCAAAAATATACAAGCAACTTATGCAGCTCAAGTCCAAAAAAATAAATGACCCAATCAAAAAATGGGCCAAAGAACCAAATAGACATTTCTCCAAAGAAGACATACGGATGGCTAACAAACACATGAAAAGATGCTCAACATCACTCATTATCAGAGGAATGCAAATCAAAACCACAATGAGGTACCGTTTCACACCAGTCAGAATGGCAGCGATCCAGAAGTCTACAAGCAATAAATGCTGGACAGGATGTGGAGAAAAGGGAACCCTCTTACACTGTTGGTGGGAATGCAAACTATTACAGCCACTATCGAGAACAGTGTAGAGATTCCTCTAAAAATTGCAAATAGAACTGCCTTATGACCCAGCAATCCCTCTGCTGGGCATACACACCGAGGAAACCAGAATTGAAAGAGACACGTGTACCCCAATGTTCATCGCAGCACTGTTTATAATAGCCAGGACATGGAAACAACCTAGATGTCCATCAGCAGATGAATGGATAAGAAAGCTGTGGTAGATATACACAATGGAGTATTACTCAGCCATTAAAAAGAACACATTTGAATCAGTTCTGATGAGGTGGATGAAACTGAAGCCTATTATATAGAGTGAAGTAAGCCAGAAAAAAAAAAAAAAAAAACACCAGTACAGTATACTAACACATATATATGGAATTTAGAAAGATGGTAATGATAACCCTCTATACGAGACAGCAAAACAGACACAGATGTATACAACGGACTTTTAGGCTCTATGGGAGAGGGAGAAGGTGGGATGATTTGGGAGAATGGCATTGAAACACGTATACTATCATGTAAGAAACGAATCGCCAGTCTATGTTCGATACAGGATACAGGATGCTTGGGGCTGGTGCACAGGGATGATCCAGAGAGATGATATGGGGTGGGAGGTGGGAGGGGGTTCAGGATTGGGAACTCATGTACACCCATGGCTGATTCATGTCAATGTATGGCAAAACCAATGCAGTATTGTAAAGCAAAATAAAGTAAAAATAAAAATAAAAGAAATAGGGCCAGATTAGCAAAAACATCAAAGTTGGTGAGTTTATACTGAATTTGACAGGCCATAGAATCACTACAGATGAAACAGAAATAGTTGAAACTCAAGTCAATTTCTGTATTCCTTTTTTTTTTTCAAGTTTAATGATTTAGAATTAAATCTGAATCTACTGAGTGCTATTGTCTACCTTTGTGTAAACAATGTACACTTTTAAAGCATCGGTTTGTTCTTCTGTGATGCTGGGGCAATTCTATTAGGTTGGTGTAACAGTAATTGCGATTTTGCATTGTTGAACTCTGCCATTTGATATTGGAATACACACTTAAATAAGTGTGGTCATGTTATACATCATTTTAATGCACGTTTATCACTTTTTCTTTTGCTAGTGACTTATTACTAGCTGTTTATTTTATATTTATTTTAGTCTAGGGAAATGATGTTAGAGAAAAAGCAAATATGCACAATTTTCTTATTTGAGTTCAAAATGGGTTATAAAGTAGCAGAGACAACTCACAACATCAACAATGCATTTGACCTAGAAACTGCTAATGAACATCCAGTGCAGCGTACATTCAAGAAACTGCAAAGGAGACAAGAGCCTTGAGTGATGAGGAGCAGAGTGGACAGCAATACACAGGTGACAACGCCCAGTTGAGAGGATCATCTTTGATGATCCTCTTGTAACTACATAAGAAATTGCCAAAGAATACCATGTCAACCAGTGCATGGTTGTTTGGGCATTTGAAGCAAATTGGAGAGGTGAAAAAGCTTGATAAGTAGGTGCCTCATTCGTGAGCAGATCAAAAATTTTAAAAATCATCGTTTTGCAGTGTCGAAGCACAGATTTTTATGCTACAGGAACAAACAAACTTATTTCTCATTGGCAAAAAATGTGTTGATTGCAGTAGTTCCTATTTTGATTAATAAAGATGTGTTTGAGCTTAGTTATAATGATTTAAAATTCATGATCCTAAACTGGGATGAGATTACTTTTGCACCAACCTACAAACATTGTCAAAGGGTTGCTGTAAGCAGTAAATCATGTGATATAAGTGAGCTCAGTTGATACAGAGCCTGGTGCATACTGAGACCTCAATACCTGTGTCCTTTTTCTTTTTTCTTAGAAGACGATGAAGATGAACTTTTACCTTAAAAATAGCAGCTTTTAAAACATCATCTCTTAAATGGCTTTTTAAAAATTAAGTTTAAGAATTACCTATATATTTTCTTTATTCATCCCTCCATGCCAGTGGCCCCAGCCTTTTTGGCACCAGGGACCAGTTTCATAACAGACAATTTTTCCATGGACTGGAGGGCACAGGGTTTGAGGGGCTGGTTTCAGGATGATTCAGGTGCTTTACATTTATTGTGCACTTTATTTCTATTATTATTACATCAGCTCCACCTTGGATCATCAGGCACTGGATCCCAGAGGTTGGGAACCCCTGATGTACACCATCAACAAAAATAACTGAGAGAAATTGTACTGTCAGAACTTGAGTTAAAAGGCAAAGAGGATAAAATTAGTCTTCTGACCGTAAAGTGCTTTTTTTCTTTCATCCCCTGATAAATAATACCTAAATCCAAATTAGGCTATATTATTGAAATGCAATAAATAAAATTAGTAATAACAATATCCTCTCTTTTAATGGATGTGATATTATTAGAAAATGAATTTATCATATTTGCTTCCTCTGACCCGTTACTAAATTTTTTTAACTTAGTGTGTTCTGTTCTGTAATTTATACCCAAAATCAAAGATTTAAAACTACAGCAGTGTTATTGAAAAATAATTCACATACCATGCAATTCAATGACTTAAGGTGCAAATTTAGTGGTTTTTAATATAGTTGGAGTTGTACACCCATCGCCACAATGAATTTTAGAACATTTTCATCACCTCCCCAATACCTCTCATATCTTTTATCAGGCACTCCCTTTCCCCACCTTATCCCCTCCCCTCCCCTCCCCTGAGCAACCATGAATCTACTTTCTGCCACCATAGATTTCCCTATTCTAGATTTCCCTATTCCGGACTTCCCTATGAATGAAAATATATGAGTCTATTGTGTCTGACTTCTTTCATTTAGCTTAATGTTTCTGAGGTTCATCCATGTTGTCACAGGCATCAGTACTTTATCACCTTTTGTTGATAAATAATGGGGCTTCCTTGGTGGCTCAATGGTAAAGAATCAGCCTGTTATTGCAGGAGATGAAGGAGACCTGGTTCAAGTCCTGGGTCAGGAAGATCCCCTGGAGGAGCAAATGGCAATCCACTCCAGTATTTTTGCATGGAGAACCCCATGGATAGAGGAGCCCCGAGGGCTACAGTCCATGGGATCACAAAGAGTCAGATACCACTGAGTTGCTGAGCACCAGGATTGACAAACAGTAGCCCATTGTGTGGATACACCACATTTTACTTATCCATTCATCATCTAATGGACATTTGGGTTGTTTCCAGTTTTTAATTATTGTGAAAAATACTGCTATAGAATTGCAGAATTTTAAGCCCAGAAAGTAGCATATAGCTTATTTAGCCCATTCACTCAGTTGACAGAGATTCTAATGAAGCTGCGGAAAAGCTAGGTGAATAGGCCAAGTCATTGCTTTTCAGTTGCAAAACATGAACTCAGGTCTTCTAATTATCCTATGAATGCTATTTCTATCTCCACCAAAACCTGGCAAAGCTTTAGGAAGAGGGCTGGAGCTAGCTGTTATATCAGGGGCAATAATAGGTAAGAGCCAGCCTCTGTGACTTCACCAATGTCCAATTCAGTGAAATGATGCCTGTGTCTGATGCTATGCATCTCTGAAACACTTCTCTGAGTGCAGCCCACATAAGGAGTATATAATAGGAAACTGTAATTGATGCATTAAAAGAACTCATCTCATAGAGTGTAAGCAGATAAGCAACTTTGTGCTTGATTTTTATTTTTCCTTCAAGCCAGTTCACTGTGGTAATTTTCCCCATTCTCCTAGATGAGAACTTCGATAGGTCCCAAGAAATGAAAAGACCTAGAGTTTCTTCATGTCACAAAACAGTCTCGATTCAGCATGGAGAATGCCTAAGCTGCACACCGGTGAGATGTTCCATCTTCACTGGAAGTAGTCCTGTCTCCCATCTAAGGCATCAGGCCAGCAATTTGTGCAGGGATGGGGAGAGGGCCTATGGGGAGCTGGAACATTCTGACATGCTGTAAGGGACTCACCTCTGTTCCCTGGGACAGGCGGGGTCTTCACACCTCTGTCTTTCATGATTGCCTTCAGAGGTTCTTTAGAGACCTTCTCTCCTGCATCACTGCGACATGGCCAGTTTATACTTTTCCGGCCATCACTTTCTCCTTTCTTAGCCTCTGGGACTATAGCAACAGAAACCAAATATTCCTGCAGTAGTTTCATCTGGAACAGTACGCTAAATATGTCATATATTTAGAAGTTTCAATGCAAGAGACAGGACCCCGTTCCCCACCCCCCCACCAAAAAAAAAAAAAAAAAATTGGCTTAAACAACAGAAACAAGTACAACCCTACGTAATCCAGATGTAGGACAACTCCAGAGTCGGTTAACTTAATAGTTCAAAGACATGCCCAGAATCTGGTTCTTTCCACAATTCTGTTCTGCATCCCTGGGTTTAAGCCTAGGTTCATTGCTTTCATGATCACAAGACTGGTGCCACATTTTAGAGATCACATCCATACTAGACAATGCTTAGGAGAAGAAGAGCTGTTTCTCCCTTTTAAGAAAAACTTTGCCCAAATCCCCACCCCAGCAACTCAGCAACGTGACATTCTGCAGCAAGGAAGAAAGTGGAAGACTCACTTTAGATGTCGGATGGGCAACCTTGGCCACAGGGCTTATGCAACTTGCTTTAAATCGCTGTGATGGGATTGAAATCCAGGTTTGTTCAGGTGCAAAGTGCATGCCCTTGTGAAGTCTTTAATGTATGCTGTGTAGCCTCTATATCCAGAGGGATAGGTAATCTGGGTTCTCTTTCTTGTAGTTATGCAAACTTAATGGATTGTTAACTTCTCAGATCCTCAGTTCTCTCAACTATAAAATCAGAGTCGTGTTCTGGTGATGGTCTGTTTGTTTTATAATTACACTGGGACTGACATTACTTTTTTTTTTTGACCGTCCTTTAAAAGAAGTAATATTTAAGTGCATGACTTTAGGTCTTTAACCAGACTGGTCGTTGTCCTGCAAGTTGAAAAAAAAAAAAAAGACACATTTCAGTTATAACGATTTTCTGTGTTGCTTTCAGCGATGAATCACTACCTAATTTTGCCAAATAGTTCAGAGGCTTTAGCCAAACAGCCAAATACCCAGAAGCTTTGTCAAAATCCAAAGAACGTGAAACACCAAGAATGAACCCTAATGTAAACTATGTACTTTGGGTGTTGATGTGTCAAAGTAGGTTCATTAACTGTGACAAAGGTACCTCATCAATCCAGATGCTGATAGTGGTGGAGGCTGTGTATATACAGCGGATGGAAGGTCTGTGGAAAGGCTATGTACTTTCCACTTAGCTTCGCTATGAATATAAAACCGCTCTAAAAATAGTGCCTGTTAATTATACATATAAATAGCTGTTCCTGAGTCCTTTTGTTGTCAGTGGTGGTTGTCCTCACCATGTAAACCAGATCTGTGGAATGCATAGCTTTAAGATGGTGTGGAGAAGTATATTACTGTCAAGCCTCGGTGTCAAACCATGTCCAGAGCATAACTATGCAGGCTATACGTGCCCCACTACATGGGCACATTTCTCATAGGCTGTAATGTGATTTATCTCCTCTGGAATTTTGCAGCCTGGCAGCTCTTGTTCAAATCCATCCACTTTTAGTGAACTAGCTCTATGACTTTGGTCAATACATTTAAGCTTTTTAAACCCTTGCTATTTCACTTCCTATAAAATTGAGATGATGTATACTCCATAGAGAATATGAAAAAATCCCCTGAAGAGATCATTTCTATGTGGAGCAAAGATCTATTAAGATAAGTGATGCCCAATCCAGGCATTGCCAGAAATGTGATTTATCTATCAGGGTAAATCCTCTAAGTCTTTCCCCTTAAGCTGGAATTGGAAACTTCTTGGTAAAAGAGACTCAACTCTTCTGTTTAAAAAAAGAAAAAGCTAAGCTTGGTGAGAGAATTGCATTATCAGGAATAAAGACAGAAAGTGATATTCTAAGGACTCCAGCTACCAATCTGAAAGTATGACCTGCAGACCAGGCACCAGGAGTTCTCAGCCATGCCTTGATTTCTCCACTTTTGTGACTTTTGATATTTTCTGTTGCTTTCTCTTTCAGAGAGTAACAGTTCAACCTTCACTCTAAAGTGCCTCAGTACTTGCCTAGGAGATGCTGAGAATGTCCTAGGAGAATAAACCCAGAGATGGTAGTCTAGAAAGAAGGAAAGAGAAGCAGGTTAGGTATGAATAAATGGTCTGCACCTGGAAAGAAAGAGGTTCCTTAGTAGCCCTCTGGGTTCTAAGAGAGGGAAGTCACACGCATGTGAAAATGTCCAATTCTTAATGGGGTCTTGGTAAAGTCAATTTTCTCCCCTTGGAAGACAACACTATCAGTTTCTTAGAAAGTGCTTTTTGTCCTTCTAATTGGGCTATTCATCCTTAAATGTAAAATAAAGCTCCTTATTTTTAGTAATATTCCAAATTTGTCTTTATATAAAATGTCTTCCCATGGTTTGTCAGAATAATAAAACAGAGTAGTGGCATCTACAATTCAGTGGCAATTTTTTTTTAACTAGTCCAATTTGATGGTATATTTAGTGACTATTTAGAGCCTAGTTCTTTTAATATAATCATCTCATGCCAGAATAAGAAGTAAATTCAACAGAACAAGAAAGAAAATATGTTTCCTGTTTGACTCAAATGCTGAGACTCCTCTTCTCATTACAGTCTGAAGAAACTTGCTCTATCTATTATGCACATGTTTCTTTCCTAGGCAAAGTGACCCTTTGTTTAAAAAGACACTCTGCTAGGATAAATTCTTCTAGGACTGACTGAGGAAGAAAAAAGCAAATCCACTAATTTTATCAAGGACTTAAAGCAAAATTTGCAAAAAGCATTACCTAAAGATAATGAAAGTGAAAAGTGAAAGTGTTAGTTGCTCAGTTATGTCCAACTCTTTGTGACCCCACGGACTGTTGCCTGTCAGGCTCCTCTGTCCATGGAATTCTCAAGGCAAGAATACTGAGTGGTAGCCCTTCTCTTCTCCAAAGGATCTTCCTGACCCAGGGATCAAATCTGGACGTCCTACATTGCAGGCAGATTATTTACCATCTGAGTCACCAGGGAAGTCCACCCACAGGTAACCAAGAGTTGACTGTATTGGAAACACTATATTGAGAAACCTCCATATTATTGCAAAAATGATTGAATGATATTGGCAACTGGGCATGGGCATCATTTAATCATTACCAATGGATGAAATCTCAAACTTTTTTAAAAAAAACGATAAAGAAAATGGCAAACTAACCCTTGGAGAATTTAATAATCAAATCCATCGAATTTTCATTGATTCTTGGGAAACAGGAAACAGGCATGAATTTCAATATGAGACAATCATCCTCAATATGAATCCTATCCTTCACTCCACAAACACTTTTTTTTGCTAACACTTATGTTCTTAAGGATATTGATCCAATTAACATGTAGATACTCAACTCTGCTGTGCACCAATCTTGTACTTGGAACTGGGGATGGATACAGTTGTGGTTAAGACAAACTCCGTCCCTTCTTGTGGAATACTTCTATTTCTTGGGAAAAGAGACAGGAAACAAGTAAACAGACCACAAACAATAAAACAAATACAAATCATCATCTCTGAAGTTAATAAATGAGAGGCTGTGCTTACAAGTGACAGAAAGGGAAAGGTCATCCTGATGATCTGGACTTTCTGAAACCTAAATGATCAGCTGAGATTCAGAGGATCTGCTCAGGTAAGGAAAAGGAAAACTTTTAAACTCATGATTTACTTTATGCAATTCTAAAAACTCTCTCTAGAGTGTCCTGTATGGTAGTAAGTCTTAAATGTTAGTACATGTCTGATTGCCTCTTACAAGGCTTGTTGAAACAGATCCCTGGGCTTCACATTCAAAGATTCTGATTTCACAGGTCTTAAATAGGTCTGTTCGTCTGCATTGTTTACAGATTCCCAGATGCTGCTGTTGCTGCTGGCTTTTGGACCACACTTTGGGTAGCTTCAGGTCAAATGGTTTTTGTCAACAAATTGCAGAGAGGTATAAGTTAACAAAATTAAGGTATTTTGCGCTTGTATTAATACTGCTTATGTATCATTTGCATATAGGTTATCTCATTTGATCTGCATAATCACCATATGAGGAAGAAAGGGTGAGTGATTTCGTCTCTGTATTATTCATTCATTTAGTCACTCATTCATTCAACACATATGTTTTGGGATGCTGCTAGACAATCAGCTCCACACAAGAGGTGCTGGAAATATGAGGTTCAGCAAAACACTTTCTGTGAGCAAGTTGAAATTGTCATGTTACTGTGTAACTAACTTGCTTTAAAATGAACAATAAATAAAATAATAATAATAAGCTCAGGAGCTCAGGACAAGTTCAGAAGGACAGGTAGATTAAACCAATTACCCTATAAACATATATTTCTGAAATAAACATATATAACACTCACATTATATAGATGACAAGTGGCTTGAGGAAAATATGTTAAGAGAAAAGAAACCAGGAGAAGCCTGTTTTATATTATATGGCTCAGAAATGCCCCTCTGAAACCTCGTGGGTTATGTAGTTAGTAGGTGAGAAAGTCAAGGCATGACCCAAATCCCAGGGCTGTTTCCGCTCAACCACGGCTGCCTCTCAAGATGCACAAGGTCAGGAAATCACAAAGTCAGGAAAAGGATAAGGCATTCAGACCAGGAAGCGCCACTGTCTGCCGCTGAATCTAAGGAAGACCCACACCCCTGGACGGGACTTGTCGTGTGTAAGAGACCTACAGAAAGCAAGTCACCAGGTTGAGCAGTCAGAGATACGTTATCAGTGAGTTTAGGGGCTCCCACCTGATTCTCCTGAAGCACACATCTCAAATGTCATCAAAAGAGGGAGGAGATGAAAAAAAGAAAAAAATTGAGATGCTTTCACATATGAAGCATATTTTCTGCCATATTGCAGCTTATCATTCCCCTATACAGTCCTCGCATTCACAGAGGTTAAGTAACTTAACCAAGGTCATGTATCATGGCAAAATGGGGTGAACATTCATCTCTGTCTGACAGTAGAGTCAGCTCAGAGCCAAGGAGATTCAGGATTCCAAGGAAAGGACAGCAACCCCCAGGGGAACCTGACTTTGAGCTAAGTTCTCTGGTATCTGATCCAAGCGTCAGATGACGACCAATCTGAGCATATATTTCAGGAATTTTCAAGTATTTGTGGAGAGAATCACAGTAACGTGCCTGAAAGAGATGCTGGGACCAATGCCTGAAGAATCTGATCCAATAAGTCTGGGGTTTGCCCCTGAAATATATATATAAACACATTCACCCACATACACAAATATGTATATGTACATTTTAAAGAGCTAGTTTCCCAGGTCATTCGAAAGCCCAGTTAGGTTCTCTTCCACCAATAGGGCTGTTTTCAAGCCTGAGGGTAGAGCCAAAAAGTAGGTCAATATGGCTAGAACAAGAACAGAAATAGAAAATAAGGACATAATTTAACATTTTCATGAGTAAATAGAATTGTTATTACTTTCTACCATACAGTTCATTTGTTCAAAAATCCCATGCCTATCAAACTTAGAGATAACATTTCTAAGAACTTGATACAGGGCAAGATTGCCCTAACATATCTCGATTCTCTTGTCATTCTGACTGACTAGTCTATATAAATTGATTTTTAAAATGTGTTTTTTTCTGGAACTTTTATCTCTTAAAACCTTATCATCTTCAGTTTATACAGCTGAGAACTGGCCTTTAGACTGTGATCACCAAAGTGTAAAGCATAGTGGATATAAGGGCTTGATTACAATGTCAGTAAACCCCTCCTTTTTTTCACGTCTAAAGCCATGAAATAGAAGAAGATGCTAAATAAAAATGAATATCAGAGAGTAGACAAGAGTTATCAAAAACAAAATAACTGATGGCAAAAATAAGAGAAACTTATGGAAGAATTGGAACATAAAGTTGAGGTAATTTCTCAGGAAATATATTGAAAAATGCAGTAAAAAAATAGGAAAAAAAAAAAGAAAAGAAAAATCAACCTAGGATGTCCACTATCTAGGCAGTAGTGGTTCCACAGAACAGACAAAATGGACAGGAGACAAGTCTATGAAAGGAATCATTCAAGAACATTATCTGGAACGGAAGCACATGAGTTTCTAAATGTAATCTCACTAGGTATCAAGCAAGGAATTAAAAAACAAATTAAAGAAAAAGTCACATTATTGTGAAAAGCCATGAAGGATAGAGATCTGACAAGATTTCAGAATAATAATAGTTAACCAGATACGATATCATTAATGAAAACACATATCATTAACCAGAAGAGAAGTGAGCTCCTCAAAAGCTAGAAAATACCATCCTAACCATTTTGAAGGAACAATATTCAACCTGGGATTCTGCATAGAGCCCAAGCTGTCAGTCAAGCAGGATGATAGAAAAAAGACAGCTGCATACAGGCAAGGTGCCAAAAAAAATATACTCTGTGAACACCTTCTGTGGAAGGTACCAGAAATATGTTCTTGCAATAAGAAAATTAAAAAAAAAAAAAAGAGGAAGATACGGGATTTCCCAAACAGGGAACCCTGTATAGTCATCCTGCAAGACTGGAATGTAATCAATGAAGATGGACCACTTTGCCAAGGTTTATTGCATTTTTTATTTTATTTTGATGTGAAGAGTCGTTGATTAGGAGAAAGTCCCTTGGAAAAAAACGTTTTACTGTAGAGGCATCTTTCAAGTGATCAAGTATCTTGAGAGAAGATGAAAAATAAATGAAGGTATTATTAATTTCTGGAAAAATGTGGTTTCTGGAAAGGCATAAAAACCTGGTCAAGAAAGAAAGGAAGTGAAACTGGAGGGGTCAGTTCCTAAGTAGATTCGGATCATAATTATGTGTTCACTCTGGCGATTTACCTGCAACTGTGTCTTTAGGTGAATGGGGCGGGAGAACAATGGCCTGCTTATGGAGCACAGACTGTGTGCTGGAGAAAGCTCTGGATGCTTTACATAGCCTCATCCACTTAACTCACAACTACCTACTGAGAAGGCACAGGTCTTATGTCCATTTCACACACAGGGAACATGGGGTACGGAGATAAATGGAGGAAGTTCTTGCCCCAAGATCTAAGCCCAGGACACCCGGCTCCACTGTTCTTGCTTCTAAATTCTACCCTGTGTGAGTGTGACTGTTAAGTCGCTTCAGTCATGTCCGACTCTTTGAGACTGTATGGACTGTAGCCCACCAGGCTCCTCTGTCTATAGGATTCTCCCGGTAAGAATACTAGAGTGGGTTGCCATGCCCTCCTTCAGGGGATCTTCTTGACCCAGGGATCCAACCCATGCCTCTTATGTCTCCTGCATTGGCATGTGGGTTCTTTACCACTAGTGCCACCTGAGACGCCCTTAAATTCTACCCTGTATTGTCCTTCAAGTTAGTTAAGACAACCAGCAAGTATTAAATTGTTCCCATAACTGGAAATCAGGACATTATTACATGAGCATCTCATTTAGAATTATCAAGGCAAATACCAAGAAACAGATCTGCTAAAGAGTCTGCCTCTGAGGATCAGGGCTGGAAGGTTTGAGAGGGTGTGGTCAGGGAAATCTTTCCTGCATTGAAAGCATTTTCATACTTAGAAGCTTTTATGACTTTGATTAAAGTGAAAATGAATTAAAGAAAAGTTTTCAACTAGGATTTCAGATCTTCTTTCCAAGATATAATTCCACTTATAATCAGCTGTTACTAAAATCATCTGCATTTTAGTTTACCCACATAAAAAACTCTCCAAAGTGCTTTCCAGTCATGCTCATTTATTGCTGTTGTTTAGTTGCTAAGTTGTGTCTGACTCTTTTGTGACTCCATGGACTCTAGCCTGCCAGGCTCCTCTGTCCGTGGAATTTCCCAGGCAAGAATACTGGAGTGGGTTGCCATTTCCTTCTTCCAGAGGGTCTTTCTGACTCAGGGATAGAAGCGGTGTGTCCTGCATTGGCAGGAGGATTCTTTACTACTGAACCCCCTGGGAAACCCATGTTTATCTGTGATTATGCTAAAAATTCATGATAGGATGAGAGCTGGGTGGGGACACATGATGGTCAGTGAAATAGGGGTAAATTCCTCCTGCGTAGTGATGCGTAAAGTGGAAACATCATCTGTGCACATCCTGTGTACAGTCCGAAAGCATCATGAACTTGACAGTGGATGTTAATGATGGCTGTCATCAAGCCCTCCACCTTCCCATCCCTGCTCAATGCCATATCTCCCGCCTTGACGTTCCTTGATGCCATGTCAGAAGCCACACTCTGGGCAGCATGAATCCTGCAGTTTTTAGTTCTTGACCTGCACATGCAAACTCAAATTAGAATCTGATTTAAAGTTATGCCCTTGACAACTCTTTTGGGTGAAGAAATCCAGTTGAGAGAATTATTCACGTTTGAAACACGAGCAATAGAATGAATCATCTTCTGATCACTTGGGAAAAAGTAGGTGAGATTGATAGCCACTTGAATGTTCAAAAAAATCTTCACAAAAATAAGAAATATCTCTTAGATTCTTACAGTTGACTTATTTGTGCCTCTTGTATAGAGCATTTCAAGCCTATTTCTAAGCATGAAAAAATAAGCAACAAAGTAGAAAACACACGTTTTGATGGTGTAGGCTTGTTGAACGAATCATAAGAGAAGGCTCCGAAGGAGTTGTAATGATTCATGGACATTCAGTTCAGAGTGATTTAAATGTCTAGGTCTAGAATCGAGCTGAAAGCGAATATGATTATTGGTCATAAGACACCAATTTTCTTTTAACTAGGGGAAAAGGGGCAATATAACAGATAATAAAAACTTTCTAAGAAAAATCCAAGAGCATCTACATTTTTTTTAAGATCAAAGAGAATTGAGCAATAACTTATAGAGATGAAGTGCTTAAAGGGACAGGCTGCATTCTAACTATTTAAGGAAATGAGACACAGAGAGAACTCACTTGCCCACAGTCACCTAAGTAGTGAGTGGCAAAGCCAGAATTCAGGCCAGCTCTTCAGATGCTCATTGATCGAAGAACAAAAATGCTGCAGTGGACATGTTTGCGCAGAGCTGAAGATACAGAGAAGCTAATGATGTGTTCGGAGCAGGTGGGTTGCACAGCCCCTGGGGGTGTTGGGAATTGTTGAGCTGTAGGGTGTCATGGGAGAGCATAAAGAATGCTTTATGCAATTATTTCTGGAAACCTGACTATATAGGTATTAGTAGAAAAAGACTTGAATTTGCAAGGCTCCAATAATGTGTTTAGTGAGATTTATTTTCATGCCATAAATAAATATGTATGGCATGAAATTTCAATTCTCTTAAAGATGTTATCTGTAAATTGAATTCAGGCCCCACAGAACCTAGATCTAGTCCTGCATACAGAACTTCACTGAATGTTACTATTTTTGTTCTTATCTAATTATTATCTAAATTTATCTGAAATGTTAAAAATTAAAATGCTTATTTACATGACAAAATACCATTTTTGCTCTTTTGTAGAGGCCCAAATAATAAATATTTTAGGTTTTGTGGGGTCACACAATCTGTGCCACAAACACTCAAATGTATCTTTGCAGCAAGAAAGCACCATAGACAACACATAAATCAGTGAGCATGACTGTGTTCTAATAAAGCTTTATTTACAAAAACAAGCAGGGGGCCAGATTTAGCTCATAGGCTGCAGTGTGCCATCCTCCATCTATAGTTACTTTATGGGGAGGGAGGTGGGAAGGGGGCTCAGGATGAAGGGGACACCTGTATAACTATGGCCAATTTGTATTGATGTATGGCAAAGACCATCACAATATTGTAAAGCAATTATCCTCCCATTAAAATAAAAATAAATTAAAAATAGGGCTAATTTAAATCAGATTTCTCCACCTCAGAACTATGGACAAAGGACATTTGGGCCACACAATTTTTTATTGTGGGTGGCTGTCCTAAACATGGGGTTAGCAGCAGGTTTGATATTTTACATACCTCATTATTTCTAAAAATTTAAGGAGTATCTGAGGAAACTTTCCTGTTGATGAATAACCTGGCTTGCTTTTTCCTTCAAGATGTTATAGTGATAAACTCTGTGGTGGGCGTGTGGGTAATGCCTCAGATTCTGTAATGGTTGCCCTCCTGTAAAATCCAGTTCCATGTTCTCTATAGTTCTGCACCTTAAAAAAAAAAAAAATGCAGAGCTGTCAGAATTGTCTACTGTATCAGGGGATTGTAAAAAGGGATGGGAAGAAAGCAGTCCTTGGGGTAATTTCTGTGCCCTTTCACATGGGAAGAGCAGAGGGACAAATGAGTGCTGGAGTGGTCTCTGCCCAGCTTCACTGGGCTTCTGCTTCTTTGGAGAAAAGTACTCATGCTTGCCTTTCATCTTTGAAAGGCAGTGGGGGACCCATGGCAGGAGGGGTTGAAGGTGCGAGGTGCCTGGCACCACCCAGCCACTTAGACCCCACTTTCTAAATCAGGTTTAGCTTTAACAACCCTACTGTTCAGAGCCCACAGAAAAATGAAAAACTTTGTTCCTCCTGCTGTTAAAGATGTCCTTCCATCTTAAATCTTTCCACATTAGATTGCAAAACTCAGGGCTCTCAATTCCCTAAGCAAATAAATTAGAGATAATGCAATACTTGATTATAAGATCTGCAGTTCTGCTCCTGAGGTTTTTTTTGTTTGTTTGTTTGTTTTCTTTTGTGGCTCAGCTGCTAAAGAATCCACCTGCAATGTGGGAGACCTGGTTTCGATCCCTGGGTTGGGAAGATCCCCTGGAGAAGGGAAAGGCTACCCATGCCATATTCTGGCCTGGAGAATTACAGGGACTATACAGTCCATGGGGTCACAAAGAGTTGGACCCAACTGAGCAATTTTCACTTCACTCCTGAGATTTTTAGGTGAATGATCCATAATTGAGCTCAAATGAACAGATCCATTAATCCTGATCCCAGTGTCAAATGGGTCCAAAAAACAGGGGGTGCTCTGGGTGACACAGGAGAAAAAGAGCCAAAGAAAGAACAATCCCTCTTGACTCAAAGGCTTAGAAATGAACTCATGGTTGCCAGGGGGATGGGATAGTTAAAGACTGGGAAGGTCATGTGTGCAGTGCTATATTTAAAATGGATAACCCACAAAAGGCTATTGTATGGCACTGGGAACTCCGCTCAGTGTTATGTGCCAGCCTGGATGGGAGCGGGGTTTGGGGGAGAGTGGATCCAGGGATATGTATGGCCGAGTCCCTTCACTGTTCACCTGAAACAATCACAGAATTGTTAATCAGCTATACCTCAATACAAAATGTTCATGGTGTTAAATAAATAAAAATGAAAGAATAATCCCTCTTAAATCTTTAGCCCTGCTGCCTCCCTGCTGGGTTTCTCTTACCAGTTTCTATCACTAGAGGAATTGTGCCTTCTAGAATTTTCCAGTCAGCACAGCATTTGTTTCCAAATAGGGGCCACCTCAGTCTGATAGATACACTCTTTTGAGCTGACTGCAATAATAAAGAAGAGAGGATCAGTCTACTCAGCATGCATCCAGAAGCTTCCTTGCTTCCCTCTCCCGGGTTCCTGGGATAATGCCAGCATGTCTTACCCAGGGCTCCACAGCTTAGGCAAGCAGGAGGGCAAAGACGACTGCTCCAGCTCTTATGCGGTACTCTCGAGACATCTGGGAAACCCTGAAGGCGCTTATTTTGCTTTCCCAGAGAATTTTATTCCTTGGTTTGTGTGGTTACGGCTTTTGCTGACACTTGAAGCCAGAACCTTTATGACTAATCCCTCTTCCAGGGGCATGGTTTCAGATAAGTAAAAGGTGAACTTACTAAACGAGCACTGCAAGAAGAAAATGTCCTTGTTTTGTGCCTCAAGTCCTGGTAACGGGAGATCAGGTTATTTTTAGCTGTAAAGTTATGCCTGCTTACACAACTTGCCTCTTTACAGCCATTAATAAGAAAAATTCATAATTGGAGCCAGGTGCTAACATGAGCAAAAGCAGATTTTGTACCAAAAAACAAAAAAAAACAAATGCTAGAAAGGCACCTCATGGAGAAATGTGGCCTTTAAAGAAATTTACTCTTTCTGGGCAATAGGACTGCTGGTTGAATTCTTATAAACCAGCAGTAGAGAAACACGCGGATGGCATTAGAGCTCTTATTCCATGGTTCTCATTTGAAAGGTACCTAGACAAAACCTCTATTTCCCAGTGACCAGACGCCTTTGAACTTAGTATAGTTTTTTTCCCAACTCATGTATATAGCAAACCTAGAAAAAAGTTTGACCACATGCAGGCAAATTCTTTACCAGGAAGTACACAACTTATATGCAACTTGGTATATATGTATTGATGCATCGGTATACATGCATACACAGAGACATAAACGTGTACAATGTGTGCTTGGCAACTGAATTTTTCACCCAGTGAAATGCACTCCGTTGATTACCGTCCATGTTTTTAATGACCATATTGACCACATTTGGGGCACTGCCCCCATCTCCATATGATGTCTTTCTTTAGCAACTTAGAGAGTCTTCCTGTGATCAAAGAAGAAAGAAGAAAGGAACCAAGGAAAGAGACAAAGAAAGGGGAAAAAAAAGAAAGAAAGAGGGGGAAATGAATGCCTGGGAGTGCAAGTTCTAATCTCAGTTTCACTGCAGACTCTTTACCTGGTCTCCCTACATGTAAAACGAAGTCTCTTTTGCCATGTCAGAGAAGAGGATAAGATGGAAAGGGACTTTTAAAGCTACAAAACACTTGCAAGCTCAAGGCATAAGTATACACCTGTGTGAAGAGTGGTGTACAACCAACGTGAGAAAAGGCAGATGGGATGAAGCTCGCACATGAACACTGGGAATGCATGAGTATTCAGCCATGTCCGACTCTTCTGCGACCACATGGACTGCAGCCCTCCAGGCGCCTCTGTCCATGGGATTCTCCCAGCAAGAGTACTCGAGCATTTCCTTCTCCAGGGGAATCTTCCCAACCTGCGACTCCTGTGTCTCCTGCATTGGCAGGTGGACTCTTTACCTGCTGAGCCTTCAGAGAATCCTCATCAGTGCCTGCCTGGAGCCTTCCTGCTCCTGCAACCCCTGATGCTTCTCCTAAGACTTGAGCAACGCTCTCTCTGAAATGTTCGTCTTACTTTCCCCACAGAACCCACTTCATCCTCAGCACACGCTGGCCAGCGTCTTGAACGTGACCCGCAAAGCTTTGACCTTTTAGTCCCTGACTCTATGATTTTACCCCCTCCACCTGCTCCCTTGAACTTCACTCCTCAGCAATCCCAGCAGCTTGTCATTCCCTGGACACACTGGGCTGCGGTCATCCCTGGGCTGTTGTGAAAGCTTTCCTTTTCTCGCCACACCCTTTGTCCCTCGACCCGCCTGGACGACTAGTAACTGTCGGGCTTTAACATCACTGGCTCCTCCTCTGCAAAGCTTCCATGGTTTAGACACACTGAATCGTGTTCCCTTGTGCCACCACTCTCTTTGGTATATGCTTATTTTTTTGTTGTTGTTGTTCTGATCGGTTTACCTGTTTACTTTCCTGTCTAGACTCCAATACTCTTGAAACCGTAGAACTATCTACTTCAACCTTGATGTCAAGTGCCCGCCCAGCGCCTGACATGCAGAGAATGCTCATTGCTTGTGGAGAGAATGAATGAGTGAAGGCAGGAAGGAAGTTCATGGCTAAGTTTTAGGCTGGTAGTCCCCAACTTCTGGGACCTCATGCCTGATGATCTAAGGTGGACCCGATGTGATAGCAATAGAAAGAAAGGGCACAATAAATTCAATGTGCTGGAATCACCCTGAAACCTCCCCCATGACCCCTGCCATCCATGGAAAAATTATTTTCTCTGGTGCCAGATAATTTGGGGACCACAGCTTTAGACTGTCTGTCTGTTCCAAATGCCTTTTAGGCTATAGTTCCATATTCTGCTTTGTTTTCAAGATGGGAAAAGACGTAGGAGGAAAAAAGAACATCCCACACAAAAAGGGGTGAAGATGAATAACAAGAGCTGGCATGATGACTACGTCCGCGGGCTGAGAGTGAGATGGAGGTAGGTAGTTTACGTCTATCCCCTAATTGCAATAGTTATTATGTAAGTCTTTTAAACAGCATCTTCAGTCTAGTGAAGCTGTATTTACTTCTCCAAACAGAGATGTTTATAAATACTGCCTAAGAAACAAAAAAAAAAAGTCCCAAAACAAAACTAGCCATCATAACCTCCAGGGCCCGCAAATAAAACCTTTTCCTTGGGTCAGTTACACCAACACACTAATCACAAAGATCAAGTATTTATAGAACTAACCTAGTCACCAAAACTGAGTCACTTCAATCACATGAGTAACACTCTTGTGTAGAAAATCCACAAAAACCTTTTGACCTGAAACTGTAAGTACCGCTTCTGGTTTCAAAAACATTGCATCTTCAACACAGTTTATACGTATTCACCTCAGACTGATTCCATTTCTCCTGATTTCACTCTTTTCACAAGAAACCTACAAGGTAGATATTTATGGTTGATATTCCTTTCACATCTGTATGCTAAATATGTATCAAATACTAAATATAAGAAACATCCTAGTTCATAGATCCAATAAACTATTTAACCTGGAAAGGACCTTGGAAACCATCTGATCCAACCTTCTGATTCTACAGACTGAAAAATGGAAGGGAAGAGTGGCTCATTGTCTATTTAAAGTCATGTGATGGGAGAAGTGGGGTGAAATTCAGGTTTCCTGAAGCCAAGGTCAGGATAATTTCACTTAAGTTACCGGGCACAGAACAAAACACAGGAAATGCTGAAGACCATGTAGAGTTTCCACATATATAGATGGAAAGACAAGTATTTACTGTTAAATGATAAATTCAGCTGTTGCTTCTAGCATAAAATAAGACTATAACTTTAGTAGAACATTTTTATTAGATACAATATCAATATACTTCTTGATAGCTCAATATATTTCATCATGTATATATATATATACACACATATGAATAATAGAGGGCTTCCCAAATGGCTCAGTGGTAAAGAATCCATCTGCCAATGCAGGAGATGCAGGTTTGATCTCTGGGTCCGAAAGATCCCGTGGAGGAGGAAATGGCAACCCACTCCAGTCTCCTTCCCTGGGAAATCCCCATGGACAGAGGGACCTGGCAGCCTACAGTCCATGGACAGCCCCCCACACACACACACACACAAACACACATAATAATAATAATAGCGAAATATATTTCACTATATAGTGCTTTTTTTTTTTTTTTTTTAGTTTTGAGAAGGCAAAACATGAATACAAGAGTTAGTAATGCTTCAGGGGTTCACTCAACGTCTCTAGAACCAAGGGCATATTTTTCTCCTGTAACAGAGTTGGAAAGGGCGCCCTCTTGTGTTCTTTCAGTGTCATAGACTCTTCTGCCTTACAAACTGCCCCCACCTCCTTCAAGAATGCCCTCTGTTCCTCCCCAGCGAGGACATTGGAGTTCGAAACATAAAATACCCCTCTTGTCACTCATATCTGAATGCTACATGTACCAAGGATAAATCAAACCATACATATGGGTAGCGAGTCTTCATACTTATGCCTGACTTCCTTGGCTGTGTTCACACGTGGTAATTCTTTCTCTCTCAGCCGTGAGTACACAGTACCACCGTCATTTAAGATGAGAAGAGAAAACAGAAAAGTAGTTTCTTTTAGGCACAAATGAATTGCTGCTTGAATGTGTTATTTAATTGGTTTTTCAGGAGTGGTATCAGCCCAAGCTACTCTATTCCTTTGGGGATCATTAGCTATCCATTTGTTAATTCAGTTAATGCATTAAACCAGTCAATAAATCCTTTAGAAGCCTCTAATTTTCACAAAGAAGCATAGTAGTAGTGCATGGAATATAAAAAAGAAGACACTACACCTGTCCTCGACGAAGATCCGTATAGTCAAAGCAATGGTTTTTCCAGTAGTTAAATCCGGAAGTGAGAGCTGGACCATGAAGAAGGATGAGTGCTGAAGAACTGATGCTTTCAAATTGTGGTGCTGCAGACTGCAAGCAGATCAAACCAGTCGGTCCTAAAAAATCAGTCCTGAATATTCATTGGAAGGACTGATGCTGAAGCTGAAACTCCAAAATTTAGGCTACCTGATGTGCACAGCCAATTCTTTGGGAAAGACCTGGATGCTGGGAAAGACTGAGGGCAGGAGGAGAAGGGGGCAGCAGAGGATGAGATGGTTTGACAGCATCACTGGCTCAACAGACATGAGTCTGAGCAAACTCCAGGAGGCGGTGAAGGACAGGGATACCTGGCACTGCAGTCCACGGGGTGGCAGAGTCAGACACGACATCACAACTAAACAACAGCAGCAGGCGTCCTCAAGAAACTTACCATGCATTCAAAGACGAAAGATCTGATTCAACGTGAAAGAGGACAGCTTGCATAAAGTGACCCTCAGAAGCTGGAAGAGCTTAGAGGAAGAAACTTCCTGCTTAGCTCTGGAGAGCAGGGAAGTGTTTATCCAGAATGTGGCTTGTCAGTAGACTTTCAGAAGTTATGTGGGGAACTTCCTCCAGTGGTTAAGATTCTGTGTTCCCAAAGCTGGGAGAGGCACATGTTCGATCCCTGGTCAGGGAACTAAAATCCTGCATTCCACTCTGCATGAGTGAAAAAAAAAAAAAACGGTGGAGCTGAAAATGGAATTGATTCTGGACTTGTTGGAATAAGAACATGTACAGAGAAGCTCCTGCCAGGCCAGGAGGTGGCCTAGAGTCGTTGCCAGGAGGCTGTGATGATGCAACAGAAGGCCTCACCCATGTAGCACCCAGAGGGCACCGGAATCAAACGCGTGACCTTGCTTTTATTTTCAGCATTGTATTCTAATCTTTGGCACTGGCGGAGCCTGAAGGATGGAGCGACAGTGACAGGCGGGTGATTCACAGGTGCATGGACTGGAATGCCACACAGTGACCTTTGAATAGAGGGGCTGATGGCTCATCTATGGATCTCTCTGCCCCTAGCTCTGCTTGGGTGTTACTTTTTTTTTTTTTTTTTAATCAAACTACACTCAACTACACTCAAATATCAGTTATCTGCACTGAGGAAACAGAATTGTGGAACAGGTCGTCCAATAGTCCCTCCTTTTAGTCTTTGGAATGCGTTATGTAATGGGGATTTGAAGAAGAGAATTCTTTCCCCTGATTCATTTATTTCAGACCCATATGAAAACTGCTATGCCCTTCCTCGTGGAAACCTTGGACTGTCTGGTACTAAAGATTTTCATGAACAATCTGTGGTGGAATTGATTCCCTCTCACTAATGGATATCACTTGCCTACCGTCACTTTTATCTAATTACATTATTTCGTGTTAACAAAAGGGAATGTTTCTGTATGAGTGCCAGGACAAGAAATGTCACCTCCTAACCTCTGGCCCAGATCCACCTGAGTTCCACCGGGATGGAACTCTAGTTTCCATCTGAGCTCACTGCATCCTTGAGGTGGTGTCCCTGGACAAACCCTTCCACATGTTTACTTCCTTTTTCTGCTGTGACTGCATTTCAGTTTCCTGATTATCAATATTTAATGTGTTTTTTTCACATTTGGCAAATCCTTCTGTTCTCCACCTCCCATTTGATGACTCGTCCACACCTTGTCCTCCTAGCAGCAGGGGGCCTTTGAGAGAAGAGAGAAGTTGCTCAGTCATGTCTGACTCTTTGTGACCCCATGGACTGCAGCCTACCAGGCTCCTCAGTCCATGGGATTTTCCAGGCAAGGGTACTGGAGTGGGCCCTGGAGTACTGGAGAAGGAAGTGCCATTTCCTTCTCCAGGGGATCTTCTCAACCCAGGGATCAAACCCAGGTCTCCCGCATTGCAGGCAGATGCTTTACTATCTGAGCCACCAGGGAATGGCCTTTGAGAGTAGCCCTTATAAATGAAAGCTGAGCTGTGGTCTTGGGTTAACATGATTGATAAGCAAGAGGGGGGGTATGCACTTTAAAGAAATGAACCCAAACTAATGATTTGTTTACCTTAAAGTAATAGGCTAAGTTCTTCTGCATAATACAACACAGTCATTTTCTCCTGATCCCCACCTAGCATCACTAGCAACCTGTTTGCTCCCTGAGAAATTGCTGCAGACGTAGCTGCACCCCAAGGATTCCAGCTGCCTGGCAAGGACAGACAGAACACGCTCTGCAACACGGCTGCCCTCTCGTGGCTGGCCAGGTGCAGTGCCTTCTGGTGGAGGATTCCAGCTTCCTGATAGGAAGCTGCAGCTAAGATGCTAAAAGACTCCGCCTTAGAAATAGATAACCGTCAAGGACCTACTGTATAGCACAGGGAACCCTGTTCAATAGCCTGTAATAATCTAAATGGGTAGAATTTGAAAAAGACGGGATATATGTATATGTATTCTGTAATAACCTAAATGGGTAAAGAATTTGAAAAAGAAGGGATATATGTATATGTGTAACTGAATCACTCTGCTGTATGCCTAAAAGTAACACAACATTGGTAACCAAATGTGGGTTGTGTGCTGTGCGCTCAGTCATTCAGTCATGCCTGACTCTTTGCAACCTCATGGACTGTAGCCTGCCAGGCTCCTGTGTCCCTGGGACTTCACAGGCAAGAATACTGGAATGGGTTGCCACTTCCTCCTCTAGGGGATCTTCCCGACCCAGGGATCAAACCTGCGTCTCCTGTGTCTCCTGCATTGTAGGTGGATTCTTTATCACTAAGCCACCTGGAAACCCATTAGTCAATTATATTCCAAAATAAAACAACACTTTTCAAACAGGACTCAGTCTCCGAGAAGCACTTTAGGTTCAATTTAAATAGTGATGAGAAGTGGTGCCAGCTCCCTGATACTCATTTCAGAACCGCCATCCCCGTCACCATGACCACAAAACCCATTTATCAAGACCAGCAAGGAGGTGGTGTATATTCTGGGGTAGCACTCAGTCTTTGTCAGTGCAGGTGAACAGACAGATATACACACACACATCTACGCTGTTGTTGTTCAGTTGTTCAGTCACGTTCAGCTCTTTGCGACCCCATGGACTGCAGCATGCCAGGCTTCCCTGTCCATCACCAACTCTCACAGCTTGCTCAAACTCATGTCCATTGAGCTGATGATGCCATCCAACCATCTCATCCTCTGTCATCCCCTTTTCCTCTCGCCTTCAATGTTTCCCAGCATCAGGGTCCTTTCTACTGAGTCTGCTCTTTGCATCAGGTGACCAAAGTTTTGGAGCTTCAGCTTCAGCATCAGTCCTTGCAAATATTCAGTACTGATTTCCTTTAGGATGGACTAGTTTGATCTCCTTGCAGTCTAAGGGACTCTCAAGAGTCTTCTCCAGCACCACAGTTCAGAAGCATCAATTCTTCAGCACTCAGCCTTCTTTATGGACCAACACTCACACCCATATGTGACTACTGGAAAAACCATGTGGACCATGTGGACCTTTGTTGGCAAAGTAATGTCTTTGCTTTTTAATATGCTGCCTAGGTTTGTCATAGCTTTTCTTCCAAGGAGCTAGAGTCTTTTAATTTCATGGCTTTTCATGAAAAGGCAAAAAGAAATGATATATGTACATACACAGAGGAATTTATTTCAGATGTTCTTGGGGAAAAATTAAACCTGGCAAGTAGGAAAATAAATGTTTATTTTATATTTAGGAAGATTTGGGATCTAATTGCATTCTGTACTGCTGCTGCTGCTGCTGCTAAGTCACGTCAGTCGTGTCCGACTCTGTGCGACCCCATAGACAGGAGCCCACCAGGCTCCTCTGTCCCTGAGAGGGGAGTGTTCTCCAGGCAAGAACACTGGAGTGGGTTGCCATTTCCTTCTCCAGTGCATGAAAATGAAAAGTGAAAGTGAAGTCGCTCAATCGTGTCCGACTCTTGGCGACCCCATGGACTGCAGCCTACCAGGCTCCTCCGTCCATGGGATTTCCCAGGCAAGAGTACTGGAGTGGGGTGCCATTGCCTTCTCCGATTCTGTACTAATCCTTAAAATAAATAAACTGTGGTTTTCTCCAAAGTCTGATTTTTCAAACACATAGTAGAATAGCAGGAGACAATGCGGCTCACCCAATTCAGTCTCGTTGTCATTTGCTCTGGGTTGTTTACTGGCATCAAAACAGTCATGCCTTTATGCCCAGGTTTAACCAGAACATAACAATCAGAAAACCAATTTGCAAAACATGGAACAAGTTCTTCATTTTCCCCAACATCCTTTGATGTTCCAATCACCCCCTTTTGAGTAATCCATCAGGTCCAAATCCACTTCCAATTTCTCCAGTCTTCAGGGAGAGAATTTCTCTCAGACTCCTCTGTTTGTGATTCCAGCAGTTTCTGAGAGCCACTCTCATTAACTACATGTAATCTGCTTTTTTTGAAAAATGAGTAGTTTAACTGCACAATTTCATTAGGCAGGGAGAGCTGAGTGGGTTCTAATTTTATAAGTGATCAGCTTCTAAATGAATATTTTAATGTAGAACAGCTTTTCCTTCCCTTAAGAAATAAATCCCAGATAATGAATTCACAGAAATAGCAGACTTGCAGCCTCTCTAGATGGCTGATTTGACATTTGCGTGGAGACCTGGACTCCTAAGCGTTCCTTCAGTGCACTGCCTTCCTCTTATTTCAGCAGAGACATCCCCAGCCCCATTGGACACCCTGGGGATTTGGGGATAACATCCTGATAGTTATGCTGAAGCAAAAAATGGCATGTTGGAACTTCATGGCTCAGGAAACATGGTGTAAGATAGGGTGGAGTTAAGAATCAGTCTCATTTTCATTTGTTTTGGGGTGTTTATGGCATAATGACCGTCATGCATTTATACCCCAAACAGGAGCAATCAGAGCAGCTTTCTATAGTCCCCATAATATCATCACTACTGGCAAAAGGACAGGGGAGGAAGCAGAAGGGCCACCTCTGTTAAGACGGTACAAGCCGTAAGCGCCAAGGATATTACCTGAAACCAAGATTTAATGAATGCAGGTTGCTTGCATTTTCCTTTGGGGATGAGGGGGTTTACATTTTTATCAGAACCAAAGTTGGCACAACTCGAGAGCTAAACAAAGTTCTGACCTTCTGGGATACTTTTTCATTACCTCGTTAAGAAGAACAGAAATCCTTATGCCTCCTGGTCCTGTGTGGCCTAGTCTCAGAGCAATGAAACCATCAATAAAATATGAAAAGTGCTCACATCTTCGGCTTGCTTTTCTTCGAAAGTCTAAAAAGGATCCAGACACACTGTTCAAGGCAACCTCATAAACCTCCCCTATTCCTTCCTAGGTCTTCCATCACCGTTGGCAGCTGCTAACACACTCTTCTCTTAAAAGCCCCTGAACAAAATGATTCTCTAGCCCAGCCCCTAAAACTCGGCTCTGCTCAGCCTTTCATTGTTCTGTTATTTCCTTCAGCTGGTAAGTTCTAAAGCCCTCCTTTTCTCCTAGGACCTCGAACTCTCTTTCATCTAGGTTCCCACTTTTTGCCTTATAAAAACTCAAGTTTGGTGGAGACCTAGGAAGAAAAAGGCCTGGGAATGAGAAAGAACCAGAGAAGGCAAACCCTGAGCTGACTTCGGATGAATGGAGGGTGACTTGGAAGGCTAGAGTGATGGCAAACATCTTATCTAAACATATATCCGATGTGCAAAGGCAGCCAGAGTTAGTGACTAAGAATGATCTTGGTGACCCGCTGCCCTCACTCCTGGCCCAGGTGCAGGAGAAGCCAGCCCTGAGGCTGCACGGCCACACAGAAGCAGCAAATACGAACATTTAGAAGCCCTTCTCTGCTTGACTCAGCTCCACGTCCCTGTGGATGAAAGACTAGAGCTCTTAACACCCGGGACTGTAATTTCCCAAACTGTGAAAGTGTGTGGATGTACATGTGCAAAAAGACATGCTCAATCACTAATTTGACAATGTCAGGGTTGGAAAGACCCCAGCAGAGATTATGTCACTTTCATCCATTCTTACGCATTTTTTTCACCTGTCTCCTGAGTGTGCATGCTCAGCTGCTTCAGTGTTGAACTCTCTGCTTCCCAATGGACTGCAGCCCGCCAGGCTTCTCTGTCCATGGGATTCTCCAGGCAAGGATACGGGAGTGGGTTGCCATGCCCTCCTCCAGGGGATCTTCCCAACCCAGGGATCAAATATGCATCTTTTGTTCAATGAACCTGCAATGAACATGCATTGCGAGGGGGTTATTTACTGCTGAGCCATTGGGGAAGACCACGTTTCCTGTACAATCGCTTATTTTGTTTCACTTTACATCCTAGATATAAATCAGCTCTGCAGTAACTATTTTATTTTTAGTTTAATTTATTTGGTGGCACCACGCTGCCTGTGGGATCTTAGTTCCCCAATCTGGATTCGAGCCCATGTCTCCTGCAGTGGAAGCACAGATGCTTAACTACAGGATCACAAGTGAATTCCCTTACCCATCGTTTTAAAGGTAAGAAATCAGAGGCCCAGAGAGATTGTGATTTGCCTACAGAAAAATTAACATTTCCTGAATTCGGATCCCTCAGCTCCTAGGACATGCAGCTGAAATGTAAATGTGTCTCGCTGGGACCACTGCAGGATGCTGACGATGGAGAGGACGCAGGCACGGATAGGCTGTGCTTGCACAGATATCCTGTTGGCACATCTCTGGGCCTCCAAACCCTCGCCTTAGACATCTGGGAGGATGCTGAGCATGGTTCCAGCTCGTCTCACAGAAACGTGGCCTGGCCAAAAAGTTTGTTGGAAGTTTCCTTATGATGGAAAATTCCGAATGAACTTTTTGGCCTCCCAGTAGAGGGCCCCAGTAAGCCCTCCAGAAACACTGGCCCAGAGAATCAGCATAACCTTCCTAGTAACCTTCACCTCTGAGCACAAGGCCTGGAGAAGGAAATGGCAACCCACTCCAGTATCCTTGCCTGGAGGATCCCATGGACAGAGGAGCCTGGTGGGCTACAGCCCATGGGGTCACAAGAGTCGGACACAACTGACCAACTAAACCACCACCACTTGAGCACAAGGTGAGCAGACCAAGGTGTCTCCCTTTTACAAAGGCTCCAAGCTCTCCAGTGGAAGCCAGTGAATTTTGTCTCTTCTTTAAAATAGAACAGGGAAACCTGAAATTCAAACCCTAGGCTTTACAAACATCTGCCACCATCCTGCAAAGGAATCTGCAGCCCACAGACATCTCCTAAACATCTTCCTTCACCCTGAGAGCAGCTGAGAGTACTGCTTTAATTTCCTGCCACTTTCCTTAACCAAATATTAAATTTCCCCCTTGAAGGGAGTGTAATAAATCACCGAGGAAGGAATTGGCAGCTCTTACGAAAAAAAAAGGGAAGGAAGGAAGAAGCTTGAGGTATCCAGCCCGGGTCACAGCCGTGTGGCCTTGGCCACCCCACGGAGGCTGCTCTGTGCCCTTGACTCTGAGACCCTTCAGCACTCTGGTGCCATTGTTATTGCTGCTCATGGTGGGTTGTTTATTTGTTTGCTTTTGTGTTCTTGCTGTCTTGCTCTCCCAGAAACAGGTGTGGGTGCTTCAGTTTGCTTATTATTTTATGGCTCAGAATCATTTTGATTTAAGTCCATAATGACTGCAAACAGACCCACTGTTTGCAACAACGGAGCACGTGTTTTGATGCTATTGTTCTAGCAAGACTTTTTTTTTTTTAAGCTTTTCAAAATAGCCCTGCTACATCCCATGGGGGTTTAGTGTTATTCTGCACAACTGTATCATACATATACTCTTGAATTTCCCCAAATCCTGCTATTTTGTAAATAAACAAACAATACAGTATTTATCTGCCTACCAACCCATTAACTTCATAGCACATGTCAGATGATTTTTGCTTCTACGATTTGGAAATAAGTTTCCAATCAGTCCCTTGGTGTAATTCTGAAGGCAGAGGAGAGAACCTACTTTTTATTTAAGGACAAGACGCATGTATCTCAAGGGGACACTGTAAGAAAAGCAAGGAGAATTTCTCCTGTCGCCTCTTTTAGGCATCGCAGGGGGAGAACTGGATTCAGCTGACATTTTGGGGATAAGCATAAAACATTTAGGTGAGTGGAGTGGAACTTGCGAAAAATCAAAATCAGGAGATTTATTTTCTCAGTTCACACCCTATTTCATGAGTGCTTGTTTTTAGTGGCTGAAACTCTAAGGGAGTTTTTGCCCGTGGGATGAGGGTTTCATCTCAAATGCTGCATCACAGATACCGTATTACCTGGGGTAGCAAAGTGTCAGTCACTCCTCCTGGCATTTCAGGAATCCTCACCCACGATGGAGACAGCAACCCCCACCGATAACAAAGCTGAGGAAATCAAACATAGGTGTGGGATTTTGTGAAGCAGCAATGGCTGGACTCCTCAGGATGCCCACCGTGATTTACCTACATTTATGGTCCTCCCCAGGGTGAGCTGGCCCCATAGGGAGGTGAAGGGAGCAACCATCTATGGAATTTGTTAAGAATGACTAGTACTCACTGAAAAGAAAATCAATTTTTTTTTGAAAAAGTGCCAGCTATGCAAATAACTTGAGAGACATTGACAATGGGTAAGTAGATGGTTATTGACATGAAAGGATGACCACGAAGTAAAACTGTTCTGGGTGTGGGTGGGCATCATTTTTGGAAGCTCCCTAGGTGATACACCTGGTCTTCAGGGTTGACAGCTGCAGGTACAGGACTTTTAGGTGCGTGATGCCAAGAGAACACGAAGCTCCTCCGTATACTCTAGCTGTTGGCTGAGAAAAACTGCACTTTTCTAAGCCCAACTCCCCTCCCCCACCGCCCACCAGCCTCTCTGCAGACCGAAGACAATACAATTAAGTAGAACAGTCTAAATCACAACATGAGCATTTTGGATTAGGTAGAGAAAGAAATTTCCGGAAAAAAAGGAGGTTAGATGTTAAAGTGTATTACCTCAGGGGAATTATGCACATCACTTTCTGGAGTGTTTCCCAAGGAGGATGAACTCCCGTCTGTCTTGGGTATGTTTCTAATGGAATGCCGAGATGGCAACGGAGAGGAACACTCATTGTTTATGACAGGGCTGAATGCCTCACTCATTTGTTCAAAACATCAAGGGTTTCCCAAGTACCTTATAGTGTCCTAAAGGAGACTACTCAGTTGGATGAATTATTTGGGTGCGGAAGCTGTGTCAGGTCCAATTTGTAAAACCAGTATGGTACAGAGAGATAACACAGTATTTTGGCTAAGTATGTGTCCTCTGGAGCCAAATTGCCTTATTTCAGTTTTTCTACCATTAGCAGGTAGGCGCGTGCCCCACTGCCTATCAGTTTACCTGTAATGATGCTGATGATGGTGATGATGATAGAATGGTCCTCTAGAGTTCACGGAGTTAACATATGTAAGCACTTAGACCATGCCTAAAGCTAAGTCGGACACAACTGAGTGACTTCCCTTTCACTTTTCACTTTCATGCATTGAAGAAGGAAACAGCAACCCACTCCAGTGTTCTTGCCTGGAAAATCCCAGGGATGGGGAAGCCTGGTGGCCGTCTATGGGGTCACACAGAGTCGGACACGACTGAAGCGACTTAGCAGCAGCAGCAGCAGCAAAGCATAGTAGATACTTGTATAAATATTAGATTTAAAAATTATATTTATTTTAGGTTGCTTAGGTTGTGGAAGACCCATTATATCCTGATCTATATTTTTTAACTGCAAACCTAAAATATACATTTTTTTTTGTTTTTTTTTTAAGCTACTATAAAGTACAACTTATCCTTGGATTAGCAAAATCTAAAGAGTTTGAAGGAAATAGAGAAAATTGTGTAAAGGAATTGTTATCAAACACAGCTGCACGTTAGAATCACAGAGGGAACTTTTAAACATGCTAATGCCCAGGCCCAGTCACAGACAGTGCAATCAAATACCAGGCTCGCTCTCTCTCTCTCTCTCTCTCTCTCTCTCTCTCTCTCTCTCTTTTTTAAAGCTTGTCATTCCAAAGTGTAACAAATGTTGCAAGCTCTTGAGTGGGAAACATCCTCCTTGATATTCAAACACTTCTTCAACTACCTTTTTTTAATATTTCTGTTGACAGAGAACTTACAACTTCACACAAAATTGAGTATCCCCGTAAGTCTAAAGAGCGCTAAGCAGATAATTCAGACTGAATGAATTCAGAGTTTATTTTTGAATTTCTCAGCTCCTCAAATTGTTGGCAAAAGGTTTGCTCAATCAAGTGATAAATGCCAAATATAATGAAATATTTCTGTAAAGTCCCTAACCTTTTACAACTGTGATAGTCAAGTGAAACAAAATGCTTTTCAAAGCAAATTGAATTCATTAGCAATATATAGCAAACCTATAATGAGTTTAAATGAAATTCATAAGATGGTATTCCTGTTTTGAACGTTATTTGAGAATTTGCCTCCATGTGATAAATTTCAGATTTTTTAAAATGATATTTATTCTTTTATTACTAGTCATTTAATTAACTCTAGTCAAGAACCAGCTTCATATGCAGGCTACAAACATTAATAAATATAAAACCAAAAATTTAAGTTGAATACTTTGAATTTTCTCGATATACCATACCATTTTTTTTTGTCCTGAACTAGCTTGAACTAATCAATTGAAGACTATATTTGCAATTAAGCTGATATACAGTTGATCTCACTTTCCAATAGACCCAATATGAAAGAATCTTGAGCTGTAATTCAGGTCTGTTAAAGATTTGAGGGATAGGGTGAGGGTGGGTAGTCCTTTATGGAATTTTTTGAAAAAGTGAGTTTTTCTAGGTTATTTAAGATGTGACTTAATTTATCAGAATGTAGTCCATATGCAATTTCTGGAGACACTGACCAAGTAAAGCAAGACTTGGCAGCAGTTGAGGATTCCTATCATGGTCACTCTTGAAGTATCAGTGGGGGTTGTTTTTAGGCTGTTTTTGAGGACAGAGAAGACCAGGGCCACCAAAGGTTGGATTCCATTAATTAATATGAGAGCAGCTGATCGGTGTGAGTGCAGTACAGAGGATGGGCAGACGCCCAGGGTTCTCACAAAGGACACCCACAAGGGCAACCTAAAGGGCCCCACAGCTGACAGGAATGCTGCCAGTGAGGTTTGTGAGAGATGACTGTTGCAATTCCTCAGCAAAAGTGCTATTGAATTTTTATTTTTCATGGCAAAATATCAGTTGGCCAAGGGTCATGAGCACCAGTTATACAAGTAATGGCAGCCCTCATTCACATGTGTTGGAACACCTTCTTTCTCCAGAACATTTAAAGCACAGTTTTTGGGTTTGGTCTTTATGCGTTATTATCACTAAAGTATGTCTTGAAACAATGTTTGGATTCTAGCTCATAGTGTTTCCAGCTAAACTGGCAGAGGTCAAAGGAGCTGGAATTAATTCAATGGAGCAGAATGAATGCATGTGAGAAGGTATGTATAATAATGTTAAGTGCAAAGAAATTGACTATGGTTGTAAATATTTCAGTGGATGTTTTTTCCTTGAATAAATCCTTACAGGATACCCATTTTCCCTTTATTACAAACTCAACTCCTCAGATCCCTTTCAGTCCAGTGCAGGAAATTCAGTCTTTATGATTTTGTCTCAAAGATACTCAGGCAAACATTAGTGATGCTCATTTAGATTTTGGAGAATGCCATTCTTTGATATAATACTGTCAGTAAGTTTCTTCCAGCACTAACCTTTTATGAATCTCTACTTTGGAGGTAATTAAGATGAGCTTCCCTGGTGGCTCAGACAGTAAAGCGTCTGCCTGTAATGCGGGAGACCCAGGTTTGATCCCTAGGTAGGGAAGATCCCATGGAGAAAGAAATGGCAACCCACTCCAGTATTCTTGCCTGGAGAATTCCATGGATTGAGGAGCCTGGTAGGCTACAGTCCAGAGGGTCGCAAAGAGTCAGACACGACTGAGCGACTTCACTTTGCTTTTCACTTTAAGATGGTAGCAAAGGCTTTTAATAACTCATTCAAGGTCATCTATTTAGACAGAGATAGAGAAAGACTCAGGCCCCCTGAATCGTACTGGAAAGTGTTCTTCCTAGGCAATTTTTTTTAATTAAAAAAAAAAAAGCTTTACCATTACTATCAATAGTTTATTTCATTTTTTGAAAACACTTTGTTTTTGGGCCACATGGCATGTGGTATCTTAGCTCCCTGACTAGGAATTGAACCCATGTCCCCTACATTGAAAGCACATTATCTTATCCACTGGACTACCAGAGAAGTACCTCTCTCTGGGTATGATTGTTTTTTATTGGGACTACACCTTGGCTTAATGGATTATTTTCTTTTACTCTTGGTCTAAAGAAATCTGTTTAAAGTCACATAAATATTTGATGGTGATATTTCACTGGCAACAATGTGTTTCAAGCAAATAATGAACACCAGAGTTTTGCATTTAGCTGTGAAAATTAGAGGAGAAGGATTTCTACTCTGACCCACAGCCACCAACTACCCCTGCAGCCTGTTTTCTCTTAGACTGGTACTGTTTCCTAAAATAGTGATTCCATTTGAGCTGAAGGAGTAGGACCTGATGATTCCTAACTCTCAAAGTGTAAAGAGATTTCACCTAGGTGATTAGATTGAAAATTTCTCAGAGTTGCTCTCTGTCTATTTGTAATTTTTTTTGGCTTTAAGTTATTTTCTATTTTCTGTGTTCACAATCTAGCGCATTTGATTCCAATCACATGAATTTTTTTTTCAGTATCACTTTAAAAAGTTTACTGAAACACGGTTGATTTACAATGCTGTGTTAGTTTCAGATTAGATTAACCCAAGCTTTATAGATTTCTTAAACAGTACGAAGGTTACAAGCTAACCCTTTGAAGAAGAACTGATAACAAGCGCTTGTCTTCTCCTCCCTGAGAAGGAGCCACATGAGATGCTGCTGCTGCTGCTGCTGCTAAGTCGGTTCAGTAGTGTCCGACTCTTAGCAACCCCATGGACTGCAGCCTACCAGGCTCCTCTGTCCATGGGATTTTCTGGGCAAGAGCACCGGAGTGGGTTGCCATTGCCTTCTCCAACATGAGATGGAGTGAATCTTTTCTCCTCTCTATCTCATTACTCAGCCTACCCCATAGAGCAGACTGGTGAAATATCGGCTTCCAGTGGCCATTGTTAAGTAGGATCTGGAGCCACTGCATTGAAATAGCAAAGGGTCCAGTTGTTGGATCTTCTGTAGATGCCGTAAACTTTCTTCTCTGTTCCTTGTCTCCCTGCAAAAAGCTCCCCATGGAAAGCTTGCTCCCTTTGGGTGTTCTCTTCGTCTTTTTCCAACTTCATTGTAGGGGTCCAGTTGAAGTGAGGCAGCAAGCCCCAAACCTTTCTCTAATTCTCCAGTCGCTAGGAGCTGCTTTGTTTTGAGAGCTATTGATAAACTAACACCATAGTTGGCTCTTGTTAGTTCCTTAACTATTTCTAAATGTGTATGTGTACATGACACTCACTCAGTTGTGTCTGACTCTTTGTGACCCCACAGACTGTAGCCCATCAGGCTCCCCTGTTCATGAATTCTCCAGGCAAGAATACTGGAGTGGGTTGCCATTCTCTGCTCCAGGGTATCTTCCCAACCCAGGGACTGAACCCAGGTCTCCTGCATTGCAGCCGGATTCTTTACCACCTGAGCCACCAGGGAAGCCCTATTTCTCAATGTGTCTACATACAAAAGAGAACGCATGTCATTAGCATCTCCAAATCAACAGAAGCTCGCAGAGCAATTAAGAATCACATTCTACAGCTGATGACTCTAGACAGCAACAGTATCTGTTCAAGTTGGCTAGAAGTTGATGCAACAATTCCAGATTAAGGAAGCCGTGCAGCAATTCCAATTGCAGTGCATTTCTCATTTAGTCTAATTAGATTTTAACGTCTTCACACCTTGTCAATTGGTTGGAGAAAATTACACTGGGAAAGCATTGTGTGCTTCTGTCTCTAATAATTATCCTAATTTGTTTTGCTCACTTTGTGTCGTAACGTAGCACGAGGTGGAAACAGGAGCCCAGCAGGTCAGCACATACAACTTCACTACTCAGTACATATTTGTAGCTCATAAACAAGGTTCATTAGTTCCCCAAAGACAAGAAAGTTTTCTGCAGCAGACACTTCTGAAAGCAATAAAAATTATGTAATCATTCTTGGAGAACACATAACGTTTGTCATTGGAATAAATTTTCCATGCATATGTGCGCGTGTAACAAATAGCCTAGAGTTCGAATGTTAAAAGGAGCTCTTTAACCATGTAAAGCCACATATCAATGCTTTCCTTAATTGTGATGAATTCCCTGCTCTTACCTGGGAAGGTGACATTTCATGGCAAATAAAGCTGGGAAATCACCTGGGACACGAAAGATTTCCTGTTGTGTAACCTGTTTGCAGTAATGGCCTGAGAGTTGTGAACAAAAAGCTAACTGACAGTACAGTTATTCTGAGCTTTGTTAATCAGGTCAGGAAAACCTGTACTTTTGTTTGAAAAGCCAGTTGAGTACTCAGGTTCTCCTGGGCATGAACCAACTCAATGAACTGGTAGAATCCAAGTGAGTTCTATATTGCTCTGAGCCTCAAGTCCCTGGATTGCTGTGTAACACAGAGAGGCTGAAGGGCAGAGGATGCTGGCTTAAAAATGATGCACAACATGAGAGCTGCGAGTTCAGTTTTATTTGGGGCCAATTGAGGACTGCAGCCCAGGAGACAGCATTTTGGATGGCTCTGGGAAACTCCTCCAAAGAGATGGGTGGGGGCGGGGGGGGGAAGGTCAACATATAGGTGGTTTTGGTGAAGGGGGAGTTCGTACAATCAAGCACATATTTTTGCAGAAGACTTCTGCTTGTCGCAAGGAGCAGAGGTCACCATGAAAAAAATTTAATGCAGTTCTAGATATGAGGAGATACAAGAATTGGGCTCAGAAAATCAGCTCCTGAAAATATCTAACTATCTGAAGACCTGTCTGGCTAGTTTTCCAGAGCATAGAGCGCCTCACTTCTGCTCTCCTTCCAGGAGGTGTCTGAAGGGCAGCAGCTGCAGCAGCACCTGATTTAATCCTTGCAGAGATAGTGGTAGTAGAAAAGGACAAGCATGTGATGCTTACTTAGTATTTCTGTGCTGCCCTCTCAACTTGTTTGTGGCCGAGCTGCCACCAATATCCCCACCTCCACTCACACAGACACCCTGAAATCAGCAAAGTCACACGGATAGAGCTGGAACTAACTGCTTTGCACTAGGGTCTCGACTCTTCCGCATCCCCCTGCAGGACCTGCTGCTGTCTGCTGTTGCCTTCTCAGTCGCTTGTCCCCTTTGAAGCTATTCCTGATGCATATCTTAATAAGACACCACAGAGATGTAAGCAGCAGAAGGGAAGGGCCCTGACAGTATAAATTTACCTCAATTCAACAGAGACCATGAAGGGCAACTCTCCAAATGGTAAGAGCTAGCTTTTAAACCTGGGGAAAAGAGCACCATTTTCAGACTCTGTGGCATCATCAATTGCACTTTTAGATTTGAGGAGGTCTGCCAGTATCTGTCTTGGCAGAAAGGAGCATGTATCTTTGCAGTCCCAGGTGCCCAGGTGAGGCCAGCTCTGGAACTATGGTGAATGATAAGTTGGTGGCTTAAAAAAAAAAAAAAAAAAAAAGACAGGAAAAGAAACAAAAAGAAAAGAAAAGAAAAAAAAAGAGGCAGTCTGTTTCTCTCTGTTGGATGTTCAGAGAGAACTGTAAATATGTAGATTTCTTCGCTTGGCCCAGGATCCTATTTATACAGTTGAAACCTGAATGGTATCCCTGAATGGGCAGTTGAATCTAGACCACTGTCTATCTACACATACACACACAAACACACACACACCCCACACACACAATAAAGCAAAACAAATGGATTTTGAATCGAAGGAAGGGAAGATGCTTGCCTTCTTCACCAAGTACGCCAACTAAGCCCCCACACTTGGACTTTACTGTGAGATGGAGTGAAATAAATACTGAACTAGGAACTGAAAATTCAACTTGTTCTGGTTCTGCTATGTGCCATGTAGCCTGGATGAGTCCCTTAATATCCCTACCCTCCCCCTTTATAGCATGGTGAAATACTACTTATTTACTTCCCTCAAAGAGTTGGTCTTAAAGTCAAATTAAGCAACGGATTAAAAAGTAGAGCACACAGAATGTTAGCACTTGTTATTTTCTTAAGTTATTCAGCTTTGAATAGTTTCACTTTCTTTATCCACAATATTTTTATTTGCTTCTCTAGCCCCAGGAGATGGAATAGGGAATGTATTCCATTATTTCCTTAGCCCTGAAATTTAGAAGACTAGTTGATAGCTGCATTCAATTAAAATCAAACTTAAGGGGAAAAAAGGGAAAATTAGCTTCCACCTGCACCATATTGACTGCTCCTCCCCCACCCCACACCCCCCACAGAAAAACTCTTAATGTATACTCATGTTTATTCACTAAATCAGTCCAAAACGTTTCAAACTAGCCTTGTAGCTGAATTTCAAAATTGGATATGACTCAGTCTGGAGTAGATGATGGGCATACAAATAAGTATAGTTATGTAACAAAAGAATGCCAAAATATTACAGGGCAGGGGGGATAATAACTTCCTGTGAGAGTAGAAAGTGAGAGTCTTACTGTGAAAATATCACAAAGAGATATTTCACTGAATCTTAAATAATAAGTAGCCTCTTTCTATGTGGGCAACAGAATCTTCATGTATATTCATCACTAAAATCTTCCATTTTAGTAGTAAACTAAAGAGTGAAATTGTCTGAGTATATACAGTAATCACCTTTCACAGTAGGGTAGATCCTTTTGAAATCAAATTAAGCACTGCCCCTATGCAAGCAATCCAGTACCATAGGCAAGGCTTGCTAAATGGTCTGTTTGGATGGAAACTGTCCCAGTGGTATTAAGTCCAAACAGTCCAGTGGAAAAAAATGCCTAGGATACAGATGTTCCAGAATAGCATGGGAAAGGGGGAAGGAAGGAGAGGGAGGAGAAGGGCAAAGAGAAAAGGAAAGTGGGGGAAAGGGACAGAGAGTGGGAAGCTAAATTCTGACTTTCTGACTCCATTCTACTTAATTACTTTAACCTCCACACCAGGGGTCCCCAACCCCTAGGTCCAAGACTGGTACCTCTTGTCAGATCAATAGAGGCACTAGATTAGACATAAAGTGCACAACAAATGTAATGCATTTGAATCATTCCAAAACCATCCCCCCACCCTCTGGTCCATGAAAAGTTGTCTTCCATGAAATTGGTCCCTTGTACTAAAAAGGTTGGGGAACTCTTGTTTCATACAACTTCTCCTCTCTGTATCATCACCTCCTTCTAAGATGGACAGGCTAATAATCAGAGTCAAGAATTTAAATATTCTTATATCTTGAGTTATTAATAAAATATTTCAAATTAAAATACTTCCCTGGTGGCTCAGATGATAAAGAATTCAACTGCAATGAAGGAGACCTGGATTTGATCCTTGGGTTGGGAAGATCCCCTGGAGAAGGGAATGGCAGCCTACTCCAGTGTTCTTGCCTGGTAAATTCCATGGACAGAGGAGCCTGATGGGGTTGCAAAGAGTAGGACAGGACTGAGTGATTAACACTTTCACTTTTCTTTTAAGTTAAAGCACATGGCCGATTGAAATATTATGGCTTAGTGAGCTTTGGGGTAGATGCTGATGAACATGGATCTTGTCCTGATGCTGGATTATTTGTTTATGGAGGAACACTGATATGCTCTGGTGAATGGGAAGAACTCTTTTTCTGTGCTACTTTCTGAAAAAGCTCAGAGGGTACATGGAGAGTGGGCTTCCCTTCTCTGTTTCAACTTGTCAGTGTCCTGCAGGACTGACCTTCACAGTGAGGTGTCAAACCTGCTCAAAGCTTGAGAATCTTCAACCAGGAAGCTTTGGAATTTCTTTGAGGGAAATGGTTTCATTCTAGCTTGGATAGACCAACATGTAAAAAGAATTCTTGGGAAAAGACATCTCTCAAATCTAATTCAAAAGAGAGATGTGGAAGCAATGGGAATGGTTATCAGTGTTGAGTTAGGGATGGGAAGACCGGGGGTGCAGCCTCAAACAGACACTTTGTGAACTTCCAATTTCTGTCTCGCCAACTCTCCCTTTAATGGCCTGTGTCCAATTCACTTTATGCCTTTGAAGACCTTTGAAACACCTCAGACTTGCAGAAAAATAATTCCTTACTCCTTTCTATTCTGAGGTAAATCACAATGATAGTGATTCTCAACCAAGTTTATGAATTGATAAGAAATGAAGCCCTCAGAGCCTGCAGAGAACAGCTGAACCTGTGTCTCTGAGCTTAGTACCAAGTGTCTATGTTTGGAATTTTTCATAGGTGATTCTGATGTGTTTTTCTGATCAATTATAAATGTATTGATTAATAATAATAAAAGTCAATCTAATCATTGAAATCTACTTGTATATATCTAGATTTTCTGAAAGGAAAGGGACCTAGAGATCACTGAAAAGGTCATTAAGATTACTTCAGACCTTAGCTACATTATAGCGTTGGGGCTATTCAAGATGAAACCGCACTTAGCTTAGCCAAACAAAGGTTAAATATATTAAATTTGCCAAGAAAGGATAGTTTATGATAGCTTATATGCCTTGAATGCTATAAACTTAACTCTAGTATTGAATGGGGATGGTTGACAGCCATAATGAGAAAGAAAGAGTAATTAGCCACAAGGGCATCCCTTGGTCCATGGTTTAATTATTGTTTGCTTTAAAATTTTGTACAGCATCCCATTTTTTCAGTGTGTTTGTATTGTTCTTTCAAACTTGCAATCTTTTAATTTTGAATGTCTCTGTTCTTATGCAAAGTGAGAACATTAGAGATTGCCTTGTGCCAAAGAGACATCCTTTCCAAAGGCTTAAATCACATTAACATAATCATATTTTATTTTATAGATGAGAAATACAGCAGTTAGTGTGCTTTCTGAATCTTCTTTCATTTTTTTCAGAGATAGCTGGTTGTCACAAACATTCAGTCTCCCATTCTTCTTGACCATTATGGCTGCTCAGCCAGCTCACTATGGTCCAGACACTCTTGCTTTTAGATCTGGCAGTGTGATAGTATCATGCCACTGGAATAGGAGTGATGCTTACACTCTCCAGCCTCTGCTTTCGGTCACCCACCACCCACATCATCTTCCTGTGGGAGGGACCAGCCTCCACTGCTTAGACAGCAAGAATGTCATAGGGACATGGGGAAGCAATGACTTGGAACACACGTCTGTTAGACTGTGCGTGCTTGCATGCTAGGTTGCTTGAGTCATGTTAGATTCTTTGCGACGCTATGGACTATAGACTTCCAGGCTCCTCTGTCCATGGGATTCTCCAGGCAAGAATATTGGATCGGATTGCTGTGCCCTCCTCCAGGGTATCTTCCTGACCAGGGATCGAACCCATGTTTCTTAAGTCTCCTGCACTCATAGGTGGGTTCTTTACCACTAGTGCAACCTGGGAAGCCCCCTGTTAGACTGTAAAGAGCTCAATTCTCCATTGAACAGGGTGGGTCTCAGTGAGACTTGCACATGAGTGAGAAATAAAATGATGTCATTTTTCTTTTCAGAAATCAGATTGATCATATTCTTTGCAGCCAAAGATGGAGAAGCTCTTTACAGTTAGCAAAAAACAAGACTGGGAGCTGACTGTGGCTCAGATCATGAACTCCTTATTGCAAAATTCAGACTTAAACTGAGGAAAGTAGGGAAAACCACAGGACCATTCAGGTATGACCTAAATCAATTCCATTATGATTATACACTGAAAGTGACAAATAGATTCAAGGGATTAGATCTGGTAGAGTGCCACTGATACACATGGTGTCCAGAACTATGGACAGAGGTTCGTGACATTGTATAGGAGGCAGTGACCAAGACCATCCCCAAGAAAAAGGAATGCAAAAAGGCAAAATGGCTGTCTGGGGAGGCCTTACAAATAGCTGTGAAAAGAAGAGAAGCGAAAGGCAAAGGAAAAAAGGAAAGATATACCCATCTGAATGCAGAGTTCCAAAGAATAGCAAGGAGAGATAAGAAAGCTTTCCTCAGTGAGCAAAGAAATAGAGGGAAAGCAATAGAAAGGGAAAGATTAGAGATCTCTTAAAAAAAAATTAGAGATACCAAGGAAACATTTCACGCAAAGATGGGCTCGATAAAGGACAGAAATGGTATGGACCTAACAGAAGCAGAAGATATTAAGAAGAGGTGGCAAGAATACACAGAAGAACTGTACAAAAAAGATCTTCATGACCCAGAAAACCATGATGGTATTATCACTCACCTAGAGCCAGATATCCTGGAGTGTGAAGTCAAGTGGGCCTTAGAAAGCATCACTACGAACAAAGCTAGTGGAGGTGATGAATTCCAGATGAGCTATTTCAAGTTCTAAAAGATGATGCCATGAAAGTGCTACAATCAATATGTCAACAAATTTGGAAAACTCAGCAGTGACACAGGTCTGGAAAAGGTCAGTTTTCATTCCAATCCCACAGAAGGACAATGCCAAAGAATGTTCAAACTACTGCATAATTGCACTCATCTCACACACTAGCAAAGTAATGCTCAAAATACTCCAAGCCAGGCTTCAATAGCATGTGAATCGAAACTTCCAGATGTTCAAGCTGGATTTTAAAAAAAGGCAGAGGAACCAGAGATCAATTGCCAACATCTGTTCTATCATAGAAAAAGCAAGAGAATTCCAGAAAAACATCGACTTCTGCTTTATTGATTATCTCAAAGCATTTGACTGTGTAGATCACAGCAAACTGTGGAAAACTCTTTAAGAGATGGGAATACCAGAACACCTTACCTGCCTCCTGAGAAATCTGTATGTAGGTCAAGAAGCAACAGTTAGAACTGGACATGGAACAACAGACTGGTTCCAAATTGGGAAAGGAGTACGTCAATGCTGTATATTGTCACCTTGTTTATTTAACTTATATGAAAAGTTAGTAAATTGAGTTGCTCAGTCGTGTCCAACTATTTGCAACCCCATGGACTGTCACGCTTCCCTGTCCGTCATCAATTCCCAGAGCTTGCTCAAACTCAGGTCCGTCAAGTTGGTGATGCCATCCAACCATCTCATCCTCTGTCATCCCCTTCTCCTCCTGCCTTCAATCTTTTGCAGCATCAGGGTCTTTTCCAGTGAGATAGTTCTTCTCATCAGGTAGCCAAAGTACTAGAGTTTCAGCTTCAGCATCAGTCCTTCCAATGAATATTCAGGACTGATTTCCTTTAGGATGGACTGGTTTGATATGCAGTGTACATCATGAGAAGCACTGGGCTGGATGAAGCACAAACTGGAATCAAGATTGCTGGGAGAAATATAAATAATCTCGGATATGCAGATGACACCACCCTTAAGGCAGAAAGCAAAGAGGAACTAAAGAGCCTCTTGATGAAAGTAAAAGAGGAGCATGAAAAAGCTGTCTTAAAACTCAACATCACTTCATGGAAATATATGGGGAAACAATGGAAACAGTGAAAGACTTTATTTTCTTGGGCTCCAAAATCTCTGCAGATAGTGACTGCAGCCATGAAATTAAAAAGTGCTGCTCTTGGAAGAAAAGCTATGACCATACTATGAGACATTACTTTGCCAACAAAGCCTGCTCTAGTCAAAGCTATGTTTTTCTGGTGGTTATGTATGGATGTGAGAGTTGGACCGTAAAGAAAGCTGAACACCAAAGAATTGATGCTTTTGAACTATGGTTTGGAGAAGACTCTTGAGAGTCCCTCGGACTGCAAGGAGATCCAGCCAGTCAATCCTAAAGTTAATCAGTCCTGAATATTCATTGGAAACACTGATGGTGAAGCTGAAACTCCAATACTTTGGCCACCTGATGAGAAGAACTGAATCATTGGAAAAGACCCTGATGGTAGGAAAGATTGAGGGCAGGAGGAGAAGGGGATGACAGAGGCTGAAATGGTTGGATGGCATCACCAACTCGATGAACATGAGTTTGAGCAAGCTCTGGGAGCTGGTGATGGACTGGGAAGCCTGGCGAGCTGAATCCATGGAGTTGCAAAGAGTCGGACATGACTGAGCGACTGAACTGACTGAATTTTTCTTTTAAACTATTCAATTATAGGTTTTCTAGTTTTAATGTGTGGGTGCAGTGGTGAAGAATCTGCCTGTCAATACAAGAAATGCAAGAAACATGGGTTTGATCCATGGATGGGGAAGATATCCTGAGATAGGAGATGATGACCTCCTCCTGTATTTTTGCCTGGGAAATCCCATGGGCAGAGGAGTCTGACAGGCTACAATCTACAGGGTAACAGAAGAGTTGGACACAACTGAGCCACTGAGCACACTCACCATTGTACCAACTTCCTTAAATCCCTCAATCCTTTCAGTTCCTGCAAGCACGTCTTCAACTTCATAAGAAATGCCCAACTGATCTCTGTAAACAGGATTTAGAAAAAGGCCTGGCATGCAATACTAAAAATATATAAATGCTGAAACAATATGTGCAAAGATGATGCAAAAATATTTTGCTTAGGGGCATATAGTCAATTACCACAGAGCTAAACAGAGAAAAACATCAAAACCACCTATGAAAAATTCAAACTTACATTCTTAATTATTTTTAAGATATTCTCAATGGAAACCACACTTTCTTATCCAAAGAACTAAAAACATTTATTTTTAGCCTTGTTCATACAATTTTGTCCTCTAGGATACTAAGAAGCTTTGCTTAGAATAGTCTTTCTGTTGTTATTAATTAGTATCAGCTAGCTAGTCCTATCAGAAAATTTTCCTTGTGATGTTTTCATAATGGATACAGCATCTTGGTTGGTCAAATGTATTACAATTTCAGGAAAAACAAAACAAGCTACCCCAATTTCATTTTGCCATTTGCCTGACAATTTTATTATTCCTGATGCAATTCCTATCATGTTGTCTTGTGGTAAAAGCAATTTCTTCAAATTAACTTAGGGAATATGGGTGGGAAAAAATTTTCTTTTTAAATTTAAAAAAAAACACTCATCTACTTCTAACACCTGGAGAATCAGCAGAGAAATATAATTTTGTCATCTTTCAAATTAAATCAGATTCTGGGCTTGCTGTTTCTGAAATAATCCAGTGTACAGTGGAAGTGTTTCATTCACCCATGACCGTTCAGGTACATGCTCAATATATGGAAAATCAATTTCACCTCACAGCCATGTGGCTTTTTCTGATACCCCATTACGATTTCTCTAATTTTTAGAAATCTAGTGACTTATTCATTTGGGAGCTCTCAGAAAGAACCCTTTTTCAGTTCAATAAAATCCATATCCAGGAAAGTGGTCTGGGCTTGGTCTCAGTTCCTGCACACACTAGGAAACCCATCATTCCCACTTAGCACACAACAAAGGGAAGAGGGCAGGACAAAAAACTGAGAAATAGTTTTAAAAAGATCTTTTTCAAATTCTGAGGCACCTCTGTCACCATTTATTTTCATTTTGATTCACTCCATTCATTTGTCAGTAAGCTATAGAAATAGAGCTGTGAAATGATAATTGCCAGAGAGAATTTTAAAAACATCAACTATCTATTAGAACAAATCAAAGGTAATGGTTGACTCTTGATTTTCTAACCATAGTTTGGTTTGCTGAAAGTCTCTTATTGATACCAACCGGTCTGATGGAGATGGTGGAATCTGGACAGTTATAAAGGAAGCTGGAAGCTTCAGTGAAACTGGGAGGGACTCGACAGTGAGCGCATGAATTTTGGATGGTAGTATCAGGACTAGAGCTACTAACGATGAAGAGAAAAAGCACAAAACATAAAGGGGAAAAAGATGGCCAGTGAGCGGGAAGAAAATTATTTTTAGATAAAAATTTATTTAAGGGCATATTTTGCCAATTTCACTTATAGAGAAGGTATGCCAGACTTGGTATACCGTTGAATATACAATTGGATGTTTGTGTATTTCCAGGGTTATACATTACTTTTTCGAAGAAGACATATGTTCTGCTTTACTAATCAGTTATGGAATTCTGATAAGATGACTTGGGTTTGGTCAGTCCTTTTCATGGCAGTCTTTCTTACAGCTCAGTTGAGATATTTTTCAGATATAATAAAATTTACCAACTAGAAACAGAGCCAGTATATTTAGTATTTGCACTGAATTGTGCAGCCACCACCACAAACTAGCTGTAAACATTTTCAATAGGCCCCAAACAAATCCCACATACATATAATTCCTCCCCATCTCCTTTCCACCCACTCCGCAGCAGTGCTAAGCAACCAGTAATCTATAGATTTGCCTGCTCTAGCTGTGTGGCCTTCTGTGACTGGCTTTTATCATTTAGTCTAATGTTTTCAAAGTTCTTCCATGTAGTAACATGTATTAGTGCTTTATTAAAGTTTTTAAACTTCTGAATAATAGTCCTCTGCTTTGAAACACATTTTGCTGATCCACATGAAGCACATGCATTGCTTGATGAACATTTGGGTTGTTTCCAAGTTGGAGGCATTATAGACAATTCCTCTAGAAATATTTGTGTACAAGTTTTATATAAATATATGTTTCTTCACTTATTTGGGGTCTATAAATAAGAGCAAAATTTCTGCTTGTTGTTGTTCAGTAGCTAAGTTGTGTCCGACTCTTTGTGACCCCATGGACTGCAACACACCAGGCTTCCCTGTTCTTCACTGTCTCCTGGAGTTTGCTCAAATTCGTGTCCATTTGAGTCAGTGATGTTATCTAACCATCTCATCCTGTGCCATCCTCTTCTCCTTTTGTCTTCAGTCTTTCCCAGCATCAAGGTCTTTTCCAACGGGTTGGCTCTTCACATCAGGTGGCCAAAATATTTCTGGATCACATGGCAATTCTATGTTTAACATTTTTAGAAACTCCTATTTTCCATTTCGATTTGCATTTCCCTGAAGATGATTGATGTTGAACATTTCGTCATGCATTTACAGCATGTATAAATATTCCTTGGAGAAAGATCTATTCAAATCCTTGGCCAGTTAAAAATTAGCTTGTCTTTTTATCATTGAGGTGTAAGAGTTCTTCATATATTCTGGCTACAAATGCCTTGTCAGTTATATAACTTGCAAATATTTTTTCCCCACTCTGTACATGCTTTTTCTTTTATTGATGATATCTTTTGACACACACAAGTTTTAAATTTTATGAAGTAAAACTTTGGTCACTTGCGCTTTTTGGCAGCATATCTAATAAACCATTTCCTAACCTAAGGTCACAAAATTTATTCCCAAATTTATTCCCAGGAGTTTTATAGTTTCAGCTCTTATATTTAGGTCTTTGAGTCATTTTGAGCTATGTTTGGTGCGTGGTGTGAGACAGAGGTCCACTTTTTTCTTTTCCGTATGGATATGCAGTTGCCCAGTACATTTGTTGAAAAAAATCATTTTTTTTCCTCCATTGAATTATCTTAGCACCTTTGTCAAAATCAAATTGGCAGCAAATAATAGGGTTTGTTTCCAAACTCTCAATTTTATTTCGCTGATCTATATCGATGTCAGTTTTTATGACTGTATCACACTATCTCAATAATTGTAGCTGTTGTTGTAGATTTTTTAAATGGAAACTGTGAATCCTTCAATGTTGATCCGTGCGTGTGTTTTGTCATTGCTGTTGTTTGTTTCTTTATGAGACTGTTTAGCTATTCTGGGCGCCTTATATTTATACATGAGTTTTAGAGTTAGCTTGTCAATTTCCGTAAAAAATTAACAACTGAAATTTTGACGGGGTGACATTGAATTTGTAGATCAATTTGGAGAATAATGTCATGTTAATGGTGTTAGGTTTTCCATAGTTTTCAGTATATAGATTTATATAAGTTTTTAACTTCTTTTGTTAAGTTTATTCCTGGATTTTTTTTTTTTACTATTATAAATGGGATTGTTTACTTAATTTCATTTCCAGATTGTTAATTGCTAGAATATTGAAATGTAACTGATGGTTGTACATTGATTTTTCTATGCTGCCATGCTTATGAACTCATTCATTAGTCCTCATATCATTTTAGTTGATTCTTTAAAAATTCCTATTTACAATATCTTATTAACTGCAAATAGAAATGGTTTATTTCTTCCTTTCCAATATGGATGCTCACTGTTTCTTTCTGTTGCTACTTTTCCTGACTAGAATCACTAATACAATATTAGATAGAAGTGGCCAGAGCAGATATTCTAATTTGGCCCCTGATTTTATAAGGAAAACAGTCACTACCACTTATTATGTTAACTATGGGCTTTTCACAGATAGTCTGTGTGAGGTGGAACAATTCCTTCAATTCCTTGTTTGTTGAGTGTTTTTTTTTATCTTCAAAGGCCATCGAATTATGTCCCATACTTTCTTGCATCTATTGAGGTGACTATGTGGTTTTAATCCTTTAGTCTATTAATTAGGGTAATAAGTTTATTGTTCTGAGGAGGTATCCCAGTACTGGGATAATCTTTTTTGTTATAACATAATTATTCTTACATGTTGCCTCACTGGCTTTGCTATTATTTTCCGGGTAATTTTATGTCTGTTTCAAGATGGGTCTGTGTCTGTTGGTTTTCAGGTTTTTGCTGTCTTTTTTGTTGTCTAGTTTCGGCACCAGGAAAATAATGGCCTCATAACAAGAAGTATAAATAGGAAGTATAGGAAGTATAAATATTACTTACTCCTGTAATTTTTTAGTAGGTGTTTGTGAAGGGTTGATAACAATTTGTCTGTGTTTTATATAAAATTCACCGGTAAAGGCATCTGGGCGTAGCTTTCCTTCACTGAAAGTTTTTAAATAACTAATTCAGTTTGGTTGCTTACTCTAGGTTGTTGATCTTCTTGGGAATATGGAACATCCTTCATTGTCTATAGTAATTTTTTTTTAAATCTTAAAGTCCATTTTCTTGTGTTAGTGTCATGACTCTGGTTCATTTTTAGTTACTGTTTGCATAGATTATCTTTTTCCAGCCTTTTACTTTCAGCTTCTGTTTTTTAGTCTAAAGTGTGTCTTATAGATCGCCTGTATTTCTATCATTTTTACCCATTTGAGGGAGTCATTTCCCAGGTAGGTTGATTAGAAGTGCAGGGTTCCTGAGGAAGAGAAAGGAGTCTGGGGCTCTCAAGGGGAAAAGGACCCATGATCTTTTCTACATTGCTTTGTCTTAGCCAGTATAACAATGTATCTTGCTCAAGAACATGTTTCTCCTTAACAAGAACCTTCTGACTAATTCTGTCATCTTAAAATGCATATTATGGGAGTGGGTCTGGTATTGTTTGTTTTAATCTTGTTAATTTAAGATGTATGTTGTGGGAGTGGGTCTGAAAAAAGTATATAAGGCCTTGATAAGACTACCTTGGGGGACATTCTCTGTCCCCCTTCTGATGTCTATGTCAGAAGGTTTCTCTGTCCCTTTTCTTACTTTAATAAAACTCTGCTACACAAAAGCTCTTGAGTGATCAAGCCTGGTCCCTGGTTCCCAAAACTAAAATTTCTTCTTTGGAGATCAAGAATCTGACGTTGTTCACTGTAAGCTATCATCCTGAGTGCTCGTATGGAATCTTCAGGACGAGGTAAGAACACTCCGAGCTCTAGCCTCTCTGCTTTCTCAGTAGGCACGTTTTCTGCCTTACTTTACTAACCCTACCCTGTGCTTGTGTGAATGAATGACATGCCCTGCGTGGAGTAAGTGATGAGCCCTGCTCTGTGGTTCTGCGGTGCCTCCTAATAACTGAAGGCAGCCCTCAATAAGGGGAGCCTTGTCGGGGTTTATACCGACCTGCCAATGCCAAGAGACACCCAACCTCCCTGCTAGGGGGGTGACCAGAAATGGGCAAAGTGTGTGGACCGAACTTTCCTTTCGGTCAGCTTTTCCTGGTCTCTTTGACCATTTTGTAATTGTATGGGGGATTAGAAAGACTAAGGTTAGTCCTTAGTCTTAGAAAGACTAAGGCTGGTCCTAATTTGTTGGATCGTAGACTTTCAAGGGAATTGTGATCCATGCTGTTACTATGCACTTTTACTTAGACCCCACGTATGGAAGCGCTTAGCCTTGCTAGACTAGGCAAGCCTTGCTAGAAAGTTACTAAGAGCATGTTTGGGAGTGAGATGGAATTCTAGCTCCAGGAACATCTCTCAGGCTAGAGTTTACTCTCTTGACTGCCTGCCTCAGGGGCCAGCGACCCGAAAGTGAGTCTTTGTCACGGCTGTGTCTCCTGTCTGTATGGGTAGAAGCAATGCTGGTGACCATGAGGTTTTTGAGGACACAGATCAGGAACTGCAGGATCTGGTCAGGCTGGAAAATGCAATGGGCTGCTTCCTTTGGTAGCGCTAGCTCTTAGTGGGCCAGAGGAGGCTCTCTCATGACTATTGTCTCAACTCCTTGGATACTGTTTTTGTGGACTCTGTGGAAATGAACTGGAAGGGCTGGTCCTAGTAGCTCGAGGACAACAATCACTCTTTCCTTGCTGGCCACCCCTCCACAACCTCTTGCTATCACATACGCTGGCATGGTGACACTCAGAAGGGACATCTTGGTGGTTGTTCGTCCGTTGTGACTCACCCTTTCCACTGCGGCCAGGACTATACTCAGGAATCTGCCCTGGCACATGTAAGGTGGATGCTTCCCCCGGGAGTCTTAGTTCGGGAAACATCCCGGGAAATTACTCTGGCAAATCAAACCAAGGTCTTGGTGGTATGGAACTAAATCAATCTGGGATGCCACCAGGTTTAGCCCTGGTGCATCTCCACCCTGCCTCAGTGGTAGAACCAGGAGGGACGAGTAAGACGCCTGCATCAATAAGGGACAGACTAAGTCCGATCAGGGAAGGAAAGCTTCGGCAGAGAGTCTGTCTACACCCCCATCTAGAGCAGAGAGGGACTCCTCTGGTGGAAAGAAGCCACGGCTGTGGATGCCACTTTTGTTCTCTCTTACAGATGGGAACTAGCAGTTCCAGAACCACTCCTTTAAAATGTAGGTTTTTTAAAAAAGCTGGGACAAGTTTGATCCTCAGAATTTAAAAAGATACGCCTGATCATCTTCTGTGATACTGAATGGGCAACAGTATCCTTTGGAAGACAGGGAACGCTGACCTGTTGGAGGATCTCAATTATTACTGTTTTACAACTAGATCAGTTCTGTAGAAAATAAGGGAAATTGGTGGAAGTGACATATGTGTTGTTCTTTTTCTCTCTGTGAGACATGCCAGACTTATGTCCTAAGGGTGCAGAGCTGGTGTGAAACCTTCAGCTGCCTCCTGTTCTCATACCTCACCTCTTTATCTGGGACTCCCAACTGAACAGGCTGAGAGTTAGGGCACCCTTCCAGGAGGGGTTGCCTCTGTCTCGGTAGAAATTCAAACAGTACCAATTGTGGTCGAGACTATCTAGAGAATCCAAAAAGTACATAGAAGCCTTTATGGGACTAACTTTATGAGTTTACTTGGAGACATGTAATGTATGTCTTGGGACAGATGCTGACTCCTGACTTGAAAACTCGAGTTTTGGGGGAAGCTACTACTACTTTTGGAGAAAAATGGCTTGAACATGAGAGAAGGGGAAAGAGGGAACATGAAATAGTACTTCTTCCTACTGGAAGCCAAGCTTTTCCAGTAACAGAGTCACTTTGTCGGATGTATTCTTGAAGGACTTAAGCAAGCACATGCTAAGCCAACTGTGCTAAGTTGGCTGACACAGAAGAGGGAGACAAGGAAACTCCTTGTAAATTCCTAGATGGACTATGGGAGGCTCTCCACGAGTTTATTGATGTTGATCTCAAAGTTACAGAGGGAGAAATGATCTTAAAAGATAGATTTCTCACTCAGTCAGCTCTAGATATCTGCCGTAAGTTATGAAAACAGGCGTTTGGGCCAGATCAATCTTTAGAAAAACTGTTGCAGCTGGCTCAGACAGTATATTACTGTAAAGATGATGAGGAAGAAAATAGGAAAAAAGAACCAGGCAAAAGACTGCAGCCCCAACAATAGCTGTTAGATATGCTCTGAAACAGCCTGAGGAAAAATGCCCAGAGGAACCCAGATGAAAAGGGATGGACTTGTTATTACTGTGGAAAGGAGGGGCATCTCAAGCACGATTGCTCTCTCCAGCATCTAAGCTGCCCCCGGCTCCAGGTCCAGTCTGCAAAGGACCATACTGGAGAGTAAACTGCCCTTCAAGGCGTAAGCCCCAGGGGTCAGACTCTTAAGACAACTGGGACTGAAGGTGCCCAGGGGTCCCCACACCCATCTTTATTACACCTGAGGAACCCCAGGTATTAATAACTGTGGGGGGTCAATCAGCCAATTTCTTTGGGACACTGGGGCAACTTTCCCTGGGCTCACTGAAGCCCCTGGCCCACTTTCCTCCTGATCCACTACTGTAATGGAACTGTCAGGGTGAGCCAGATGCTATTATTTCAGGCATCCTTTAAGCTACAACTGGGACTCTGTGCTATGTTCATGAGTTTCTAATCATGCCAGAGTCTCCCTCATCCCTTCTGAGGAGGGATACACTGAACAAGGTCCAGGCCTCCGTTTTCATGAACATGGAACCAGTTCTTTTTAATGGAACTAGCTGTAAATCCTAGAATGTGGACTGATGGAAAAACTGGGTTAAGCACAAAATGCTATTCCTGCCTTTATCAAGCTCAGTGACCCTCGCCTATTTTCACGTCAAGAGCAGTATCCACTAAAGCCAGAGGTTAATGAAAAGGCAAAATCTTAACTGCACTGACTTCTCATGATGTAAGTGGGATCTTAAACACTGAAGGTCAGAGCAACAATGCTCCACCTTTAAAGCTTCTGTAACTCAAAGGGTGTCAAAAGCTCTAGGAATAGAATATCACTTACACTGTTCCTGGAGACCCCAGTCTTCAGAAAAAGTTGTAAAGGCTAATGACATTATTAAAAGACAGCCGTGTAAACGAACTTAGGAAGCACAAGACAGTTGGTTCACAGTTCTACCCATAGCTTGAATGAGGGCTCGAACTGCCCCACCCCACCCCCCAGAAAAGAAAGGACTGTCTCTCTGACAGACTGTTTTTGTGCACAGATATTGTCATAGATCTTAAAGCCTTAATATTAACTATGTGACTCAGCTTTATTATTGGGAGGTTAACTCCTGACCCAGCGTTTGAGTCAAACAAGCCACTGTTTGAGCCAGGAACCAAGATGGGCATGAGAATCTGGGTGGGCTTGCTTCTTCTGACTCCTAAAGGCTTGCTTCTGCTGACTGCTAAGTCAGCCGTTTGACCCTCAAGACAGCGCCTTCCTGTCCTGGACTCATTCCTACGCTGCATTCAGCAATTGATATAATTGTTGGGTCGTCTGCCAGAGCACTCCCCCTCCCTCATCAAATTGAAGGACTTCCCATGGGTGGGGTTTTGATTCCCTGGGGTTGGGGAAGATCCCCTGGAGAAAGGGAAATGGCACCCCCACTCCCAGTACTCTTGCCTGGAGCCATCCCCAATGGGATGGAGGGAGCCCTGGTGGGGCTAAAGTCCATGGGGTCGCAAAGAGTTGGACATGACTGAGTGACTTCACTTTCACTTTCAAGGATTATATAACAATAATGTATCCTGCTTGAGGACCATTTCTCCTTCTGAAAACCCTCTGGCTAATCCTGTTATCTTAAAAAGTAAATTATGGGAGTGGGTCTAGTAAGATCTTTATAATCTTGAGACATTCTTTTGATTCATTTTAATAATTAATTAAAAAGTATATAACTCCCTTGCTAACACTAGTGAGGGGGGCATTCTCCATCCCCCTTCTGATGTCTATATCAGAAGCTTTCTTTGTCCCTTTTTTTATCTTAATAAAACTCTGCTACACAAAACCTCTTGAGTGATCAAGCCTGGTCCCTGATCCTGAAGCTAAATCTTCTTTGGAGATCAGGAATCCACCATCATTCACAGTAAGCTATCACATTCTATCTCAGGCAGTTGATTAATCAGCATAGTTTTATGTAATATGATTACTGATAAAATAGGATTCTTCTCTGCCATTTGCTATGTTCCCTAACTGTCTTATGTCTTTTTTAATCCTCTATTCCTCAATTTCCTTTTGTTGTTAAGTTGTTATTTTCTAATGTATAATTTTGTTTACATTGTTTTTCTTTGACTGCATTTTTAAAGTTGCTTTCCTAGTGAGTAGTTGTTCTGGTGATTATATTTAGCAAACTAATTAAAAGTGATCTATTTAGGATTAATACAAACTTAATTTTAATAATATACAAAATTTTGTCCAATGGGTATTTACATATTGTGCAGCGATAAAAATGGTTATATAATGACTGCTTTATGCAACTCTCTTTCAAAATAGGTTGGATAAAAAGTGCCATAAACAAAAATATGTTTACAATGTCTTTCACAATACTTTTATATTACTTCTGTTTGTGCTTTTTACGTTTTGTGTGAATTTGAATTACCATCTAATGTGTTTTCATTTCAGCCATAAGGCCTTCTTTTACTGTTTTCTATGGCTATAAATTCTCTGTTTTTACTTTTCTTAAAAGGGCATAATTTCTCCCTCAAGTTTTAAAAGTGTAGCTAAATATACAAATATTGATTTACAGGGCTTTTCTTTCAAGACTTTGAAGATGTCATCCAGGAGGGCCTTTTAGTCTCCATGGTTCCCACTGAGAAATCAGGCTAAACTCTGTGAAGATCCCTTGTCTGTGATGTCATTTTTCTCTTAATATTTTCAAGATTTTCTCTTTTTCTTTGATTTCATCAATGTCTGTGATATGTCTAGGCTTGGTTCTCCCTGAGTTTATTCTACTTGGAGTTTGTTGAGCTTCTTGAATGTAGATTAATATTTTTATCAAATATGAGGAATTTTGATCATTACTTTCTTTAATATTTTTCTGTTTTTTCTTGGTTCTTTTTCTGGGGTCTCATTAAGCCTATGTTAATACACTTGATGGTTTCCAATAAGTCTCCAAGACTTTGTTTATTTTTCTTCCTTTTTTCCCCCACCTTTGAAATCTGGATATCTATTGACTTTTCTTCAAGTTCACTGATTTTTTTCTCCTGCCAGCTCAGATTTGTTGCTGAGCACCTCTAGGTAATATTTGTTTCATTTATTATACTTTTTAATTCCAAAATTTCTACTTTTTTTTTTTCAATTGCCCTTATACTGATGTTCTTTATTTGATCACACACTATTGCTATACTTTTCTTTAGACATAGTTTCCCTTAGTTCTTTAAACAAATTTTATTTATAATTGCTGATTGACAACCTTTGTCTACTAAGTCCATAACCTGAGTACTCTCAGGGACATTTTCTGCTGGTTCTTTCTTTCAATTGTGTATATGACATATTCCTCTGTTTTCTTGCGTTTCTCATAATTTTTTTGTTGAAAACTGGACATATAGGTAATATAATGTTTCAGTTCTGGTATCAGATTCCTCTGTCCCCCAAGGTTTGTTCTTACTGGATTTTGGTTGTTGTTTTTTTTGTTGTTTTGTTTTGTTTTGTTTTTAATTGGTGCTTATTTATTTAGCAACTTCCTTGCACTAAATCTGTACATTCTGTTTTCTCTCCAGTGTGTGGCTTATGAGTTGTCTTCTCCTGTTTATTTTTAAGTTCTTGCATTTTAAAAGCTAGCTTCCTACAGGTCACATCTGGGGTCAATAAAATTTGGTGGTCAGCCAATAATTGGTCAGATTTTCTTAAATGTCCTCCCTTTAAATCTTTACACTTTGCCACAGGGATCTGTGTTACACAGTCCATCTCTGTTTGAAAAATAAGATGCAAAGAAGTTAGCAGTTCTCTGGGCTTGAGACTGAACACATTCCCACAAAGGTCTCATCACAAACAACCTCTGTGATTTCCTTAATGAACTTAAGAGTTTGGTTTCTCCAGTCAGACATTTTCCTGACTCACTGAGCATCACAGTGGCATCACCTTGAGAGAATTACTAAAGCATTCACAACAGGGGGATGTAAGAAACATAAGGGGAAGTACCGACCAGGCATTTGAAGAGATTTCCAAAGATGACATTCTTCTAACTCCCTTTGTAGAATTAGGTACCATCGTCACTGATCCACAGGACTGATGTGAACACTATTCTCCTTCCCTGATGGACTCCCTGGCAGAACAGTCCCCCCAGCTTAACTCCTTAGAAAACAAAGCCTTTAGGGGGAGGATGGCTTCATTTGCTTAGTACTGCTTTGCTGGATTTTCTTAATGTTTCTTAATGTTCATGTTTTTATTTACACACCTATCTGCTTCTGCCCCTGGGACATTTTGTCTTGATTAGCTCACAGGTCATTGGTGGTGGTGGTGGTGGTATAGTTGCTCAATCATGTCTGACACTTGAGACCCCATGGACTGTAGCCCACCAGGCTCCTCTGTCCATGGGATTTTCCAGGCAAGAACACTGGAGTGGGTTGCCATTTCCTTCTCCAGGGGATCTTCCCGACCCAGAAATTGAACCCAGGTCTCCAGCACTGCAGGCAGATTCTTTACCGACTGAGCTATGAGGGAAGCCCCAAGCCCTGCAGGTTCATTCAGAACTCTCGGCTCTCTTTTTCTAATCCTGGAGAATGTTACCATGAACATATTCATATATTTCTGATCCTCAAAAGGTAAAGAGTGCTAATATTCCCTTTTCATTGAGCAAATGCAATAGGGCATAGACTTTGAAACAAAATAGAGACTTATTGATTGATTCCTGTGTTAGGAGAACATATGTTTAGCAAACAATATCCACTTTTTGGTTCTTAATTCATACAAGAGACGGTCTATAACACCCTACTTTGGACAGTGGAGATAATTTCACAAAGGGTTGCTCTATGTGTGATGGGAGAGAGGTACATCTCTGAAACAGGAAGAAAATTCAGGGAGTTCCCTGGAGGTCTAGTCCTTAGGATTCAATGTTTTCTTTGCCATGGCCTGGGCTCAATCTCTGGTTGGAGAACTGAGATCCTGCAAGCCACTCAAGCTAGATTTTAAAAAGAGGAAGCAAATTTATTCCCCACCCACCACTGAACCTTTAATGCCTCAACAGTGACTAATCCTCTCAAGGGTGTGATACTGGTAGCACTTGTACTTGGCTGAAAGTAAATATATCCAAAGTAAAATGTTAAATAGCAGATTTTGTTTAATATTGAACTTCTCCTGTGTTGAAGACATTGTACTCTACAGTGGGGATACAGCAGAAAACAAAATAGATATGCTTCCTAAAATCATGGCCTTGACAGCAATAAGAAATAAAGCAGATAATTTAAATGATGTGTATATTGCTTTGCAATATTACATTGCAAAGGAAACACTGGAAACGATCTGTAAGAGTGTATCCAAGGAACTTGATTCAGACAGAAGGTTGAAAACGCTTTTTGGGGGAAGTGACATGTAGGAATAAAATCTGAAGAAAGAGTAGGATGTAATCAAATGAAGAAGCAGAAGCAGAATCCAGACAGAGGTTACAAAGATCTGGATCCAATCCAGAAGGAAAAATGGCACATTTAGGACTTGAAAAGGAGACCTGTGTGTGGAGGTACAGAGAACAAAGGAAACGGTGAGCCACAGCCAGGTTGAAGAGACAGGTGGGTGCTCTATCATAGTCTTAGGCCAGAGTTAGTATTTTGTATTTATCATAGATGAAATGAGCATCTGCTTAAGGGTCTTAAGCCTAATGATGATGTCATTATAGCTACATTTTGGTAAAAATCATTAAAGTTGAAATGTGGAAAATAGGTTTGATTAGTAAGACTGGTTCTTTTTCATTTTGTGGCTGCCTGTGCAGTGTGTGGGATCTTAGTTCTCCAACCGGTTATCAAACCTGTGCTCCTTGCATTAGAAGTGTGGAGTCTTAGCCACTGGACCACCAGGGAAGTCTGAGAGTGGCTCTTGAAAAGACCAAGTAGAGATAGTATGTTTTTCCAAAGATATGTATTAAGGTCAATAGAAGCTGATGATTATTTGAAAATATGGCATATGGTAAAGAGATAGAATAAGAGAGCTTATTTAACTTATATGCAGAGTACATCATGCAAAATGCTGGACTGGATGAAGCACAAGCTGGAATCAAGATTGCTGGGAGAAATATCAATAAACTCATATACGCAGAGGGAAACACCCTTATGACAGAAAGCAATGAGGAACTGAAGAGCCTCTTGATGAAAGCGAAAGAGAAGAGTGAAAAAGCTGGCTTGAAATTCAACATTCAAAAAACAAAGATCATGGCATCTGGACCCATCACTTCATGGCAAATAGATGGGGAAACAATGGAAACAGTGATGTTTATTTTGGGGGGCTCCAAAATCACTGCAGATGGTGACTGCAGCCATGAAATTAAAAGATGCTTGCTCCTTGAAAGAAAAGCTATGAAGAAACTAGACAGCATATTAAAAGGCAGAGACATTACTTTGCCAACAAATGTCCATCTAGTCAAAGCTATGGTTTTTCTAGTAGTCATGCATGGATGTGAGAGTTGGACTATATAGAAAGCTGAGCACCGAAGAATTGATGCTTTTGAACTGTGGTGTTGAAGACTCTTGAGAGTCCCTTGGACTGCAAGGAGATCAAACCAGTCAATCCTAAAGGAAATCAGTCCTGAATATTCATTAGAAGGACTGATGCTGAAGCTGAAACTCCAGTGATTTGGCCACCTGATGAGAAGAAATGAATCACTGGAAAAGACCCTGATGCTGTGAAAGATTGAAGGCTGAAGGAGAAGGGGATGACAGACGCTGAGATGGTTGGATGGCATTAGCAACTTGATGGACACGAGTGTGAATAAACTCCAGGAGTTGGTGTTAGACAGGGAGGCATGGTGTGCTGCAGTCCATGGGGTTGCAAAGAGTGGGACATGACTGAGTGACTGAACTGAACTGAACTAAAAGAGATAGAGATATTAAAAATTGCTACAAGAAGTTTAATGAACTGGTGACCCAGTCCATTTAAAATTAGTTTAATGCAGGATTGAGTATTGAGGTAGAGAGAAAAGGAGAGAAAAAGTTAAATGACTGTAAGATTTCTGTCTTGAACAGTAAAACAAATGGTGACCCCATTCTCTGAGACAGAGAGTGCTGGACAGGAATTAGACTTGAAAGGAAAGATCTCTGTTGGGTATGTCGTCTTTACGACATTTGAATGGAAATATTAAGTAAGTTACTGAATATATGTTTGTGGAAATAGAAAGAAAGATTCTGACTGGTGACGCAAATTTGAATCATCAGACTGTAAGTGGTAATGAAAGCCATGAACATGGTTAGAAGGGCCTGAAAAGATGCATAATGTGTGCGTGAACACAAGCAAAAACTCCTCATCACTAAGTGTGTTAGTTTTAGCTTACTGAAGACCAGAGAAAGACGACAGGTAGAAAAGCATTAGCTCTCATAGGGAAGCATCCATATGTAAACCCTGAAGGAACACGAACTTCCCTGGTGGCCCGCTGGTTAATACTGGACACCTTACAGGGGGCACAGGTTTGATCCCCAGGTGGTGAGGTTCCACATGCCATGCAGAGCAGCCAAAAATAAACAAAATGCACTTGAAGAAACAAAAGCCAAAAACTAAACCAAAACCCTCTTGAGCCTTTTTAGGCATATTTTAAGATTCTTGAAAGCTTTCTATATGACTAGACCTGGTGGCTCAGACCGTGAAGAGTCTGCCTGCTATGCGGGAGATGCGGGTTTGATCCCTGTGTTGGGAAGATCCCCTGGAGAAGGAAATGGCAACCCACTCCAGTACTCTTGCATGGAGAATCCCATGGATGGAGGAGCCTGGTGGGCTACAGTCCATGGGGTCTTGAAGAGTTGGACACGACCGAGTGACTAGCACTTTCACTTTTATAGACCTAACATATGGTGACTTATTGTAAATGTACCATGGGCATTTGTTAAAGAGTTACTTCTGTAGTATTCAAAATATTAACATAAGATTTATGTATATATTAAATTAACATGAGAAATAATATAGTTAGATAAGTTATATTATTATTACTGTATTTTGTTTATTGTATTTTACCTATACAATCAGTCAAAATGAACAAAGACTTAAAACTCTGCCCTGAATAATCCATTTCTTATCTATCTTCATAAGCTTCTAGCTGATTCATTTAATTTATGTTAGTTGGCACGTAAATATTTTTATTTATAATTTAAATATTTATACTACTATTTTTGATTATTTTATTATTTATTTAATCTTTTATCCTCTAGTGCTTTTTTCACTGACATTTACTGTATTAATGTTAACTTTGTGACCAAATTGGTCTATTTATTTTTTCAGTCCCTTTGGTCTTAATCTTTTATCTCCTTCTTAATTTCATGTGCTGATTAGATAATACAAGCTCAGGGTACGAAATTCAAAGGGAACAGAACAATACACGCTGAAAAGTAAGCCTCTGCCCCAACCATGCGTCACCCTTCCCAGGAGGCAGACACTTTAACAGCTTTCAGCGAATTCTTCCAGAAATCTCAAAATATATAAGAAAATGGATTATACATATAATTTTCACGGAAATGTTAGCAAAACACACACACTGTTCTTTACCTGTCCCATCACCTATCATGATATTTCATCCACATGAAGTCTACGTTGTTAATAACTACATCTATGTCCCGTCGTTTTTTTAATCAGGCCCCTGTTATGAATATGTACACTTTGTATCTAACATATAATTAGACTTTGATTCTTGACTGTAGAAATCAAACAAGGCTTATAGTTGGAGTTCTGCTGTAGGCTTAAAGTAACAGAAATCTCTGGCTTTCAAGATATAAAATGTAGTATCTCACCTATTTGGAAACCTAGATATAATCAGTGGCTCCATTATGTCACCAAGCACCCATGAACTTTCCATCTCCTGATAATTCTACCTCAGCAATGACTTCATCTTAAATCTTGTTCTCCTAACAGTTTCAAGATGGCCTATAGCAGAGCCTGTAATTTCTTTCATTCAGTGGATCAGAGACAACTTAGATCTTGTGTACCTATAGGGACCAAGCCTGGAAGGAATTCTATGCACCAATTAAATTATTCAGGATTATCTTCAGGAGTGGGGGGAATAGGTGAATATCAAAATGTTTGGGTTCTGTCAAAAAAGACATGATGAATGAATATTAGAAATGCAGCCAAATGTCCACTATATTTTTTTCAACTTGAAAGACTTTGGCTTTAAGGGGTTTCCTTAGTGGTCCAATGGCTAAGACTCTTCCCTCCCAGTGCAGGGGCCCCAGGTTCAAACCCTGGTCAAGGAATTAGACCCCATATGTTGCAACTAAAACAGAAAAAGACTTTGGTTTTAAATAGAAAAGTATTTACATTTACATTAACTCTGTTTTATTGTCAATACTGATGTATTTTGTTCCAATCTTACTTTTTGTTTTTGTGCTTATTCTTAGTATTCTATCATTTATTTTATGAGCCATATTATAGTCAATATTTTATACATCTTATTACTATTTCATTATTAGTGTTTCAATAAAAATTAATCTATGCATTTCTAGTTATCAATAACAATAATGAAACTAGAACTTCTTTATATAAATGTTATATAAAGAATCATCATATAAAAATTAGCATGCTTTTACTTTCCATCAACTTTCTAATTTTTTCCCATGAATTTGTTACTTTATGGGGAAATAGTAATAAACTTTATTACCATTATTGTTAATTTGTATTTCATATGTTCTAGTTAAGGAATTATGTTTGCTTTCCATATTGCTGCAAAATTTAAATATACATATATAACATATATATATATATATATGTTCAATGCTATGTCTAACTATTTGTGATTCTCACCACTGGTCCTTTTATGTCATGAATTTCTTATTTACAAGTTTTGAAGTTTAACTGATGGCTTGTTCAATAAGAGTATATCTGAAATTTTTGTTTTTCTAGAAGGATAACTGGCAAAGCAAGGCAACAGTATGTCAATTTGGCTAGCTTTTTTTTTTTTTCTCCCTGGTGTAAACTGAAGGCAATGGGGTGTATTTGCCTGGGCTCTTGAATCATTCACCAAAGATGCAAAGAAGCCAGCACTGTGAGAAATAATTTGCAGCAATAAAGAAAACAGTAAATCCCTCTTTCAGGAAGCCTCAGAAGGAACAGAGCTGACCCTGGCCTTTGGTGCCCTACAGCTGCTGATAGCCACACTACAAAGTGTCAATGTCTAGTTTTACAAAGTTTCCTGTGTTTTAATCCCAGTTCTTCCGCAGTCCCAGTGATTCCATGAGTGGTCTATTATCCTAATTTCAGAGTTGGTTTCTGATGTTTAAAACCAAGCCGCTCCCTGGACTGATGGGGTTAAGCATCAATGTTTGGCTGTTTTTGTTTGCTTTAGCCTCCCAGTAAAGCAGAGTTTTCATGTTCTGTTCCTCAGCACAAGGAAATAAATCTCTAGCAAGCACTCTCCCCAATGTTCTGAGAGCCAATCCTTGCCGCTGGCCGGAGCCTTGTTAAATCAAAAGGTTTAAGGGCGATTTTCTTGAGAGCTGCTCTACATGTTTCCTATTGACAATTATTTTTATTCAGAGAGGTTGGCGGAAGTCACCCTTTCTTGAACAACCTCAGTTTCTTCTCATTAGCACTCTATCTAGAGATTTCTCAAAGATGCTGACTTGTTAGTTACTGGTTACCAACGCTAATGTCAGCTATTTTTTCTCTCTATGCTTTCTACTCCATTGACTGTTTGATGGGTGACCCATAAGAGGGCAGTATACCTTACTATATGATCAGATGTTGCTGCTTAACCATGTAGGTGTGTTGCATAAAGTAGCCATTAGAATAATGTATGTTTAAACTGTATCAATACTGGGCTAAGAGAGCTTGTAAATTGCTTTAGATCTTGCCTGACTTTCTGACCACCAACTCATCCTGCCTTTTGTACTTGATGAAAAATGCATAAGAGTGATGCACATATTGAAATAGATCCTGGATTCTGGTTTTAATCCTTACATTTCAAGATAGAACACATTAAAATCCCTGAGAGTCTGAATGATCACCTCCTAGGGTTTGACAACTATAGCCAATGAATATTTTATGATTAGCATAATGCTTTCTTCTTTACCCAAAACTTTGCCTTCATTCTGACCTCAAGACATCAGTCAACCCAAAGATTTACTCTACTCCAGATACTCCAGTCTAAGAACGTTTTGAGCCTACCCAGTAAGCAGTGAAATTCATGTGCTCATTTGCTCTAACAATTTAGAATTGTCTGTGTGCAATTCTCCTTTGCTACAAGCTCATATGACTCCTGTATTTATATCATAATAGGTCTCTTTTCCTACGGCTAAAGCTTTCCATATGCTAAACACATGTACACGATATTTGGGGGAGAGAAAAAAGTCTCTCCATTACCTGAGATCATCGCCATTAATTCAGGATTTAAATTCCCATTTTAACATAAGCTCAGTGCCTCCTTTTTTAAACAAATGATTTTCTCAATTTGCTTAAGCCATTGACTTACTCATAAACAGACCTGGGCTCTTGGAATTATCCTCTTGATTCCTTACTGACCTTCTTTCTGTCATTAGTAAAAATCTCATTACTAATGAACACAAAGCTTTCTATTTTTACAGCAAAAAATTAATAAATTCCAAGAGTTTTGCTTGTGTATCAGCCTAAGAGTGAACGGAAGCAAAGGCAAGGATAAAAATTAAGGAGGAAATGCAAAAGTGAATATTTCTGCAGTCCTAGATGTAAGGATTTTCTTAAATTTTGACAGATTGGTTTCATAGCTTGGTAATTCAGGTGGCATATGTATGAAAATGCCAAGAAATTCCCTCTCAAGGATATTTTTCCCCATAAATCCTGTCAATTAAAAAATTCTTATAAATGATTTAGTTCTACATTTTCTAAAATGAAATGATATTCTTAGCCAATGTTTTTCTTATCTTCCTTACCCCATGGCACACATTTCCCCTAAGCAATTTACATAATTCCTCAGAATGTGATTTAGGGAATTTGTTATTGCCTAGTCTCTTCTTTGGAGCCCCCCAAAATAAAGTCTGACACTGTTTCCACCGTTTCCCCATCTATTTCCCATGAAGTGATGGGACTAGATGCCATGATCTTCATTTCCTGAATGCTGAGCTTTAAGCCAACTTTTTCATTCTCCACTTTCACTTTCATCAAGAGGCTTTTTAGTTCCTCTTCACTTTCTGCCATAAGGACGGTGTCCTCTGCATATCCGAGGTTATTGATATTTCTCCCAGCAATCTTGATTCCAGCTTGTGCTTCTTCCAGCCCAGTGTTTCTCATGATGTACTCTGCATAGAAGTTAAATAAGCAGGATGACAATATACAGCCTTGACATACTCCTTTTCGTATTTGGAACGAGTCTGTTGTTCCATGTCCAGTTCTAACTATTGCTTCCTGACCTGGATATAGGTTTCTCAAGAGGCAGGTCAGGTGGTCTGGTATTCCCATCTCTTTCAGAATTTTCCACAGTTGATTGTGATCCACACAGTCAAAGGCTTTGTCATGGTCAATAAAGCAGAAATAGATGTTTTTCTGGAACTCTCTTGCTTTTTCCATGATCCAGTGGATGTTTGCAATTTGATCTCTGGTTCCTCTGCCTTTTCTAAAACCAGCTTGAACATCTGTAAGTTCACGGTTCACGTATTGCTGAAGCCTGGCTTGGAGAATTTTGAGCATTACTTTACTAGCATGCGAGATGAGTGCAATTGTATGGTAGTCTGAGCATTCTTTGGCATTGCCTTTCTTTGGAATTGGAATGAAAACTGACCTTTTCCAGTACTGTGGCCACTGCTGAGTTTTCCAAATTTGTTGACATATTGAGTGCAACACTTTCACAGCATCATCTTTCAGGATTTGAAATAGCTCAACTGGAATTCCATCACCTCCACTAGCTTTGTTCGTAGTGATGCTTTCTAAGGCCCACTTGACTTCACATTCCAGGATGTCTGGCTCTAGGTGAGTGATCACACCATCGTGATTATCTTGGTCATGAAAATCTTTTTTGTACAGTTCTGTCTGTCTCTAGGTGAGTGATCACCCCATCATGATTATCTTGGTCGTGAAAATCTTTTTTGTACAGTTCTGTGTATTCTTGCCACCTCTTCTTAATATCTTCTGCTTCTGTTAGGTCCATACCATTTCTGTCTTTTATCGAGCCCATCTTTGCATGAAATGTTCCCTTGATATATCACTGCTGATGGTGACTGCAGCCATGAAATTAAAAGATGCTTACTCCTTGGAAGAAAAGTTATGACCAACCTAGACAGCATGTTGAAAAGCAGAGACATTACTTTGCCAACAAATGTCTGTCTAATCAAGGCTGTGGTTTTTCTAGTGGTCATGTATGGATGTGAGAGTTGGACTGTGAAGAAAGCTGAGCGCTGAAGAACTGATGTTTTTGAACTGTGGTGTTGGAGAAGACTCTTGAGATTCCTTGGACTGCAAGAAGATCCAATCAGTCCATTCTGAAGGAGATGAGCCCTGGGATTTCTTTGGAAGGAATGACGCTAAAGCTGAAACTCCAGTACTTTGGCCGCCTCATGCGAAGAGTTGACTCATTGGAAAAGACTCTGATGCTGGGAGAGATTCGGGGCAGGAGCAGAAGGGGACAACAGAGGATGAGATGGCTGGATGGCATCACTGACTCGATGGACATGAGTCTAGTGAACTCCTGGAGTTGGTGATGGACAGGGAGGCCTGGAATGCTGCGATTCATGGGGTCGCAAAGAGTCGGACACGACTGAGCAAGTGACCTGAACTGAGTCTCTTCTTTGAGGAGGGCAACCCTCTCCAGAGTTCTTGCCTGAAGAATCACATGGACAGAGGAGCCTTGCAAGCTATAGTCCATAGGGTTACAAAGAGTCAGACACTATAGAAGCAATTTAGCATGCAGTGTACTCAGTCTCTTATTTATGAGAACAGATAATTTGTAAGATAATCTTAAAATATTAAAATGATTAAATAAATGATCTTAAATTAGTGGCTTCTATTAATTCTCTTGCCTGAGACTCCCTTTGAAACCATATCTGTCCTAGGACAAGGTCATCACTATCGTCGTGTCCTCTGGTTATTATTGATAATTGGGATAATGCTCCATCTGCTCTCTGCAGACAGGAGCACGTGGAAATCAAATATTTTCCCCAAGAGAGATTTTTGATGATGAAAATCAGTATAGAAAAGCTACCATCATCAGCAAGTTGTGGCAACAGTGTCACACCAGCTCCTCCAGGGTCCCAAAGCCCCTGTCTGACCCCATCTTTATTCAGACCCCACCCATTTATGGCTCTAAGTGAAAATGTTAGTTGCTCAAGCGTGTCCAACACTTTGCGACCCCATAGACTGTATCTCCCAAGCTCCTCTGTCCATGGGATTCTCTAGGACAGTGTTCTCTAAGAATACTAGAGTGGGTTGCCAATTCCTTCTCCAGGGGATCTTTCAGACCCAGGGATCAAACCGGGGTCTCTTGCACTGCAGGCAGATTCTTTACCATCTGAACCACAGGGAAGTCCAGGGCTCTAATGAAGGAGCCTCCTTTCTCCTCTGCCTGAGTATCAGTCATTCCAGGTCAGCAATGTTGAATTTTACCTGACCTCCTGGAAAATAGCAAAGATTCAGAACCCTCCTCACCCTTTATCATGTTCCTGAGAAGACTTATGGCCAACAATCATTACCCCCTCATGATTTATTTAAGACTTGGGGCTGTCCTCTATTTACCTATGACAAGGTCATACTCCAAAGTCCTATTCTTGGCCTCATAAGTGATGACAGGAACTGCTTATTCCCGCTGATCAATAAGAACAAAATGCTTATAAACCAAATGCTGATTAAGGGCCTCTCCTTCTGGGGTGTCCCTGGTGGTCCAATGGCTAAGACTTCACGCTCCTGATGCAGGGGGCCCAGCTTCAATATGTGGTCAGGGAACCAGATCTCACCTGCTGCAACTAAGAGTTCGCATGCCACAACTGAGTCCTGACACGGACAGAAATATAAATAAAGGTATTTTTTAAAAGTCTTCCCTCCCATGGCCCTGAAATTTGACTTACTTCAGCACACAGCCCCGCCTTGAAACCCCTCCCAGGAAATAAGCTGGCTTCAGGATGAAACCTGCTCTCGTCTACTATTCCAACACACCACCCTTTCATTCCATTCTTTCTAGCCTTGTTTATGCCTTTCTCTAAATGAAAGCCTTTTTTGCCTAGTTCTTGAGATGCTTGTAGATATGATGTCATAGCTTTCTTTTTCCCTGATCCCTCTCTCCTTTTGCCCTCCCCCCCCCACCCCCTCTTCCAATAATATTTCTGAATAAAGTGTCTCCTTACCAAGTCTGTTGGAAAAGGAAATGGCAACCCACTCCAATATTCTTGCCTGGAGAATTCCATGGACAAAGGAGGCTGGTGGGCAACAGTCCATGGGGTCGCAAAGAATCAGACACAACTGAGCGACTAACCCACACGCATCAAGTCTGTATATTTTAAAAATCTGTCAGCCTATACTGTAAGAGTCCTCTTTCAGTTCAGTTCAGTACAGTCTCTCAGTCGTGTCCAACTCTTTGCGACCCCATGGACTGTACAGTCCATGGAATTCTCCAGGCCAAAATCCTGGAGAGGGTAGCCTTTCCCTTCTCCTGGGGATCTTCCCAACTCAGGGATTGAATCCAGGTTTCCTGCATTGCAGGCATATTCTTTACCAGCCGAGCCACCAAGGAAGCCCCCTCCACCCCAATTCCTCTTTAATATGAACTAAAATTGAATGGAACTTCCTCTGATCTTCTGGTCTCCATACTTCAGCAGAGGTATCCAAGATGGAGATGTCGGACCAGTTAGGGAAAAGGTGAAAACCCCAGCTTAGAAGCCAGGAGGTTGATGTTGAGTCTGAACACTTCTAGTTTTTTCCTGTTCTACTTGTCATGGAAGCAGGCAATGAAGTGTGTATCAGCTGACCCGGACAGCTGATACACACTTAAATCCCTGTTAAAATCCTGGAAGTCGATCTCCAGCCAGTCACAGGACCCAGAATCAGCTCCACCGATTTTTTCAAATGGAGCAGACAGCAGCCACCGGATGGCACCAAACGCTGCCTGGACAGGGAGAGACTGACGAGGGATGGACCCTTCTTGGCTACTGTAGCTTTGTAGCTGAACTGGCTCACATGTTCATTAAATTTTCAGTGATGCCCACCTGCCTTTTAATCCTTGAACTCCATTCATCACATTATGGTTCTAATAAATTATATTTATTAAGTACATTTTTAATTTTTAATGGGAAATTCAAATCAACATTGGGGAATCTATTCTCAAGAAGTTGATATTAGTTGCGGATCAAGTTATAAACTCAGAAAAAGACATGTGAAAAAAAAAGAACAAGGTAAAATAATATATGTAGGGCCGTCTGAATGAAATTCAGCTAAGACAATGTTTGAAATGTTGATAAGTAGAAGCTGTAGAAGAAGGAAAAAAAACCAGGGTATTTAAAGTGGGGTGCAATGCTTTTTTCTCTAAAAGTAGAGCCCAGTACTCCTTTGGGAGTCCCTTTCTTTTCGGAAAATCATTTGGGTACTTTTAGTAATGCAAATGTGATGCAAAGTGGTTGCAGAGACCAACACTTGAGAAATCCGGGCTCAAAGAAGCTAAATTTCTGTAAAGAATAACAATCTGAAGGGTCACCTTTGTGGCAGCTAAAGTTATATATTCAGATGAGCTGTTTCATAGAAACATTTCTCAAACTTTTTAACAGACCCTTTCTCAGAAGTATATTTTATATTTTACTCGTGACCCAATACACAAATACACGCCTGTTTAAGAAAACAGTTTCATTTATCAAACACAAGGGCTTCATCATTTCTATTCTTTTAAATGCCTACAGTGATCCATTATATGAACGTCAAGAATTCCCCTGGGTTGTGAAGGGCATCAGAATACACCACCCTAAAATCTGCTGCTTGACAAAGGATTCCCTTGGCAAAGAATTACTTGCCTAAAGATTGTGTGAGCTGAAGGCTGTTAAGGCAAACACAGGAGGAGCACTCAGTCTTAAGCTTTCTGCCTAAAATCAGGGCATGAGTTTCCCTTTTGTAAAAGAAACTTGGAAATTTCCATTTGCAAACATGTCCTCTTGTTTCCTTTGTCACCAGAAACAATCCATCAACTGAGGGTGCATAGCCGCCCTCACTAAACAACGCACTTACTTTCTATTTCCTAGTCCCTTGCTTGGTCTTCCCTGGTGGCACAGGGGAGACCCAGGTTTGACCCCTGGTTGGGAAGATCCTCTGGAGGAGGGAATGGCAACCTACTCTAGTATTCTTGCCTGCAGAATCCCATGGACAGAGGGGCCTGGAGGGCTGCAGTCCATGGGGTTGCAAAGAATGGACAGACTGAGTGACTACACTTTCACTTTCAGTCCTTTGCTCAGAGTTCACCCACTCCCTCCTTCCCGTGATCTAGTCTCCTGCCCACATTTTATCACCCTTTGTTAAAATTATTTATATATGTGCATATATATATGTAACTGCTTCTTTAGGGTTTTCCCTTCCTTTCTGTGACAACTCCTGTAGCAATAGGAAATAAATCACTTCTCCCAGTAATATGTCTTTTGTCAGTTTAATTCACAGGCCATGTGACACAACCTAACAGGGTAGAGGAAAGATTTTTTTTTATCTCCCCCTATGGTTGCAATCTATAATCCAAGACAAACAATCTTACCTTAGAGAAAATGTTTAATTTCCAAGTATAGATTTAGAGGGCAACTTACTTCTCATCCTAGTGGATTCCTGCATGATCTTGCTCAAGCAGGGTTTTGTTTTATTTTGTTTTGTTTTGTTTTGTTTGAGGCCTAGAAATGATTGTGAGACTGCAGCAAGGACAGGCAAGCAAAGTCTTTGCCTCACGCTGCTTGACATAGCATAAAGTCCCCATAAAGTGGATGCTTACCTAAATTCATGACATTCATCTTGGAATGTACTGCTGGTGTCACTATAACTAATCCAGAATACACAAATGATTAGCCTTTGCCGATTATATCCCTCTGGGATGAGTAGGAAATCCTGCCAACACGGGAGCTGCAGTGAAGGTGTAGATTCCAGAACAGAAACCATGACCAGGAGGAAGGCAGTGACTCCATGAATGCAGGGAAGTCTTGGGGGCTTTGTAGAGAGTCAGAGTAAAGCGACCGCGTGCGGGGAGAGACGCAGCTAAAATGTAGACATCGGTGCGAATGAATCTGAACCTGTGGTCTCAGCCATTCCCAGAAGCATTTTTAATTTCTTTTTGCTACACTTCGCTTCTCCTATACCTGAAATTTCCATAAAGTCTTGTCAGAACTCGCAGCCTGGTCTTAGTTATGAATAGACATTCTTGTCTGAGTCTCTTGCTTGCCAGGGACAGAGCAAGAGAGCCCAGAACAGTAGCTGTCAGGTGAGACAAGAGAGACTGTGGCAGTGCCTGATCCCACAAAGGCTGGAGGTGCCCAGAGGGGCAGCCAACCAGCAGGGCCAGGCCACTGATTGCACAGCCTGTCCCGGAGTTGGTGAGAAGCCAAAAAGAGGCCCCGGGGCCTTGTTCCTCAGCACAAAGGGAGCGATGAGGTATAATAGGGCGGTGGGTTTCTGTACTCAGAAACAGGGTACTTGAATCACTGTAATTTATGCAGAGAAAAAATTAATGTTACCTTCGTAGTAGCGGGTAGTGCGTGTGCTCGGTTGTGTTACCGTATTTACATCTATAAGCGCGTCGAAAAGCCTGGACTCTTTTCTCTCTTCCCAGTGCCGCATACATACTGCGCCCAGTTCCTCTTGGGCTTAGAGAGACAAAGGTGGAAAAATTTGCCTTCTTCCTTTCTGGGATCTTTGACGGGTCTAATAATTAAACTGACACAAGACAGATGAACAGGAGAAAACCAAATTTGATTTTGTACAAATGGAGTCCCATCAGAATGTAAGACTCAAGGGCAAGTCAGGCGATTTGAGACTTATCATCCATCTCACGGGATGGGATGAGCACTGGGCTTCAAGAGGCAGGAGGGTGAAACTTCCCACAACTAAAGATCCTGAATGCCACAGCACAGACGGAAGATTCCTTGATGCAGCAACCAAAACTCAGCACAGCAAATAAATGAATAAAAATAAATATTTAAAGAAAGGAGCAGAAGGGTGATTGATAGGAAGATGAGAAGAACAGATATTCGGTATGTAGAAGTTTACCTTTCCATGCAGGTAATTCTTTTACATTTAAAAAAAAAAGTAAAAGAAATAAAAGCCAACCAAAAAAACTTACACAAACCCAAAAGGGCAGCAGCAATAATAACGACCAAAAAAATGCTGTATCTGGTAATAATTCTTTTTCTGGTACTCCTGTACCCCCCTACCTAAATTTTCATAGGTATTAAAGAAGAGGTTAAAGTTCTTCATGAGTTTGCTGAATCTAAATTGCCTTCAGCTGAAATAATCCATGTCTCAAAGGGGCATACTTGGGGGTGGACTATTCTGTTCCTCTCAGAAGAAAGTGACAGGGAGAGCTGCATCTCAGAATTTGGAAGCAGACCACAGCTGGTGTCCTTTGATGGGACCTCGGACCAGAAGCTTCTCGAGTGGACCTGTGCTGCAGAGTTCTAGAGAGACAGTCATGTGATGGAAGATGTGTTTGCAGGGGTTTACCGATGCGGGCTACGCAGACTCTTCAGCACACTGACGATCACCACTACTGCCATTAGCTCCAGCTTAGTGCCACCTGGCAAATATAGCGGCACACTGATGCAGACCCTCCCTGTGTTAGTTTCAGGTATGCAGCTTTGAAAGTAGCCTCGAATCCCGCATACATAACTTTGCAGTTTAAACATTTGCCATCTCAGTTCACAATCAGTTACTAATTGAGCACAAGGGAAAAAACTCAAAAAATTTCTACTAAATCTCCTAAATACAAAGTAAAGGGGAAAATACCAAGAGAGGTACCAAAGATTTTTCAAACTCTCCCTTCTATTAATGTGGTCTAGATCATTTGGACTAACTTACTCACTGAGGGGGAAAAAAAAAAAAAAAGACTAAATGAGTTGAAAAAATTTTTTTTTTTTTGTCTTAAAATTATTGAAGATGTGGCAGGTAGAAGGGAATGTCAGGATATAATCAAAGGGAAGGAATCTTGAGAAGCAGGAAAAGACAGAATTTTTTCCCTCCCCTATAGAAGCATTTGTCTACAAAGCACATTTGAACTTTCTGTTAGCTGATCTTACAACTCTTGGGAAGGAAACCAAAGCTCAGGAAGCCTAGTTACAGACTTTAAGAGGTGACCTTCATGTATACTGCTGGAGCCATCCTCTCAAATTAAGAATAGGCTAAAAATCAACCCACCTTCACCATTAAACTCCATGGTATTTTAGGAAAATTGCCTTTATCCCAAGTAAGGGATGGAGAATATGGCCCCTGAAGGTGTAAGCAGATGCTGATTCTATAGATTTGAGATCAAATTTATCTTACTTGAGTAACCAAAACAAACAAACAAAAATATACACAAAAAAACTTTGGATTGTGAATTTAATTTAAAATGATTGAGAATAGTTCCCTGAGGCATCTTTTGTGGAAATGGACATTTATCCTGTGTCTTAGGCTTCAAAGGACACTCATAAGTAAAATTTCAAAGACAAGGTATCTAAGGAAAAAAGAAATTAGGTGCCAAAAAAAATCACAAACAAATATATAAACCGATCTACAAACATTTCCAGTAGTATTATCAGATATAGCTTATCTGATCAAAACATTGATTTTAAAAAATAGATTATGCAATGAAAATAAAGGTGAATTGCAATACTTATCAAGAAGAGGAAGCTATAAAAGTGATCTAGCATTTTAGAAAGTGTCAAATAGAATTCTGGAAATGGTGATTTGATTACAAGTTTGAAGTATAATAACTTATAGTAGATGGATTTAAGAGCAAATAGAACATAATTAAGAATGCATAGTGACTTGGAAAATAAGTCAGAAGAAAGCCTAGTAGAGAAATGAAAAGTCATCTATACACAAGAGACAAGAGATATGAAAGATAAAATGAGAAAATATAATTTGTATTTAATTGGAGTTCCTGAAGGAAAGGAGAGGAACGGGCAGATGCAAGGTGAGATGGTGACTGAGAAATTGCCAGACATGACAAAAGGCATTCAAGAATTCCAGAGATGGGACTTCTCTGGTTGTCCAGTGGTTAAGGCTTGCCTTCCAATGCAGGGGATAAGGGTTCTATCCCTGGTCAGGGAGCTAGGATCCCATGTGACTTGTGGCAAAAACATAAAACAGAAACAACACTGTAGCAAATTCAATAAAGACTTAAAAAAAAAAAAAAAGAATTCCAGTGAATCTCTAGAAGCAATTATCTTTAAAACTGTTCACATCTAAAGACATTACAATCAAAGTTCAGAACTCTAAAGACAAAGAGAAAGTCTTAAGCACAGCCAAAGAAATCAAAGATCATCTTCAAAAGAGAACAGTGAAATTTATCACCGACTTCTCAACAACAATAGTGGAAATTAGGAGATAATGCAATGATAATTTCCATTTGCTGAAAGAAAATTGCTGCTAATCTGGAAAATCTATGCCCAGAGAATCAACCAACTCAAAAGTTAATTTTATTTTAAATACTATTAATATTACATTTTTTGAGATTGATCATGGAAAATAGAAATATCAGGCATGGGAGATGCTCATTGTCAGGGAGCTAGGATTCCACATGCCTCTTGGCCATAAAACCCAACCATAAAACAGAAGCAATATTGTAACAAATTCAACAAAGACTTTTAAAAAAATGGTCCCCATCAAAAAAGAAAAAAAAAAGTCTTTAAGAAAAGATTTACTAGAACACAACGGTGCCCATTCATTTACAGAGTGTCTATACTGCTTTCGCAATACTGTGGCAGATTTAGGAGAGCTGTGACAGAGATCACACTGCCCTCAAGCCTAAATATTTAATAGCGTTCCCTTTAAGAAAAATGAGCAAACTTAATGCATTTCAATGAATCTTGCAAATAAAATGTTGCACCGAAAAAGCAAGACCCAACACAACACATATGACCCTGACTCTGTTAAACAAATTTCAAAAGTAGACCAAGCCATACATATAACATTGTGCAAACCTGCATATGCTGCTGTTAAAAACAGGAAGAAAATAACTCTCACAGGTCAGAAGAGTTCTTGTCTCTGGTGTGAGGAAGCTTATTACAATCAGGGAAGGACTCGTGGGCTCTGTGTGTAAAAAAAGCATGTTTTGGTGATAATGATGGTCTATTTCTTGAGTGGTGCCTAAAGATATCTTTCCTTTATGATTCTTTTTTAAACTGCACATATATGTTTTCTGCATAATTATGGACTGAATTTTGTTGTCCCCAAGTTCATACATTTAAGCCCAAACACGCAATGGGACTGTATTTGGAGACGGGGCCTTTAAAGAGGTGTGTATGCACGCGCTCAGCCACGTCCGACTCTGTGAGACCCCGTGGACTGCAGCCCGCCAGGCTCCTCTGTCCATGGGATTCTCCAGGCAAGAACAGGGCAGTGGGTTGCCATTTCCTACTCCAGGAGACCTTCCTGAGTGAGAATTCGAATCCATATCTCCTCCGTCTCCTGTGTGGCAGGTGGGTTTTTTACCCACTGAGTCCCCTGGGAAGTCCAAGTCAGCGCTTAGTCTATGGAATCTTAGGGCAGCCCTAGGAGACTAGTCCATACGGTTTCCTGTTTACAGGTTAAATTTTATATTGTTTAAATGGAGACTTTATTACAAACAAATTTTATAAAAAGAGAACACTCTGTACTGTCCTTTTTTGTTATTTTATTTTTAAAAAACATTGATTGAATTTTGATGGTGCTGGGTCTTCTTTCTGCATGGGCTTTCTCCTAGCTGCAGCGAATGGGGGCTTACTCTCTAGCTGCAGTACACGGGGTTCTCACTGAAGCGGCTTCTCTTGTTGCAGAGCCTGGGCTCTAGCGCATGCTTGTGGACTCAGCAGTTGTGACCCCCGGGCTCTAGAGCACAGGCTCAGTAGCTGTGGGGCACGGGCTTAGTTGGCCCAGGCATTGTGGAATCTTCCCAGACAAGGGATCAAACCTGTGTCCTCTGCATCGGCAGGCGGATTCCTGATCACTGGACCACTAGGGAAGTCCATGTCCTTTTAAAATTGTGTTTTTTTCTAAACAGATGAATTTTTAACCATTCAGTTTAGTTCAGTTCAGTCGCTCAGTCATGTCTGACTTTTTGCGACCCCATGAATTGCAGCACGCCGGGCCTCCCTGTCCATCACCAACTCCCGGAGTTCATTCAAACTCACGTCCCTCAAGTCGGTGATACTATCTAGCCATCTCATCCTCTGTTTTCCCCTTCTGCTCCTGCCCCTAATCCCTCCCAGCATCAGAGTCTTTTCCAATGAGTCAACTCTTCGCATGAGGTAGCCAAAGTACTGGAGTTTCAGCTTTAGCATCATTCCTTCCAAAGAAATCCCAGGGTTGATCTTTAGAATGGACTGGTTGGATCTCCTTGCAGGCCAAGGGACTCTCAAGAGTCTTCTCCAACACCACAGTTCAAAAGCATCAGTTCTTCGGCACTCAGCTTTCTTCACAGTCCAACTCTCACATCCATACATGATCACTGGAAAAACCATAGCCTTGACTAAACAGACCTTTGTTGGCAAAATAATGTTTCTGCTTTTCAATATGCTATCTAGTTTGGTCATAGCTTTCCTTCCAAGGTGTAAGTGTCTTTTAATTTCATGGCTGTAATCACCATCTGCACTGATTTTGGAGCCCAAAAAAAGAAAGTCTGACACTGTTTCCACTGTTTCCCCATCTATTTCCCATGAAGTGATGAGACCAGATTCCATAATCTTTGTTTGCTGAATGTTGAGCTTTAAGCCAACTTTTTCACTCTCCACTTTCACTTTCACCAAGAGGCTTTTTAGTTCCTCTTCACTTTCTGCCATAAGGGTGGTGTCATCTGCATATCTGAGTTTATTGATATTTCTCCTGGCAATCTTGATTCCAGCTTGTGTTTCTTCTAGCCCAGCATTTCTCATGATGTACTCTGCATAGAAGTTAAATAAGCAGGATGACAATATATAGCCTTGACGTACTCCTTTTCCTATTTGGAACCAGTCTGTTGTTCCATGCCCAGTTCTAACTATTGCTTCCTGACCTGGATATAGGTTTCTCAAGAGACAGGTCAGGTGGTCTGGTACTCCCATCTCTTTCAGAATTTTCTACAGTTTATTGTGATCCACACAGTCAAAGGCTTTGCCATAGTCAATAAAGCAGAAATAGATGTTTTTCTGGAACTCTCTTGTTTTTTCCATGATCCAGCGGATGTTTGCAATTTGATCTCTGGTTCCTCTGCCTTTTCTAAAACCAGCTTGAACATCTGGAAGTTCACGGTTCACGTATTGCTGAAGCCTGGCTTGGAGAATTTTGAGCATTACTTTACTAGTATGTGAGATGAGTGCAATTGTGCGGTAGTTTGAGTATTCTTTGGCATTACCTTTCTTTGAGATTGAAATAAAAACTGACCTTTTCCAGTCCTGTGGCCACTGCTGAGTTTTCCAAATTTGCTGGCATATTGAGTGCAACACTTTCACAGCATCATCTTTCAGGATTTGAAATAGCTCAACTGGAATTCCATCACCTCCTCTAGCTTTGTTTGTAGTGATGCTTTCTAAGGCCCACTTGACTTCACATTCCAGGCTGTCTGTCTCTAGGTGAGTGATCACACCATCGTGATTATCTTGGTCATGAAAATCTTTTTTGTACAATTGTGTGTGTTCTTGCCACCTCTTCTTAATATCTTCTGCTTCTATTAGGTCCATATCATTTCTGTCCTTTATCGAGCCTATCTTTGCATGAAATGTTCCCTTGGTATCTCTAATTTTCTTGAAGAGATCTCTAGTTTTTCCCATTCTGTTTTAACATGTTTTCCCATGTCTGTTTTAACCGTTAGGTTTTAGGAAACCTTGCTTGCCTAGCCTTGGGAGGTGTCCTCCTAACAATTTGTTCACACAGGTACACGCTTTTGTGAAATTTGAAAATCTAGTGTCGCTGTTGTCTATGGAGATCGGTCCACTTCACACCTTCCCTGGTGTCCACTCTGTTCTACTGAAGCGGCATTTTGAAGATCTGGCTTGTCACAGTTGAACTGAGGATACATTTAGTTTAGGTTTAGTGGGACATAACTTTTTGGTTCCCAGTCACCTCGGGGTATAGTTATCACTGGCCATCTGTGGTCATAGACTGTATCATGCTATGAATATCGGTATTAAACTCTGAAAGTGTCCACCATGGGAGGCATGGAGATAGTAAAAGAGAAAGATATGTGAAATATTTCCCATAACATCTTATGGAAAAACCCAAGCAAACATTTTGGCCGACCCAATAGAACTACAAGCTATCTTGTGGCAATGTTTGTTTCTAATCATTTCCTGTATAAAATTACAAGTGAAGGATTCTGTCTCACAAAATCTAGTGTAAAGAATTGCCTCATGTCAACTGTATATTGATAAGCACCTTATATAATTATAAAGCATCATGGATTTTTTAAAAAAATTTTTCCTGGAATTTGTGCAAGACAGAATTTATCCAAATTCTCATCTCTAAGGCTTGAATCCATAATAGTATTAACAGAAACTATGTTTGTAACAGCTCATATATGAAAGAAATTTGGGAGGAAGATTCCCAAATTTGTCAACCATACTAATAATTCATATGACATGACCAACACTGAGCTACTAAGCAGAAAAATTTCTGTGAGCTATTGATAGCAAAAATGTTTTCACCAATGAGGCTAGGGGAAAAAGTAATTATCTTTCTATGCTGTCCATACAGAATGATATTATGAGAAAATCTTCATCATATGAAAAGGCAATCAAATAACTCATAGCAAAAAAATGCAGAAAATTCAGTAAAGAGATGTGTCAAGCTATTAATTATTAGTTGTGATTTTTTTCTGGGTTTTGCAATATTTGTACCATCTTGTACTTTTGTGATTTGTTTTGATTTCTTCTCTTATTCTAAATAAGTAAGCACTTTTGTACCAAAGTGTTCATTCTTGGAGCTGCTTTTTAAGCAGTGTCACCCCAAGTAATACTAGGCTCCATAAAACCTGGATCCACTCTAATCAAAACCTAATCAGATACTTGCTGATTTTTCCTTTCTTCTCTGATGGTTCTGTCTTATCTGTGCTAAGACACAATTTTTCTGTGGCTCCGTCTTGTCATATCTTTACACAGTAATTCTACTTGTGAAATTACTGTTACACATTGATTGGCCTCACATCACTTGGTGTTACCCTTCTGTGGGAAGAACTATTTTCCACACATTTAATCTCAAGGATACGACCTTCAATTATGCCTCCCATAGCAAAGCAGTTCCCAGCTCTTAGTAATATGGGCCTGCTAAGCCTCTGACTTTAAACTATTGTGCTTTAATGGTTTTGGTGTATTGCTGTACTGTAGCAACAGAAATCTCCTATGTTCATATGTTTTTACACATACTTTACTGCATTTGCTACTTCAATCTAATCATCTAAACCAAATACTCCTTCAGTTCTTCTTTCTGTCTCTTTCTATCATCTTCTTTATATACATTTTGGTTTCTCAACAACTAAGTTATTCAAAGTCCTTAATCCCAAGATGCCAGTTAAAAGCTTAGAGGTGAAAGCAGGTAAAAAAGTAGTCTCAATTTAGACCTGTCAGTCAAACACAATTGAATCTATTTTCCTGTGCATGCTTGAAATAATTTCATGGAATAGAAAGGAATTCTTCCAGCTACTAGGTTTTTGTTCTTGAAAATAACAGGAAGCTTTCGGGATCATGGAGTAATGAAGTTCATACGCCATATACAGACACTTAATCAAACTGTCACAAACTTGGCATCCACATTCCTCCACGGTTTTCCGAGTACTCTGTGCCCGGAATTGTGTTAGGTAGCTGCTAAAAGATGATAACATGATCTTTATATGTTCAGGAAGTTACGGCCTAATTGGGAGAAGACGTATGTACACATGATGTAACTAAACCTGGTACAAGCTAGTAGCAGGCACACAAGGAGACAGAGCTTCCCAGGAACTGGGGTCTTCGGATAAATCATATCAGGATAACAAATAAGACTGGAAAGGATTTAAAAAATCAACTTGAGCAAGTAAAACCATAGTACAATATGTTTGGAGATCAAATTAAAGAGTAGTGTTGACAACTTACTTATCCTCCCAAGTTCAGTTCAAAAAGCACCTTATGCCCGGGGCGGTGGGGGAGGAGAAATTGGATGAAGGTGGTCAAAAGGCACAAACTTCCAGTTTTAAGATAAGTAAGTACTAGGGATGTAATATTCAATGTGGTAACTGTAACTCTGTTGTATGATATATATATATAAAACAGTAAAGAAAGTAAATCCCAAGAATTCTCATCAGAATATATTTTTTAATTTCTTTAATTTTATATCTATATGACATGACACATACTGACTACACCTACTTTGATGATCATTTCATCCTGTATGTAAGTAAAATCATTATGCTTACATCTTATATGGTGTGGAGTGTCAATTATATCTTAATAAAACTGGGGGGAAAAGTGAATTTCACCAAAAACAAGACAATGAAATTCTATCTTCACTGCTTGGTTAGCTTCTTGGTAAGGAGTCATTTGTGCTTCATTTATGATCATTGATGATGTTTGAAAACTTATTTACAGTGACTCCAAGTCACTCTCTAAAATTTACTGACTAAATATGCATAACTTTATTTCTGCTTCTGAAATATATAGCAAACACACAGTATTTATCACATGCCAGATACTGTACAGATACAGATATGGCTACAGATATATACAGGCTCCCCAGGTGGGGCTAGTGGTAAAGAACCCACCTGCCAAACAAAGTAGGAGACATAAGAAACATGGGTTTGATTCCTGGACTGGGGAGATCCCCTGGAGAAGGGCATGGCAACCCACTCCAGTATTCTTGCCTGGAGAATCCCATGGACAGAGGAGCCTGGTGGGCTGAGTCCATAGGGTCACAAAGAGTCAAACACAACTGAAGCAACTTGGCATGCAACCACAGAGAAGTAAAGCAATTGGTCTGAAGTCACAGAGCTGATGCCTAACAGAACTGGAATTGGAACCCCAGTTGACTGATTCCAGAAACCATATTCGTAATTATGATGCTCTTGTGTCTCTTTTGCACAGGAACAAATCCTAATAAATGTCATTCCATTGTGAAGGAGGAGTGGCATGAAGACCAAATTTTTCAGTCTTTGTAAAAGTTATCTTGAAGTGTGCCTTCTTGAAAAATAAAAATAATAAATAATAAGATGGGGGAGAAAACACCTATGCCCAGAAGCCTTCTCATTCTATTTGGTCAGAATGAATCGCTCCATTCTCTGCAGCGTTACCCTCTTTACTTCCCCTGGAACACTTGCCAAGTAGAAACATTTATATCTTACCTTGCCGCAGGGCAATCTTCTTCCAAGTTGACTGTGAACTCCAGATGGCACTGATTCATCTTTATCTCTCAACTATACATTGCTTTTCAGTAATAAACCAAACACTGGGTACATTGATATTGTGTAATGAGCACGCTCTTCTAGTTGCAAGTGACTGAAACCCAACATAAAAAGTTGGATCTAAAGGGAGTGTTTTGGCTCACATAACTAAGTGCAGGAGTAGGTCTGAGTTTATTTTTGTCTTGATCAGCAAGCTCAAACAACATTAATTTGTGTTCTGCTTCTTCTTCTCTCTTATGGATACACCCAGAAATGTGCCTTCTTCCTTGAAAGAAATATGGCAAAATGGTGCACAGCTCAAATTCCTGTAGGCAACATGTTCTCCCTCACAGGTCTGTAATCTTTCTAGCAGAGGGATTCTGCTTGGTTCCACTCTGTCAGGTCAACACTCTTGATCGAGTTAGAGCTTTGCAGGAAACGGTGCCATATGACAATTGATCAAAGCTGGGTCTTTGTTCCCACTTGCAGCGAGGGATGGGATGGAGGGCTGTGAGTGTTAGTTACTCAGTCATGTCCAACCCGTTGGGGCCCCATAGACTGGGGCCCTCCACCCTCCTCTGTCCGTGAAATTCTCCAGTCAAGAATATTGGAGTGGGTTGCCATTCCCTTCTCCAGGGGATTTCCAGACTCAGGGATCAAACCTGGGTCTCTTGTATTGTAGACAGATTCTTTACCATCTGAGCCACCAGGGAAGCCCCAAAATCCTACACGGGTTAGGGTAAAGGCAGCTGATCCGGCCAAAATCAAAGGTGTCCACTATAAAAGGGTAGAATAGGCACTTTAATTTCAGTTACATATGAAGCGTTGAGATTTGTATGGAAGACAAAAACAAGCAATAGTCTCTTATTGTGAATAACTTATTGGCAATAAAATGATGTAAGAATTATAATGATGATAAAGCGCGCTGCGGATTAGAATGAGCAAGACAGTGAGGACAAGGTTGTTGTTGTCATCATTGTTTCGTCTGTAAGTTATGTCTGACTCTTGCGACCCCATGGACTATAGCCCATCAGGCTCCTCTGTCTATAGGATTTCCTAAGCAAGAATCGGAATGATAATCCTAGTATTAGATGAGCACCTGAGAAATCCATTTTAAAAATTTGAAGAAAAGTAAGATTAAGTGGCTAAGGATTGAGGTGATAGGAAGGGAAATAAGTTAAACTGATTTAAAAGTTTGCTTTAACAGATATTTCAAAAGAGAGTAGGGCATATGTTTAGTTTCAAATAAAATATCTTACTTAATTAGATGGATAACCGGATATATTAAAATGCATGTCTTTGAACCAGCAAGGAAGACAGAATTTCAGCTTGAGTGAAAGGTGAGAGGTGAACTAATAAGGAAGACATCGCCAGTATTAATTAGATGGTTGAAGCCCTGATGTTGAATGAAAGCACTTTCTGGAGAAAGCATAGGCGTATGAAAACTGAAAATCATGATTGGGTTTGCCAGTAGGAGAGGAGTTTCAGTCAGGTGGAAGAGGAAGATGCTCTGTAGCAAGGGCTCAGAGAAAAAGAGACTCAGTAGAGATTAGACCAGTCAGCTCTAAAGGAGAAGTTAATTAGATGGTTGTAAAGACCAGCAGAGTCAGGTTGAAATGTAATCAGTGAGAGGCAATGACTAAAAAGAAAGGAGATAAATATCTTAAGAAGAATCTTTAATGGAAGAAAGATGGATGATCAGAGCCAAGTAAGAAAGAATTGCTTTTTCACAGTACTTCGGGATGGAGCGAGAGGAAATGGCAGAGACACTCTGATTCTGCAAACAGGATAAGAGAAGATGTTCGTTCTCACCATGAACCGATACCCATCATGGTTGAGGGTGGACATTAGCTCCTAAGGAATGAAAATCTGAAGGCATTAGGGGAAAAATCACAGAATTTTTAGATAAAATGCATTGTTTTATCCTTCTGAAGCTCTGAAACATACCAAGGGGATACAAGTGCTGCTTGTACATTTCTTAAATGGAGATAAAGGTGTCATAAATAAGCTGACTTTAAACAATGCATAAATGGCCACAATGAAGGCTTTGCATACTATCCAGAGTCAATCGGTCTTGGTCCTTGTACCCACGCACCTACTAATCCCTATGTAGATGATAGAGGAGGCAGACAGTGATGGTTGCTGTTTAAAAACACCACGGCAACAGTTCATCATCATTTGCTGACTACTGAGCCCAGGCTTCCCAAGTGTGAATCCCAGATCCTCCTCAGAACAACAGTTCTGTGACTTTGGAGATGTTTCTGAATCTCCTCTGCCCATACTCCCCAGTTGTAAAATATAATAATAGAAATCTGTGTAATGGGATTGATGCTAAACACAAATGAAGTCTCTCTAAATGGACCAATTTTATCCTTTTTATGAACAAGTAATATTCCATTGTAGATACACACTACATCCTCTTTATCCATCCCTCTGTTGATGGACATTTAGGTTGCTCCCGTGTCTTGACCCTTGTACATCGTGCTGCAGTGAACACTGGGGTGCATGTGTTTTGTGGGGTTTTTTTTTGAATTATGGTTTTCTCAGGTGTAAGCCCAGTAGTGGGATTGTTGGATTATATGGTAGAAACAGGGGCTACCTGTGGCTCAGTGGGTAAAGAATCTCCCTGCAATGCAGGAGATGCAGGTTCGATTCCTGAGTCAGGAAGATCCCCTGGAGGAGGGCATGACAACCCACTCTAGCATTGCTGCCTGGAGAATCCCATGGACAGAGGGGTCTGGTGGGCTGAGTTCATAGGGTCACAAAGAGTCAGACATGACTGAAGCAACTGATAGGTACATGGATCTATCAGGCACGTGATAGAGACATGGATCAACCTAGAGTCTGTCATGCAGAGTGAAGTAAGTCTGAAAGAGAAAAAAAATACTGTATATTGTATAGGATTATGTGTGGAATCTAGAAACATAGTACAGATGAACCCGTTTGCAGAGCAGTAAGAGAGACACAGACAGAGAATGGACATGCAGACCCAAGAGGTAACGGGGAGGATGGGAAGAACTGGGAGGTTAAGATTGACACGCACACTCCTCCTGTGTCAAATAGCTAGCTAGTGGGAACCTGCCTTGCTCTGGGATGACCTAGAGGGTGGGAATTCTAAGAGGGAGGAGATATATGTATTCATTTCATTGTACAATAGAAAGTAACTTAATATGTATAGCAACTATATGCCAATAAAAGATGAAATAAATAATATAGTATATGTAAAACGCTTATGGGTGCCAGGCACAAGGTAAACATGAATGATACGTGCTATATTTAGAATTCTCTTAATTGGAGTTTAAAGAAAGAAAATCAATAGTTACTATAAAAAAGTAACCTAAGATGTGATGCAATCTCAATGAATTGGACTTTAAACAGCTTGCAGTATATTATGATACTGGGAGGGACTGGGGGCAGGAGGAGAAGGGGATGACAGAGGATGAGATGGCTGGATGGTATCACTGACTCGATGGACGTGAGTCTGAGTGAACTCCGGCTGTTGGTGATGGACAGGGAGGCCTGATGTGCTGCGATTCATGGGGTCTCAAAGAGTTGGACATGACTGAGCAACTAAACTGAACTGAATGAGTATTTAAAACTTTCTACCAAATACAATGTTTTTATCAAATATATCTATGGCAAAACCAATAAAGTATTGTAAAGTAAAATAAAGTAAAATTTAAAAAAAACAAATATAATATATCATTTACAATCTTTTAAATACATCATTTTTAAAACAGATGTTTTTGTTTTTCCTGTTTTAATTATTCATTTATACAAAGATTTATTATGGAGTTCATTTAAGAAGCATCCACCCCTTGCATGTACCTTGGAGTGCATGGTTGCAGAATGTTTATCTTAATTAACTTGTTCATTGTTTGATTAATTCACTTATTCATTTATTATTTACAGCATCTAACAATTGCATTAGCCAAGTTCCTGCTTTTATAAAAATGATATAAAGGGGATCAGTTACTGAGAAATGAAAACAAATGTATGCAGCTTCATTGTCTATATGAGAATTTTCTTTACAATATTATCCATGACTACAGCTTCATGAAATTTAAGTATACGACTTCATTTTTACTAGTTTGAAGGTAACTGCATTCTATAGTATAAGGTCTTTTTTGTGTGGAAAGGAAATAAACTGTTCTTTATCCATACGTCCTTTTTTTCTTTTAAAAATCAGGCTTCTTGAGCTAAAATTTACAAACAGTAAAATTCACCTTTTTCAGTGTACAATTAATTTTATGAATATCGAAAAACACATAGTGTTGTATAACCATTACCATGATCAAGATACAACATGTTTATATCACCAAAAATTCCCTGTGTCCACTTGTAGCCAATTCTTTACCCTCAACCACAGCTCCTGACAAACCTTGATCTTGTTTCAGCCCCTAATGTTTTGATATTTCCAGAATGTCATATAAATAGAATTATATAACATATGACTTTTTGAGCCTGGATTTTTTTCATATTGCATTGTGCATTTGAGATTTATCAGTGTTGAGTTACTGGCACTGTTTTTTTTTTTTTTTATGTTTTTTTCTTTAATCAGTGTTTCATTGTATAATGTACCAAAGTTTATCTAGTCTCCAGATGATGGAAATTTGCTTATTTCCCATTTTGGTAATAAAGCCACTAGAAAAACTTGTGCATGGCTTTTCTGTGAATATACGTTTTTATTTCTCTTGGGTACATACCTAGGAGTGAGATTGCTAGATAATACAAGAAAATATTTAGCTTACAATGAATTGCCAAACTATTTTTTAAACTGGCTATCTCTGCATTCCCATTAGCAATGCTTTATTGATTGTATTTTTTCTCAAAGTATCAGAGTTGTTTTCCTTGATCCTCACTAGTGTTTGTGTCGGATTTCAACTAATGATTTCTGCGTTTATTATTTCCTTTCTTCTGTTCACTTTGTCTTTCATTGTTTCTCCCATGTTCCACACAACCCCTGTTCCTTTTTTTTTTAATATAAATTTATTTATTTTAATTGGAGGCTAATTCCTTTACAATATTGTATTGGTTTTGCCATACATCATCACGAATCCGCCACAGGTGTGCACGTGTTCCCCATCCTGAACCACCCCCCTCCTCCTTCCCCCGTACCATCCCTCTGGGTCATCCCAGTGCACCAGCCCCAAGCACACCAATACAGTATACTAGCACATATATATGGAATTTAGAAAGATGGTAATGATAACCCTGTATGCGAGACAGCAAAAGAGACACAGATGTATAGAACAGTCTTTTGGACTCTGTGGGAGAGGGAGAGGGTGGGATGATTTGGGAGAACCCCTGTTTCTTATGGTAGGAGATTTTATCATTGATTTGAAATGGTTCTTCCTTTCTGATAGAAACATTTATAAGTATACATTTTCCTCTAATGGGTTTTGGGCTTCCCTGGTGGCTGAGTCAGTAAAGAATCCACCTACAATGTGGAAGACCTGGTTTCGATGCCAGGTTTGGGAAGATCCCCTGGAGAAGGAGCAGTTACCCACTCTAGTATTCTTGCCTAGAGAATTCCATAGGCAGAGGAGTTCTGGCAGGCCCCAGTCCATGGGGTCGCAAAGAGCTGAACATGACAGTGACTATCACTTTCATACATTTTCCTCTAAACATTGCTTTAGCTGTATCCCACAATGGTACCCCACTCCAGTGTTCTTGCCTGGAGAATCCCAGGCACGGGGGAGCCTGGTGGGCTGCCGTCTATGGGGTCGCACAGAGTTGGACACGACTGAAGCCACTTAGCAGCGGCAGCACAAATTTTTATATGGACAATACTGTGTTTTTATTTCTATATGATTCAAAATATTTTCAAAAAAATGTTTGTAATGGCCTCTTTGACACAAGTGTTATTTAGCAAAGTATTATTTTATTTTCAGATATTTGGGGATTTTTCAGGTATCTTTGCTCTATTGATTTCTAGTTCAATTCTGTTTTGCTTTGAGTATAGACTTTGAATGATTTCAGCTCTTATAAATCTATTGAGGACTGTTTTAAAGCTGAGAATATTACTTACCTTATCAAGTTTTCCGTCTGCACTTGGAAAGGACATATATTCTTTTTTTTTTAACATTTTTTTTTTTTTTTTGTAATGGGATATAGTTAATTAACAATGCTATGATGGTTTCAGGTGAACAGTGAAGGGACTCAAGAGAAGAATGTATATGCTTCTGTTGTTGAGAAAATGTGGACTGATCTACCAATGTCACTTAGGTCAAGCTGGTTGATAGTGCTGTCTCAATTATCTCTGTATTTACTTTTGCCTATTTGTTATGTAAGTTATTGAGAAGAGTATCGAATTCTCTAACTATAATTGTGAATCTGTCTATTTTTTTCTTTCAATTCTATTAATTTTTGTTTCACATATTTTGAAATTCTTTTGTTATTTTCTTTTAGAAAGGGTATGTCTACTCAGTGAATTAACCCCTTTATCAGTATATAACACTGGTCAAAAATGCTGTAAAATTCATAAACTTTTAGGTTGTTTGTGAAGTAAGACTAATTGCATGCTAAACCCAAAGCTGATTTATTCAGGAATTATTTGATTTTCACATATGATTTAGGGGCTGAGTTGTTGGTTATGCATGTACATTTTTTAAGTTGCCAAAATTTCATTTTAATTATATATTAAAAATATGTGACACTTTCACAGGTATAAATATAAAAAGTCAAGCTTAGAAAATAAACATCAGAAATATACAAGTTAAATTCTCATCACGCTCCTTTGTGGCCCTTGGGGCCTTGTACATACCTCTATTCTGAAGTTGTTTTTTGTTTTGTTTTGCTTATTTCTCTTATTATGCATATATCTGGGACAAGAGTTGAGTCTCAATCTCTGTAGCCCAGGCCAATAGTTGCTGCTGCTGCTAGGTCACTTCAGTCATGTCCCACTCTGTGCGACCCCATAGATAGCAGCCCACCAGGCTCCCCCATCCCTGGGATTCTCCAGGCAAGAACACTGGAGTGAGTTGCCATTTCCTTCTCCAATGCATGAAAGTGAAAAGTGAAAGTGAAATCGCTCAGTCGTGCCCAACTCTTAGTGACCCCATTGACTGCAGCCTACCAGGCTCCGCCGTCCATGGGATTTTCCAGGCAAGAGTACCGGAGTGGGTTGCCATTGCCTTCTCTGTAGTTGCTGCATAGAAAGTGCTAAATAAAGTGTAACTATATGAACACAGATGGCTCAGGGATAAAGCATCCAAATGCCAAGCAGGAGACATGGGTTGGATCTCTGTGTTGGGAAGATTCCTTCCAGTAGGAAATGGCAACCCACTCCAATATTCTTGCCTGGAAAATTCCATGAACAGAGGAGCCTGTCAGCTTACAGTACCTGAGATCACAAAAGTGTTGGACATGACTTAGTTACCGAAAAACAACAAAATATGAGCACTTAATGAATGACTCAGGTTTTCTTTACTTTGCAGATTCCCATTCTAAATTCTGAGCCATCCTAATTCGTCTGAGTTTTCCATTATAGAGTTCAGTTCAGTTCAGTTCAGTTCAGATCAGTCGCTCAGTCGTGTCCAACTCTTGGCGACCCCATGAATCACAGCACGCCAACCAACCATCAAACTTTGCTCTTGTTTCAACATTGTAAGCCCCGCCTCCCAAGAAATGCTTCATTCCTGGGCAAACTAAGATGGAGGTCACCCTACAACCTCTCAGGTTGCATCTAAAAGCTTAACACGGAAACTGAATTGTGTGAATTGAAATGCTTTTTCAGTTGTTAGGTTGATGTCTATTAAAATTACCCAAATGATTATAATTGAACCACAAAATTCATTAACATGATTTTTAACTGGGGTACTTTGGAAAAATTACAATTTGAATGAATGATGATTATGAATTTCACTTTTATTTCCTGGGGAAACTTGTCCTTCCTTGGAAAAAAAAAAATAGCATTTTTATGACTTATTTTGGTTGACTTTTGATTCCCAGGAGGTAGAGAAAGCAAAATTGAACTTTAAAATGCCATTTGTCTGTGGCATTACAGCCAACCAGGTGAAAAGTGGAACACTGAGTTAAGGAGTCAGTCGGGTGTCTGAATAATACCATGCAACACGTCTTTGACAGCATCGCCTCCATTATGCATTAACCACTTCCAAGAGAAAATAGGCTTAACTTTGTTGGAGCAAACTGATAGAATAAGCTAACTGTTCTATTTGACAGTGATTATTCATGACCTTTCGTTCCCTTCTATAAACCCTAATCTCAATACCTTCCTGTGTTTTGCAGGGAAATGTTCTTTGATATTGCCACAGGATATTATGCAAATATAAATCACATTAGATTAGAATTATTCCTGAACAGCAAGAGCAGTGTTCTTACTGGCAAGATAAGTGTGCCTGTCTTTAATTATCCTTTACTACATAACAGCCTGAGAACAAAGTATCAGGCTGCAAATAGAAACAATAAACGAGGCTAGATATGAGAACTAGATTGTTAATTCAGTTCACGGAGGACAAAGCGGTTAATTACCTTCTAAGACCAACTTTCCCCGTCCCTTATGATCTGAGATGCATTTGAGATGTATAAGCTGATACAATCATCATCTGTATCTTTCACACAAAGGATAGATTCCAACAAAATAATGACTCTGGCAATAATTGAGAAACAGTTCTAAGATGCAGAAGTCAGAAGTTGCTGCCGTGGGTGAAACACCAAGAAATCAGATGAGAGATGACTAAATCTCCACAGTCATTGTGTTTTTCTGCTTCTTCCAATTTTTAAACCAAATGATAGATGATGAATAATAACACCCAGCTTCAAAATGTTTAAAGAGTTAGTTGAAATGTGCCTATTACATCCTTATTTCTTCATGGACATGTCAGTTTAAGAAGTTTGAGAAATCAAGGCACAAAAAGCATGAAGATAGCTATATGTTCAGGCATCTTCCCAGCTTTCCATTGCATTAGATATTTTATTCTCTGTTTCAGGTACATATGAAGAGATTTTTCAGGAAAAGAATAGGCAAAAATATTGTCTCTTTCCTAAAATTGTTAGCAATAGTTAATGTATACTGAATGCTTGTATGTGCATGGCAAGCCCTGTCAATGAGGGACTTCGTTGTTTCTCGGTCACTAAGTCATGTTCAACTCTTTGTGGCCCCATGGACTGCAGCACGCCAGGTTACACTGTCCTTCATCGTCTCTCAGAGTTTGCTCAGATTCATGTCCATTGAATTAGTGGTGCTACCTAACCATCCCATCCTCAGCCGCCCTCTTCTCCTTTTCCCTTCAATCTTTCCCAGCTAGCATCAGGGTGTTTTCCATGAGTCAGTTCTCTGCATCAGGTGGCCAAAGTACTGGAGCTTTCAGCTTAAGCATCTGTCCTTCCTGTGAATATTCAGGGTTGATTTCCTTTTAGGATTGACTGGTTTGACCTCCTTGGGAACTCTTAAGAGTCTTTTCCAACACCACTTTTTGAAGGCATCAATTCTTCGGCACTCAGCCTTCTTCATGGTCCAACTCTCACATCCACACATGACTACTTCAAAAACCATAGCTTTGACTAGATGAAACTTTGTGTGCAGAGTGATGTCTTTGCTTTTTAATATGCTGTCTAGGTTTGTCATAGCTTTCCTTCCAAGAAGCAAATATCTTTCATTATTATATCAATTTTAAGTATTAAAAAAGTATTCTGATGCTTAGCTTAACTTGACTATGCAGGAACCCACTGCTAATAAATGGAAAGATAGTTGATTTACAATATTGTATTAATTTCTGCAATACAGCAAAGTGATTCATTTTTTTTCACACTAGATGAGTAAGTTTTGAAGCACAGAGGGCCCAAACAAAGCTGGTAGCTCTACCAGCCTCTCTCCACAAAGAACTTTACATGTATCCATGGGAATCTGTGTGTATATGTTTTGTGTTCACACAGGGTCTAATATTGTGATATTCTTTAGGTTTATATACAGATTTCTGTGTTTTATTAAATAAAAAGTCTTAATATTGCCACCAATATTCATCAATATTAAACATTATGTCTCAGCCCATGAGATAAGTGTATATCAAATTGCAAACTTGGGAAATAGACATGGAAAACAAGTTATATTTCCATTACATTTTTCTGTAGCCTTCTCTGGTGGCTCAGATGGTAAAGAATCTGCCTGCAATGCAAGAGACCTGGGTTCGATCCCTGGGTTGGGAAGATCCCCTGGAGAAGGGGATGGTAATTCACTCCAGTATTCTTGCCTGGAAAATCCCATGGACAGAGGAGCCTAGCAGCTACAGTCCACAGGGTCACAGAATCAGACACAACTGAGTAACACTTTCACTTTCTTTCATACTCCTCTGCACTATATCACATATAGTCAACCAGTCTTTCACAAAACAGGTATAGGTAGATTACATGGAAAGAAAGACTTCAGCCTCATGACCTTCAGTAACCCAAATGACTATAGAAAACCATTCTTCTTTGACATTTGACCTAACCTATAGATCTGCAGTCCCCAACTCTTTTTGGCACCAGAGACTGGTTTAGTGGAACACAGCTTCTCCATAGAAGCGGTGAGGGATGGTTCAAATAGTAATGCTAGTGATGGGAAGCGATGAAGCTTCACTCGCTTGCCCTCCACTTACTTCTGCTGTGCAGCCTGGTTCCTAACAGGGAGACAGGGGCTTGGGGACCCTTGCTATAGATCATAAGCTGTCTTCTTCATTTCCCGTGCAATCTCTCCAGGTATTGCGTTCATTCTTCCCACAAGTTACTGCCTTACATGCGCTATTGCTTCTTATGGATTTATTTATAGGCGCATAACATCCTTGCAGTCATTTCAGTTAAGTAGTATCTATAAAAAAATAAGCAGTGTTGAATTGCTTCAGTAAACCTCAGCTACCTTGTGAGAGAGAGAGAACTTTGGGTTTCATAAGTTGATCAAATTAATGGCTTAAAAAATCAGTTGAGTGAGTGTTAGGTTCTAAGATACTCTAGCCTCTAAATTGTATCTAGGATGATCTGAGGAGGTCAAGTTAGAATAACACATTTGTAGACACGATTGATGTTCAGTCTGTAAATTATTTAACCAGTACCTTGGTGTTTTTATTTCTTTAGCTGTTACTCTAAATGGTTTATTTATGTGTGTATTTATTTATTCATTTAACTCCTGGTCAGATCAAGATGAAGATCAACAGCCAAACAAACATCAGAAGTATTGTGAGAGAGACAAAAGCGAAAACATCCATTCTGATGGAAAGAAAAACGTTAGACACACAAGAATAAGTGACAAAGGAAAGGAAAAAATGTAGAGCTGAACTCTTCAATATAACCAGTAGCTTTTTATGGCTATCGAACACTTGAAACATGGAGCATTTAAGTTAAGATGTGCTGAATTCGGAAGACATTATGAAGAAGGCAATTTAAATGCCTCATTCCCAACAATTTTATATTGATTGCATGCTAAAATGATCATGTTTGGTTTATTTTTGTTGAATATTTCTGAATACTTTTTTAATGTGACTACTAGAAAACATTGTATCATATATGTGGTTAACGTCCTGCATCAGCGGTTCAATGCTAATGTAAAAGAAAAGTGATATATTTCTCAATCTTGGTGATCAAAGAAAGCTTAAGAGATGAAAGGCTGGAGAAGGATGCTGTCAAGATGCCTGCAATATGGGAAGAGGACTCCCCTTCTGGGGACCCTATTTTGCTTTGGGGAAACAGACCCAAGTAAATGGGCTGATAGCGTCTACTCTGGCTTTGCAATAGTTAGTTTTATAATTGGTATGTGGAGCTGTGCCAACAGAATGGTGAATGACTGAATGAAAGCAAAGAGTCCTATGAGCAGCAATGTTAGGAGATACTTGAGTGTGTATGTTCAGTTGTGTGTGACACACTTTACATATGGTCCTAGTGTCCTATTTGTTCATAAAACTTTACTTTCTCTCCAATCTTGCCATGGGTTCCCAGGGATAGTGTATATATAGATCCCTATGTCACTGTGGACTTGGCCATATTCTAGCTTTGACCAACGTAATTTGTACCAGTTTTGACTGGAAGTTTCCAAAGGCACTACTTATTTCTGGTTGTCCTCCCGTTGCTCTGCCATTCACATGAGATGGACAGACTCTGGGTAATTCCTGCTCCTTCAGCTTGGATCAGAATGAGAGACATGAGCAGATCTGCCCCCAAGTCAATCCAGCCTGGTAAAGCCTGTGCCCACCTGGAGAACATGAACAGCAAAGAAAGGTTTGTTTCTGTAAGCCACTGGGATTTGTGAGTTGCTTGTTATGCAGGATTAATTCAGCAGCATCTAACCAATACGCATGCATAGTATGGTTTATCTTCACAGAGATTCTATGAGGAAGATGCTACTGGCACCATCTGAAACCAGGAAAACATAACACAGAGAGATTAAATGCCAAAGCCAAACAACTTAAAAATGGTGGGAGCAGGATTGGAATCCAAAAGAGTCTGAAGCCAAAACCTAGGCTCTATTGATCCTTAAAGAGAACTTCTATTTTATAAAAAATGAATGAGAGAATTTTAGTATTGTACTGTAGAATATTTATGCAGATTTTCAAGCATACTTTGTTTTACTGGCTATGAATTTCCTCAAAAGTTTCTTAGAATTTGTATCTTTGCATGTTGTTGACTGATAGGAGAAACGTAGAGATTGACAGATGCTACGAATTGTTCATGTAACATGACAGAGGTCATTATCACCAGGTTAGTCTGTGTTTCTATGCATAAGGGTTCAAAGGTAGAATAACTCAGTCCTGTTCTTTCCCTCCCACATTGCCAGGCCTGGGCTTTTCATTGATGGCTTGCGTCTCTGCTCCCCTCTGGAGGGTCACTGGATTTTGTGTTTTTGTGTCTCTCAACAGAGAAACAAGACCACAGCAAAAGAGAGCTATGCTTTAAAAGCACACACACACACACACACACAGATTCAGAATCCATTAATTTGTAAATTGCAAGCAATGGAAACAGTTATAAAAATGATGAAAAATTAGGCTTTCTAGATCTGATACAGTATTTCTCTATAATTTTTTTCCTGAAAACATTGAGACCCCTGATATAAAAATTTATTTTAAATGTTGCCACACTTGTTTCTTCTGTTTTAAAATTTTTAGAACTCCCCACTAAAAATTTTACCAAAATTGAAGCACCAAGTTAATAATCTATAAGTCAGACTTCTTTCAGATATTTTCCCCATTATATTTTGAATTGTAGTAATTTTACCTTTACTGGTGCTCTTGAGTTACTGTTCAGTGTCCTTTCATTTCAGCCTGAAGGACACTTTTTAGCATTTCTTACAGGGCAAGTCTACTAACTACAAAATCCCTCAGCTCTTGTTAGCTGGAAAAATCTTAGTTCTTCCTTCATTTTTTTGAATGATAGTTTTTCTAAATATCGAATTATTGACTAAGAGTATTTTTGTTCTTTTAGAATTTTAAATGTTACATCTGGTTTCCATGATGAGAAATTGACTATTAGTCATGTTGAGTAGGTAATATTTTTTGATACACTCAGACAGACTGTCTTATCAAAAATGTGTTAAGATAAAAATGAGGACCACAAATAAAAAGAAATTACTGATAGAAAATCAGTCTTTCATTGGATTATAGAATTTCTACGCAAAAACAATATCTAAGGTCATTTGCACAAACACTGTGGGTAATAGTATGTGAGTAGTTTATTCATAGGTATTCTTGATACAATAGTAATTTTCAGGAGTCAGAATGCAAAATCTGAATCATTTGCATACAAGGAAGACTATGAATTATCAGAGCTTCATTAGCTTTACTCTGTCAACTAAGTATAATTTATTTGAGGGCAGCCAATCAGAGAGTCTGTAGGGCCAGAAAAGATTCATAGCATTCCTCTCTTAACCTCAGCCGTAGCAGACATCCTTAAGCAACAAATGGAATTTTCCCATTACTCATATTCAGCTTTAGCACCCTTCTCAAAAAACAAAACGAAACAAACAATCCTTCTCAAAACTCACTTATCACTCTCCTAAGTTATTCTTAAGAGTTTATCTCTAGAATGGAGACTGAAAGCTTTGGGGAATATCTAAGATCTTTTTACTACCATCAGATTCATATACACATATCCTCGCTGGTTATGCAAGATCAGGTTGTGATGTTCAGATCTGTTTAGTCTGTTTAGATTAATCTAATCTCCCTGAATAGTCTCGCGCCCAAAGTGGGCTTCTTTATTCACCAAAGTGTTATTCCTTCAGTCATGTCCGACTCTTTGTGACCCCATGGACTTTCGCCCACCAGGCTCCTGTGTTCATGGGATTCTCCAGGCACAAATACTGGAGTGGGTTGCCATTCCCTTCTCCAGGGGATCTTTCCAACCCAGGGACTGAACCCAGGCCTCTTGCATTGCACGCACATTCTTTACCATCTGAGCCACCAGGGAAGCCCCTCCTTCACCAAAGAACATGGACTAATTTAAAACAGCCCAGGAATCAGTGTAGGAATGGCTTATATTTAAATGTTTCACTGTTTACTCTTTTTGTTAATCCACCTCTGACCCTGAAAATACAAAGAAAATAGAATCAGGAACACAACGTGCAGATTATTGAACAAAAGATATGGTTTTGACACCAGAAGCTCTTTCCTTCCCTACTTATTTCTTCCCTTCATTTCAAGCGTGTAATTAGTGTAGCACCTTTGGTGAAAGGAAGGAAGGAAGAAAGGAAAAGAAGGAAAGAAAGAAAGGAAAAGAGAAGGGTGAGGGAGGGAGGAAGATGGAAAAACGAGAGAAAAAAGAGAAAGAAAACGATCGGCAATTTCTATAGCTTCTACCCCTGCTCCTGTCTTGAGGCATCTATCTGCACATTAGGAGGAGCCCTGGGGAACTGCTAGCTCTGTATTCCAAATTTAAACAAGTGTAGAAAGGGAGAGGCCTAAGGAAGGAAACAGGTGAGCTCAGGGGGTAGAAGATAATTTGTTCTCAACGCAGCCAGAGTCAAGGAGCTTAACCTTTTACAGCTTATATAGCACAGAGAGTGTTCAACTGAATGAAGAATTTGGTGCCCTCAGCACCTATGATTTCAAAGCAGAAGGGAGGGGTGAGTTGGAGGGGTGCTGAGGACAGAGGGAAGGAGAGAGGTGACTCAGAAAATATTTTTCTTGAATTTCTTCCCCACTTTTTTTTTTGAATGGGGTTGTCAAAAGAAGAATGTGTGACTTAACACAGTATTCAATATGCTTCCCTAAAATGTTGCTTAAAACGACTTTCTGCAGAGCAGATTTTCTATCAGAGCTGAAAGGCATCTTAGAATTCACCTGAAACAGTCCATCCAGTTTTTGATAAGTAGAGTAAGGCTATGAAACAGACCATTTGCTTCAAGTCAGAAGGCTGCTCACAGGGTCAGCGGCAACTGACTCCCAGATAGCCTTTCTCAACTGGGACCCATCCAAACCTCAGAAAGTATACTGTGTGCGTGATATTTACTCAAAGATGGTACTGAGCTAGTGCCAATTTGGAATAATAGGAGAGGAGTTAATTCATAGCATCCAGTGGATGCCTTAGGACATTAGGGCATAATTCTCCTGTGGAACCCTTGTTGAAAAAAGGCTGTAAATAGCACACTCTCACCATCTGGCTTCCCCCTGTCACAAGCTATTTGGGAGCTGATCCATAAAATGGAAGCCACAGTGAGTTTATAGGAGTCATAAAGTTAAAGTGTAAACCTTACTGGTTTGGACTGTGAGAAGATTCCAGACTATGGACACAGGGCTGTGTCATCTGTGACCTTGAGTTATGATTACTTTTAGATAAGCAGTGGATAATACATTTAAAGGACATCCCCTTTGCTCCACCTTGAACAGAAGTTTTTGTAATAATGGCTTTGCCATAAACTGTTTCCTAAATAGCTTGGCACTGGAAAGGCTAGTTAATAAAAGACTTTGTGTGCTCATTAGAGAAAGCAAAATGCCACAAAATTCAACAGTTAACTGCAAATAATTGTTAGGACTTCCCCCCCCCTCCAAAGGAATTCACTCCTCCTCTAGGCAAGCATTGATAACCAAAGGCGGAGAGAAGTAACTGTCCCCCTCCACCCTGGACAGGATAACGGCCTGGAACAAAAGTTAAATATAATCAGAAACAGGAGACAGAATTCAACAGGAGTAAAGCCAAGCAGTAATTTAGATTCATCACTTTAGTGACAAATGATCACTTATTTTTTGTATAGTTTGTGGATTATGAAATAATCGCAAGGGGAAAAATAGTAACACTCACTGAAATGAACCCATCTTTCATGTATGACTCCCCTTTAATGGAGGGTGTCAAACTTTGATTATTTTTGATGCTCTTATCAAAGCTAGGTTTTTAATTTACTTTCTGTAAAACTACTTATTTTAACCCAACTAGCATGCTTCAGGTCCTTCTTAAAAACATGCTATTGTGGGGTTTGATAAAGTCCAAGTACAGTTCAGGATTAAGAATTCTGAGTGACTAGTCAAAGTTGCTATGAGTTGACTGAAATGAGAAATTGGAATCAGATTGAGGATGAAGGGTCCATAGTCAGCCATGGTAGCATCAAAATTATTTTGAGCTGAAGCTATCTGAGTTCCGAAAATCTTTCTTCTGCCTAAAAGCAGAGCCTCCCCAGAGAACTCACTTGTCATAAACTCGTCTCTGGAAGCTACTCCAATCTCACCTTCTGTAAGATGAGAAATGGACACTGTACCCAAACAACCATTGTCACAAAGCTATCATATCTTCAGCCTATTCTAAGTGTCTACTTATCCATATTTCAAAAAAGTCATTTGTTTTTTCTTAAATGGTCTTTTCTCTCCCTTCGAAAAATTTATTCTACCTCCCAGAAGTGCCCCTTCTCCATCTCATCCCTTATTAATATGGTAAAAAATGCTCTGAATTCTAATCGCCTCTGAGTCCCATTCTCCTCTAAGCTCCTATGTACATAAATAAAAACCTGCATTTTCACTTGCTAAAGTCTTTTCTCAGTTTAATTTGCTATCCTCCAGAACATAAATTAAAAGGGTAGAGATGAAGGGTGGTTTTTTGGGTTTTTTTTCCCCCTCTCTGGCAAAGACCAAGGTCACAAAATCAGATCACAATTCTGTATAGGATAACGGTGATCAATCCCTCGTTTTCTACAAGAAAAGATTGGGAAAATCAACCCATGGTCCCCTTGCCAGTTTAAAGTGAGGAGTGATCACGTGGCATTGTCTGACCAATGAAATAAAAGAAGACGCTTTCTGGAATTGGTTTTCCTTTTCCAGATAAAGTAGCAAAGGTGTCTGGACATTCCCCAACTGTCTTCTCCTCCTCCCTTGAATGTCGACATAGCGTTTGAAGCAACAACAGCCATCTACCCTCTGTGATGGGAAGAACAGGAGACCAAAAGGCAATTTGCTAACAATGAAACAAAAAGTTAAAAAGAGAGTTTGAGTTTGGGGCTATGATAGAATCATTAACCAAGTAAACTCTTGAGTATCAACTTCCTGCTTCAAGACTTTTTCTTAGAAGAGAAAATGTATCCCAGTTTGCTTAAGCCACTGTAGTAGCATCTACTACTGAATTCAGGAAATTGACCTCTTAACTAATGAAAACAGTTAAGACAAAGCCAGGTGCCCAGAGATCAGAATGAGGAGGAACATGGAAGAATTTGGAGACCTTCGGTAGCCCACTGCTCTTGCTGTTTCCTTCACTTCCTGCAGAATTTGACTTGAAGTTTAACCCACTTGGTACCTTTGCTCCTTCTAGGAGCCTCATGTCAGAGAAGAGAATTATGTGAACCAACGCCATGGCTCAGCCCTGCATGTTTGCTCCTGACTGGCGCTCGTATTTGGACAGAGGAAAACTTCCTCCTCCCCTGTCCTCTCTTAGCACCCTTCAGAAGAGCCTTTGAAATCCTCTAACAGCAGTTGAGTGAGTGAAGTGGGTAATTACGCAGCTTCCTTTTGCTCAGAGCGAAGAGGACCGTTTATACCTCTCCTCAGACCTAAGAGTGGCTCTTCTGCTGCGAAGCTAGAGGCCTAGAAGGGAAGGACTGATATGCAAATGCATAGAAAATATTTCCTGGGGCTGACCGAGCAGAGGGTGGGGTACATGAGAAATGAGCTACATATGAAAGTACCCATTCATTTGCTAGCGTTCCTGCCCTGGAAGGGGCAGGTCAGAGCAGAGGGTGGCTTTTCCCTGGATGCATAGATCAGTGTTCTTGTCTGATGCTGTCTCAGACACGGAGACTCCTGAATTGTCCATACAAGGCACAATACGAGGGACTTCCCTGGTGGTCCAGGGATGAAGAATCTGCCTGTCAATGCAGGGGACATGGGTTTGATCCCTAGTCCAGGAAGATTATACATGCCATGGGCCAGCTGAGCCTGTGCACCACAACTTCTGAGCCCCACTCGCCCTGAAGCTCATGCTCTGCAACGAGAGGAGCCTCCACAATAAGAAGCTCATGCACCACAACTAGAGAGAGCCTGACGCAGCAAAGAAAACTCAGCGCAGCCATAGGTAAATAAATAATTTTTTAAGACATTTTTAAAAAATTTTCAAAAAAGCATAATGCGAATGATCAGTGCCTGTAATTGTTTACACTCAAGTAAAAGAAATACAAAAGCCTTAAGTCACAAATCTGTGATTTAACATCACCTTCTCCCCTCCCCTGTACTTCCCTGGTGGCTCAGAGGTTAAAGCATCTGCCTGCAATGCAGGAGACCTGGGTTCAATCCCTGGGTCGGGAAGATTCCCTGGAGAAGGAAATGGCAACCCACTCCAGTATTCTTGCCTGGAGAACCCCATGGACAGAGGAGCCTGGCGGGCTACAGTCCATGGGGTTGCAAAGAGTCGGACATGACTGAGCGACTTCACTTTCACTTTCACTTTCTCCCCTCCCCTACCCACATCCAAGTTCCCACAAGCTGAAGTGCATCTTTGGGTGATTTTCTTTCATATTAGTGATTGGATTGCCCTCTCAGGGTGTGTCCTCTTCTAGGCCCCAAAGATCCCTGCAGAGATGGAGAAAGGAAAGCAGGAGAGAAAGGCTCCAGTTACATTTATGGAGGGACCAACAGGGACCCAGGTGGTATCTTAAGAGACTTATTAAATTATCGTTAGAAACAAGCCAAAAGACCCTAGATGGAGTTGTTTATGCTAAGCCCCGAGTCAAAGTCAAACGGAGACTTAACAATGGCAGTATTGGCTCTCCTGGAAACGGAATCTTCAGCACTCAATCAGTAATCCCATGGCCAACACTGGTGGGGTGATCTGTCTGACAGACTCCTGCCATCCCTCTCAAGAAAAGTAACCTTGCCATAACCAACCTGCTTTGGAGCTAGTATGGCTCCCTTGTTCCCACTCCCTCCTGCCTGTTAAAGCTGCTCATTTCATATAGCTCTTGCAGCTCCTTTCCATCTGCTAGACCGACTGCTGCCTGATACAAATCAAGTTTTGCTCAGATGCACTCAACATTTTTATATGCCTCATCTTTTAACCCCCTTTTGCCCTGGACATGGTGCAGTGGGAAAGATGTGTGTGGGGTAGGTAGTGGGGTGGGATATGCCTTGGGAAGGTATAGGGCGGCTGAGGGAGGAAGATCATGTAGGGTAGGGATGGACATCTGTCGGGATGTTATTCAAAGTGGGGTCCAGCTGCTAACCACTCAAAAGCCAACAAAGAGGCCAGGCTGGTGGAAAGGAAAGTCTGCATTATTTTGGAAGCCATCGATGGGGTGTGGGGAGGAGAGGGCAGATGTCTGTCCAAAGGTAGACTCCTCCCACTGACAATCAGTGAGCTAGAGCTTTTATAGACCGAGGGAGGGGGCTACATGCAGAAACAGCACTGTCAGCTCTGACGGTCACCTTGAAATCGGTCATGCAGTGGTCTGACCAGCATCGTCTTGATTAATTTAAGCACAGTTAGCCTTCAGTTCCAGGGTAGGCTTGTTTCCATTTCTTGAGGCCAGTTCTCAGAATTGTGGCAACTTATGTCACGGTCATCTGCTAGTTAACTTCCCCACCAGGTGGGGGTTTCAGTATCTGTAAGTCAGCTCACAGGATATGCCTCCGAATATTGTCCACAGCCCTTGAGAAGGAACTAAAGGTTCTTGACTTTGCTCAGTGACTACAGTATTATTGTTTGGTCTCCTCTGATCATTTTCGCTTCTTTCTGCACTTTCTCACTTCTCTGATTAAGTTTATTCTTTGGCTGCAGTTTTTCCACAGACAAAATGAAGGCAGAAGACATGGCCCAGGGGGAATGAAGGGTGGTGGAGACCATCGCGTCCTGCTCTGTTTCGAGGACACGTAAGGCAGTCTAGGACACCACCTCCCGTACCACGCTAGGTGGAGTAGGGGAGATGTCAGTTCTCTGGGAGAAGAAGCCTTGATTGAATAGCAAGGGCCCTAGAGACAGAAAGTATAAAAGGTTAGAAAGTGTCAAAAACAGATACCCATATTGGCCCTTCCTATTTGACCCTTAACCTGGAGGCAGGGCTTTGTGAATTCTCAGACTGGAACCCAAAATGCTCTCTCCAAATGGCTCCAACCTCTTGAAGACACACAGACAAATAAGCAAACCACATTAAGGCAACCAGGAGCTCATCACATCAGCTTGGCAGCAGCTAACCCATCTGGGCTCCCTAAGGGCAATGCTGTGGGAGGTGTTTAGCCGAGGAAACTAATCACGGAGGAACAGTTTCAGATCCAGGAGAAATAGTGATTGTGAGCAGAACCAGCGCTTGCTGTCAAAAGGCTTGAAAAATGTCTTTACCCATTTTACTCTGTGCTGACTACACATTTTTATCCCCCAAAGTTTACAGAAGTAATTTCACTAACATCCCACCCAGGAAACTAAAATTATAATAGGCAAATGGCTTCAGAAGAAAAATTAAGAGCACAGGGATTTGAATGGAGCACCCACACATCATACGTCTGCCTAGTACAATTCTCATCCTGAAACCATCAAAAATGAAAATATAGGGGATTCACTGACAGCCCAGTGGTTGGGACTCTGTGCTTCCATTGGAGGGGATCCTGGTTTGATCCCTAATGAGGGAACTCAGATCCCATGTGGCCAAAATATTTTTTTTTTAAAGGCAAATATAAGGACTGGAAAGATTACAGTTCATAGCTGGAATTAACCATTTTCAGTGATTCCGAAGAATTCACAGAAACTTTTATTACCTCTGTGGAGCTTGAAGCCTTTTGTTTGTACCATAGGGACTATCTTTTCGAATGACTGGACTTCCCTGGTGGCTCAGATGGTAAAGCGTCTGCCTACAATGCGAAAGACCCGGGTTCAGTCCCTAGGTCAGGAAGATCTCCTGGAGAAGGAAACGGCAACCCACTCCAGTATTCTTGCTTGGAAAATCCCATGGACGGAGGAGCCTGTGGGCTACAGTTGATGGGGTCACAAAGAGTCCTAAATGACTGAGCGACTTCATTTTCTTTCTTTCTTTCTTTCTTTTAAATGATTAACATGGGGAAATGATAGGTCTTAATAAGGCGTTTCAGCTGCTCAGTTCTCTGCAACTTACTATAGAATTTACAATTTATTTTCAGGGAAATATTTAATCTTTTTTCTCCAGTAAGAGAGGAGAAATCATTTTCCTCTACTTTCTGCATCTTGGTTGAGACCCATTGTAATGAGACAAATTTATAAGAGAAAAAAAAGAAAGAAAAACAAACAGAAGTTTGTTAACATATTTGTGCTCAGTTACATCTGACTCTTTGTGGCCCCATGGACTGTAGCCTGCCAGGCCCCTCTGTCCATGAAATTTTCCAGGCAAGAATACCGGAGTGGGTTGCCATGCCCTCATCCAGGGGATCTTCCCGACCAAGGGATCGAACCCAGGTCTCCTGCATTGCAGGCGGATTCTTTACTGCTGGGTTATCAGGGAGGTAATCTAAACCACGATGACCTTAAAGACCATCTTCAGCTAAAGGCAAAAAAAAGGAAGTATGGAGATGGGGCTGGGGTGGGATAGTTTGGGAGGTTACCAGGTAAAGCCTGGTAAACAAGGGTAAGGTTAGCTATTGTAGATTTAAACTGGGGTCTTCTCCACTGGGGCTTCCCTGGTGCCTCAGCTGGTAAAGAATCCACCTGCAGTGCAGGAGACACCAGTTCAATTCTTGGGTCAGGAAGATCCCGTGGAGGAGGGATAGCTTACCCAGTCCCGTGTTCCTGGGCCTCCCCAGTGGCTCAGATGAATCCGCCTGCAATGTAGGAGATACCAGTCCAATTCTTGGGTCAGCAAGAACCCCTGGAGGAGGGATAGCTTACCCAGTCCTGTATTCCTGGGCCTCCCTGGTGGCTCAGATGAATCCACCTGCAGTGCAGGAAACCTAGGTTTGATCCCTGGGTTGGGAAGATCCCAGAGGAGGGCGTGGCAAACCACTCCAGTATTCTTGCCTGGAGAATCCCTATGAACAGAGGAGCCTGGTGGGCTACAGTCCGTGGGATCGCAGTTGGACACAACTGAGCAACTAAACACAGCCCAGCAACAGCTTCTCTGTCGATAAGATGCTCTTCTGATCCAGTCATCCTTCCCTTCCTGATGCAGAGAAGGAGGCACCCTTACAAATGGAGGTTTTCTTCATCAATTAAAAATTCTTTACAAAAGGGTAGCTTCTACTATGGTTTGCAGAGCTTCTCCTGGGTCTGCTGTTTGTTGAAATAGTCAACTCAAAACAATCCTTCTATTAGAAAGGCATATTTTGGTGCAGTGTATCGTAGTACCCCTCATGTGTGCTCTTCACCTCCAAGATAAAACATGAAGCTATGTTTTCAGGTCATGGAAGCAATAATAATTATAAAGGATGGAATATGTGTATCATTTGAGCAGAGGAATCTGCAAAGGAAAGAAGGAAAAACGTAGCCTTGGATATTTTTCAACATTCCTGCTTTTCCTTAGCTGTTCCCCGATCCTTCAAGAGATTCATATTCTGCCTATGTTATATGTTACACATAGAAAAGAATCATGTAGAACAAATGTAACAACTTGAAATATAAAAATGACTTACAGAGAAGAAATACGTTTATAAGAAACCATTCTCTGTGGAAAGTCTCTGGGAATTTATGAAATGATTTTGCTGATGAACCTTATTTTTAGTTTTACCCCATGGCAGTCTCCCTGCAAAAGAAATGGGAATTCTGTTTATGCTACAGAAATGGAAGTTCTTAGCCGTCAGTAAAATAGTGAATATCAATTACACAGCTGGAACTGCTGACTTGATCAGATTTTGTAACTCTCTTCTCTGGGGGTCTTTTTAATAAATCTGGGGAGAGGAGTGTCATGGGTTTTATGGGAATGTTCCCGTGTTTTATTCTATACATAGGAACAAGTAACTGAAGGCAGTTTGACCACCTATAGTAACTCACCTTCTTAAATACATAACAATTAATGACAGGCACAGAATGTTAGATCTTTTTCAGATCTGGAAAAACTTGTTATCTTTGTTTCTAGGACTTAAAAGGCACCCTTATTTTGTTTGGTATCTTTTTTTTTTTTTTTTAAGTTTGTATTGGTCATCTCTCTATTCAGAGAGGAAATCAGCTAGATACACCGCTTTGGGCAAGGACCAAGAGCTTTTCACTTCCTTTCAGACTTATTATCTCCCTGACTGCCACTGGCATTGAACAGGACCTGATTTCAGAAATCTCATCTAATTTTCGAAGAGGGCAACAGAGAATGAGATGGTTGGACGGCATCTTCAACACAATGGACATGACTTTGAGCAAACTCCAGGAAATAGTGATGGACAGGGAAGCCTGGGGAGCTGCAACCCATGGGGTCACAAAGAGTCAAACATGAGTGAGTGCTTGACCAAGAAACTGCCACTGCTAAGTCGCTTCAGTCGTGTCCGATTCTGTGCAATCCCCTAGACAGCAGCCCACCAGGCTCCCCCGTCCCTGGGATTCTCCAGGCAAGAACACTGGAGTGGGTTGCCATTTCCTTCTCCAGACCAAGAAACTAGAGCATAATAAAAGCACCTCCTTATGAGATAAGGTTGCCATAAGGATTAAATGAGATAATACCTGCAAAGAATTTAGAAGTGTCTGGCACAGAGTAAGTTCTTAAAAATGCTGGCAATGAGTCATCAGTCCAGTTCAGTTGCTCAGTCATGTCCGACTCTTTGTGACTCCATGGACTGCAGCATGCCAGGCTTCCCTGTCCATCACCAACTCCCGGAGCTTTCACAAATTCAAGTCCATCGAGTCAGAGATGCCATCCAATTATCTCATCCTCATTCATCCCCTTCTCCTCCTGCCTTCAGTCTTTCCCAACATCAGGGTCTTTTCCAGTGAAGCAGTGCTTCGAATCAGGTGGAAAAGGATTGGAGCTTCAGCTTCAGCATCAGTCCTTCCAACGTATATTCAGGACTGATTTCCTTTAGGATTGACTGGTTTGATCTCCTTGCAGTCCAAGAGACTCTCAAGAGTCTTCTCCAACATCACAGTTCAAAAGCATCAATTCTTCGGCACTCAGCTGTCTTCATGGTCCAACTCTCACATCCATATGTGACTACTGGAAAAACCATAGCCTTGACTAGACTGACCTTCGTTGGCAAAGTAATGTCTCCGCTTTTTAATATGCTGTGTAGGCTGGTCGTAGCTTTTCTTTCAAGGAGCAAGAGTCTTTAAATTTCAAGAAATCATCAAACAGGAATAAAAAAAAAAAGTACTAATTCTGTCACACCACTTCTGATCAAGTTAGAGATTTCAGCAAAAACAGTAATAATCAAATTGCATGTTCCTCTGTTCTTGCAAGGAAGGGTCACTATGAAATCTTGAAGAGACTTTGCCATTATTTCCTATTTTACTTGTTTATTTATTTTTGGCTGTGCGTGGCTTTCCTTGCTGCGTGGAGTTTTCTTCAGTTGTGAGCGGGGATTCCTCTCTAGCTGCGGTGCTCACACTTCTCAGCCCAGTGGCTTCCCTTGCTGGAGAGCTCTGGCTCTAGGGCACACAGGCTCAGTGGGTCACAGGCTCTAGAGGTCAGCCTCAAGAGTTGTGGCACACGGGCTTTGTTGCTCTGTGCATGTGAGACTTTCCAGATCAGGGAGCAAACCCATGTCTGCTGCGTTGGCAGGCAGATTCTTTACCACTGTGTCCCCAGGGAAGCCCTCTTTCCTGTTTTTTAGGCATATTTTTCTATTGTGCTGAAAGCCACGTAATACAAGATGTACTATTTGAACCATATTTAACTGCACACTTCAGTGGCACTAAGCACATTCACATTGTTGTCCAGCCCTCGCCAACATCGTGTCCCCAAATTTTATATATGAGACTCACCTGGGGCAAAGATGTGATTAAAATGCAGGTGATCATCTCACCCACTCTCAGAAGATTCTTCTTCGGGAGGCTTGGAGAAGGGGCAGGAATTTGTATTATCAACAGCCTCCAATCCTCATCCCGCCCCACCCCCACCCCACTACCCTGCAGCGCGGCCATGGAGGAGCTTAGAGCCTGACAATAGGCTCAATGTGTTTACTGAATTGCTGCTAAATTAATTTTCTCAGTAATTGATGTGTTGAGAATTTTTATTGCTCTTTCAAGAGATTTAAGAAATCTCCACCTTCTGTGTGGGCAGTTTCCACACATAATCTAACTTTTGTGAAAGAGTCCCAGTGGCATACCTAAACCATCATTTCAGAATCCCGGAGTCTTTTTCCAAAGCTCTCAGGTGGCACCCACAGCTTTCCAGTTGGAGCTTTGCAACCTGCTAGATTTGGTGTCTGACTTCCACTGCAGATGTAGACATGGTTGTTGAGTGACGAGCCCTATTTTAAAATGGGAACTACAGAAATAAGTCAGAACGTATTCGTTCCACACGCTCTCTTTCATCCCTGCCTCTTTCCAAGCAAGTTTTAGCCTCTTTATATGGCAACAGATTTGAAGAAAATGATTAGGTCTCTTGAGTTTTCAATCTCCATAGTCCTAGGGGAAAATGATGTCTATATCATGTGTTCTCCTGGTCTCAGGAACTCTCTGCTGCCTCTCAAGTTTTTAGGGGAAACTCTACATCTTTTTTCATAGTAGAGATAAAACCTCCTTCTCTTCTCCTTCCACAAAAAGTAGAATAAATTAAAAATCTTTATTATAGATATCCTGCTGCTCATAAAATATAAAACATGGCAGAGAACCTTCCTCCCCATATGCAGCCACTTCCCATAAGCATTAAGTGAAAGGCGCTCAATCGTGTCTGACCCTTTGCATCCCCATGGACTATACAGTCCATGGAATTCTCCAGGCCAGAATACTGTAGTGGGTAGCCTTTCCCTTCTCCAGGGGATCTTCCCATCCCAGGGATTGAACCCAGGTCTCCTACATTGCAGGTGGATTCTTTATCAGCTGAGCCACAAGGGAAGCCTCCTGTAAGCATTAAAGCCACTTAGATATTTGCATTACAGGAAAACGTCACCATATGTGTTTTAATTTCGAGGGGAAAAGAAAGAAAAAGAACTACAGTCTTCACCGTGTTTTCTTTTGTCTGCGTTTTTTATTTATTCACGTCATTATACAGGCTTCTAAATATAAAAGCATCGCATCTTCTTTGTGACATCTTCCCCGTGGTAAATCTAATTAAACTGCCATTAAAGGCTGTGTTCCCTCTATTATGCCAAGGTGACCGCAGCAGCTACTAAATGTGAACAGTATTTTTCTTTGTTCACAGTCAGGCGTTTGAGGAGGAACTGGCAACTGTTGGTATAGAAATAGACTTTCACAATTATTCTTATGTTGCATTTTGTTTTTACAATCAGTATCTGCTGAATTTGATATCATTGTCAATTAAAGCAATGAATAACCACGAGAAAAAAATTATATAGCTACTGCATTTCCTTGTACTATATAATAGAGTTTGATGGCCAGTTAAAATCAATATTTGCATATTTCTCTGGCTTTTGATCGAGAGCCCCAGTCTGTGTCTCTGTGCAAACAGCTCCCTGTCCAGTCTATTTGCTTGACTCTAATAGGGCTGCTCTGTGCGACCCCATAGATGGCAGCCTACCAGGCTCCCCCATCCCTGGGATTCTCTAGGCGAGAACACTGGAGTGGGTTGCCATTTCCTTCTCCAATGCATGAAAGTGAAAAGTGAAAGTGAAGTCGCTCAGACTGAAGTGACTTAGCAGCAGCAGCAGCAATAGGGCTGCTACTGACTTCTGAATACAGCTACTAAGTTTCAGCCCTCAAGTTTTGGCTCATGATAATTCCCATCTTTAATGTATTTTTTTCATCTCAACGCAATCCATCTTTGGGACTCAGTTTGAAATGAAGCTTCTCTTAGACCTCGGCGGCCCAAAGTGATTTCACCCTGAGTCAGCTGACTGCCCACGTGACCCACAGCACAGATATTTGTGTTGTGACTTCGTGTCTGTTCATCCAAAGCATCTTCTGGGTCACCAACCTGAGGAAGAGGAGGGTAGTTCATAATTCTGGGCACGTACTCTCTCCATGGCAAGGGCTCACGTTTTGCTCTTCAGGTCCTGGCACAGGATGGGGTGGAGCAGCAGAGCCCTTAACTCACAGAAGCCAAGCAGGCTGGGGTTTGCTAGCAGGGCCCCTCGGTCTGCTCATTTACTGTAACTTTTTTTTTTTTTTTACCATCATTCTTCTCCTCTCTGTTGCTCTCATGTTGGAGCCTCATGTACACTTGCTGCTCTGGGCAAGCAGGCTGTCTTTCCCTCTCTGCCCCTTGTTCCCTGCTAATGCACGTGCGCACACACACACACACACACACACACATACACACACACACACACACGGTAGTTTCCTATCTGCGGGGTTGCAAGGCATCCCAGGTCCTCTGGCTCACCTGGGCCTCCACTAGATTCCCCCACACCTCCCTCTGAGCATCATGGCCCCTCCTGGTCCAGCTATCAGGGCTGCTGGCATCTAGTTCTCCTCACCTTGCATCCCTGGCCACCTGCTGCTGACTAAGGCATGTTGGTTACTTCTCCTCCCCGCCCCCATTTTGCCCTTCCCTTCTCTTTGTAGGGCAGTTTTTAATCTATCCATCTCCACTGCATGGCCAGATTTCCTTCCACCTGGATTTGGAGACCTCTGCCCATGTCTGTGGCCCCAGAGATGGACGCTCACTCTTTGGCAGAAGTGGGGGCCGTGGACAAACATCTTTCTCATTAGCTAGAGCCCCCACTTTGCTCCTCCAAGTCTCTGTCCCTGATGGATTCTAAATAAATGTGAGTTGAGTCCAATCATCTCAAAGCTCTCTTTCAAAACCCCTGCAGCAATTAAAGTTACTATTTGTCCAGCTTCTATCAGGCTGCCAAGTTCTTTACTTGAATTATCTCATCAAATACTTACAGTACTACCATAGGGCAAATACTCTTTTTATTTTTCCTTCTATTTTGTATGTGAGGAAACAGAGTCAGAGAAATTCATTAGCTTGCTCCAGGCTACTCAGTCCATAAAAGTCAAAGAAGCGACTCAAACTCTAATCCTCTGATTCTATGGTGTGCGTGTTGTTTCTGCTATGACAGGCCTGTTCCCCAGTGAGAAGCAAAATCTCCAGGCGGGTTTGGATTTATAATTCTCAGTTTACAAATCCAGTCATTTAACTCCACAAGAGGGTGCCTCGGGGTAGAACAGAGGCTACCCAGTTAATGGTCCACTTTGACCAAAAATGTTAAAAATATATTAAAAAGAGGGGCTTTGTTGTTGATTAGCGCATTTAATTATTTGAGATTTACCTATGGAATTAGGAAAATGTAAGGCATATTGAGATATTCCTTCCTCTGAATTCCAGAGTTGAATTTTTCTCCATGGATCTGTCTTTTGACTCAAATTCTTAGAGTACTCCCATCCACTCTAACAGTTTACATTGAAATATGTCTTTCCTAAGCAGGTGATTTGTCAGCTGAAGGTTAATGACAGCAATGCTAATGACTCAAGGCAATCAAGTGTATCATATTTTTAAACCAAACTCCCTTAAGAAGTATTACTATGTAATTACGCCCTAGGGAACCTGCTGCTGCTGCTGCTGCTAAGTCGCTTCAGTCCTGTCCAACTCTGTGCGACCCATAGACGGCAGCCCACCAGGCTTCCCTGTCCCTGGGATTCTCCAGGCAAGAACACCGGAGTGGGTTGCCACTTCCTTCTCCTGCACCATCTCCTAAATCAAAGTCAGGGAGATCTTCTTTCTTAGCAGCAATGTGTTTGTCTCCTGATTTTCTCTATTTGATTTCACAAGTTTCATAAATCATTTAGCAGCTGCAATTGTTGTCAAAATGTTTTGGTTTCAATGTAAATATTTATAACTATGTCAGCTTTCCCCGCCCCCCACCCCAAGCAAAGAGAAAGAACTGTTGAAAAAAAAAAATAGAATTGCCAATGCTTTTAGTTTAACCAGGATGAGCCACTTTTATGGAACCATGATCCTCTCTGAGGACCTTGCCAAGTTCTCCCTTGAAAATAAATGGTCCTCACCAGGGGGTGGGCTTCTCAGGTGACGCTAGGGGTAAGGAACCCACCTGCTAATGCAGAAGGCTAAGAGACAAGGGTTTGATCCCTGCGTCAGTTAGATATCCTGGTGAAGGACGTGGCAACACACTCCAGTATCCTTGCTTGGTGAATCCCATGGACAGAGGAGCCTGGTGGACTATGGTTCTTAGGGTTACAAAGAGTTGGACACGACTGAAGAGATTTAGCATACACACAGTATCAGGGGGCACATGCCCAGCTTAAAGCTGGAGCTGCAAATTGAGTTTCGGGATTCCCAAACCCAACTGAATTGGATGGACGCTGACCAGACTTGGTGCTGCCCTGGGTGAGTGACCCTCATGCTAGGTGAGAGGCATAAGTGCATTTTAAAGGCATTTCCAGGTGTTCCAGGAACTTGGGAATGATCATCATTCCAGTTTTTCTGAGGGAACATGGTTCACATGGGAAAACAATTAACAAACAGTTTCATGATAGACCCTTCCATCCATCTTCCTCCTGTTCTCTCTCATGGCTGGACACTCTTCCGAGGATGTGTCTGTGAGCCGGGTAGGCTCTGACAATGTGAAGCAGTCATAGGCTTTCAGCAGCAGAACACTTGCCATCTTCATGGGAATCCAAGAAGAATTCATTTAGGAGACTTGTCTGCAAGCAGTTTTTCCTTTTTCTTTTTTTTTAAATCCAACAAGGGGACTTCCCTGGTGGTCCACTGGTTGATACTCAGCCTTCCAAACCAGGGGGTGTGGGTTCAGTCCCTATTAGAGGAGCTAAGATCCTACATCCCTTGTGGCCACAAAAGCAAAACACAAAAGAGAAGCGATATTGTAACAAATCCAATAGAATTTAAAAATGATCAACATAAAAAATCCTTAAAAAAATAAAATAAATAAAAAATAAAAATCCAACATGGCTTACAATGAAAGTCTTGTATGAACTGCAATGATCATAAAATGATGGAAACTATAGACTAGGAAAAGAAAATCAGCCATACATTGGGTAGCAGAGTTGTGCATGAGATCATTAAATGTTCTAAGCTTCCAAAAGGTTTGGAAGGAGAATCACAAAGGCATGCCTAGCATTCACATCTTTACTTTCTAATAGTAAAAACAACATTAACAGTTTTTTTTTTAACCAACTTTGAGGATGAGGAAGGCATCATTCTCCAGACTTGTCAAAGCTATTTATTTTTTTTTCCTGGTGTATTCCATGTCTACTTTTATTCTTATGGAAATTCACATTCATAGTATTTGTAATATTTCATGTTCTTCCTATGTTCTCCTCAACTCTCACATAGCCATGTCAGATGGATTTTGACAGAGGTGAGATGACCAGCAGGTCACAGGGAAGGCGGCCCCAACCACCCTGAGGGAGTGCCTAAGGAAGCCGATTGGGGACAGCAGGTGATGCAGGTTTGGGCTATTGCTCCAGGCCCAGCCCCCAGGGCAGCCTAATAAAGCCCGGTCAGGATGGCCGCCTTGGGAGGGCTGGAGGCAAAGCCCAGCTAAAATTCCTCCCTTAAGAGGAATAGGCCGGAGCGGTGGTGGAGCGCCTAGGTCCGGTCCGCATGTGCTCACTCACTCGTCATGTCCAGCTCTTTGTGACCCCATGAACGGTAGCTCCCCCAGGATCTTCCATCTCTGGGATCTCCATAGGGTCTGGCCAATGAAAAAAATCTATCCTGAGATTGTAACCATGGCCATATCCAGAGATCAGAGAACCTTGCTGTGTGGCACATAGGTCAGCGGTCCCCAACCTTAGTGGCACTAAGGACCAGTCTTGTGGAAGACAATTTTTCAAAGACAGTGGAGGTGGGGTATGGTTTTGGGATGATTCAAGTGCACTATATTTATTATGCCACTGCGCTTCTGACAGGAAGCAGAGCTGAGTTGGAGTTCAGGCAGTAATGTGAGTGACGGGGAGAGGTTGTAAATATGATGAAGCCCCAAAAAGATGAAGCCTTGCTCCATGGCCCGCTGCTTAGCTCCTGCTATGTAGCCCAATTCCCAACAGGCCATGGGACCAGTATGCGTCCATGGCCCACAGGTCAGGGGCCTCTGATATAGATAATGCCACGGTTGTGCCCACAACTGGGGCACCGGAATTGGGAGAGTTGTGCCCCGGAAGCTGGGTACCCGGAAGTGCCAGTCTGGTGGCTGGATAGCGGAACATCTAGTCTCTGCGATGGAAGCGCCCTCCTCACTGGGCTTTGCAAGAAAGGGATTCCACTTCTGCTGACACTTCCTATGTAATGGACTATTTAAAATTCGCCTCTGGTACCTTCCTTACCACTGTTATGCAACTAATCTCCCCAAAGGAAACATCACTGGAGGCGTCTGGGGTGTCAAGCATCCCAGGAGCCAAGCAAAAAAGCACATTCCGTGTGTGAGCCGTGCTGGCTTCCGTTCTGGCAGCACCCAGGCAGAGGGAAAACTTGTGTTTCTTCCAGATGGTTCCAGGCTCCAGGGACAAATTTTTGGTCTCTGCCTTTGTCAAGTTCTCCTGTATTTTCACTGGTAATGACTCAAACGGGGGCCAGGGGAGTGATCTGCTGGAAAAAAATAATAATAATGATAAATCCTGCTGATGCCTCTTTTCTGAAAAGAGCAGGCATCTGTGTTCTGCTTCCTATGCCAGGCCTGTCTGGTTACCCGTTTTCCCCCAGTCCCAGTTCCCTGGTTGGGGGGCGCTGACGTGTGCACAGTTCCAAAACACCTTAATGAGAAGGATGCTATCGTGGGGCCGTCATTATTGTGAACATCTGTGAACTGTTGAGTTTAATTGAGCTACAGCCAATGTTTATTGTGTGTGGAAAGAGTAGGGGATTAATGGTTGTTTGATTGTCTTTAGATGGTTTCTTCCCATCTTTCGCTTTCCCTTCTGACATTTTGGCAGGAGTTACAAAAAGGAACAGGAACCTCGAAGATCAGGCATCTGAATCATCCAGGAGTCTGGATTTCCAAACAAAGCAGCACGAGGTGGGGTTTTTCTTACAGCCTTTCTTTGGAATCTGTAATACAAAATTTAGGGGTAAGTTCGAAAGCAGTTAATCAGTGGGAAAAGTTAGTTCCCCATGGTGGGGGGGAACCCACTCCAGAAAATTCACTGTAATTCCCCAAATCTTATCCACTTTGTACTGTAATTTCCAAATCTACTTATCTTAAATAAACTGGAACTGAGTTGAAGATATGAAAGTTCATGAAGGACCTTTTAGATTAAACTGCAAGGTTCACAGACTTTTTTTAGGTCAAAAGCAAATAATCCTTATTATTATTTTTTTTTCCTCTTGACAAAGGTGAGTACAAATAAAGTTTGCCCTTGTCTTGGCTTCTCTACTCTGGCCATCCTCTCCGGTTGCAGAATGCTAGACATCATCTTTCCCCATCCTTGACAAAGCTTTCAAGACTTAAACCACAGAGCAGGTTTTTATTTTATTTCTATATGTATTTTTTTTCCATTATGACTTCAATCTGGAGAGCAACTTCCAAGATGCTTTTCAGTAAGAATTGGTCCATGTGTCTGGCATTTTAACTTCATTTTCGTAAGAAATTTGGACATATGGAAGTATTCCAACTCTAGATTTCAGGCTCTTCCTCTGTGCTATAAACCTGTGCTCACAGCTGCAGAGAAAGACATTTCAGCATGTTTAGTAGCTAATCTTCAAAGAGACATCATTTGAAGGCAAGCTGTGGAAAATATGCATAGAGATGCCTGCATCTGACTTTTTTCCGTTGAATGACAAATATCCTGCCTGGAGTGTGCCAAGGTAAAGGGATTGGCCTGGGGCTGAAACTTCTTGCTCCTGTTGGGAGTCACAAGCAGTGGCCTCCGTCCACACCCTTGGCAGCCCTAACAAGACTCCACCCCGCACCCCAGCTTCTCTGCCAGGCGCATACCTCATCATAGGAGCAGAAGTAGCATCTTTCTCCAGGAGGCCAGGTGATACCTTTCTATGTCATTTCAATTAGAGGTCACAGGACACTGAAACAAAAATAAATAAAAAATAAACACAAGCAATAAGATAAAAGAAAAAAGAAAGCCCTTCAGAATAAAATTCCTTTGGTCCAAGTACATACTTTTCCTTTTATCCTAGCTAGCAGTTTTCTTAGAGCAACCTGAAAGAATGCAAAGAGAGTGCTGAAAAAGACATATGTGACTGAAATTAGCTGTTATCTTCAGGACGCCACTGGATTGCACATGGGATAATGAATTAAATGAAGTAGAAACCATGGCCTGAACTGGAAATGTGCTGTGTGCCTAATGTAATTAATCTCTATTGAAACAGCTAAGCCATTTAATTTGTGTTGCATGAATAATGAAATGAAAGGGGCACGTAGAATGAACTTTTTAACCAGCAGAGAAGATGCAACCCGCAGGCTTCAGAACTGATTGGGCATTTCCTGACAGCTCTGTAGATTTATGTGTATTGGCCACACTCCCTTCCTCTCACTGGCCGGTCAGGGATTGGTCTTGCATTTCAGACTGGCCTGGTCCATCTGGACTTTTGGGGAAATCTTCATCACGAGGACAGCTTTGGACAGGGACAAAAAGGGTGCATGCAGAGCCCAGATCGCTGCTAGATGCCTCTAGCCCTTCCCTGCAAAGATTGAGCTTTCTTCTTTCCAGATTTGCTTCCTCTGAAGACTTGGAGAGAGCAGGTAGGGTAGTTATCTGACAACTGGTGTCATGTCCCTCTGAGCCTCTGAGACCATCAAGCTCCTCTGAAAACACTGGCATGTCTACAGTGGACTGAGAAGGACAGTGCCTAGAGGGCTTCAATCCCTTGACTGTTCATCCTGAGCATGGAAGTGCGGCCCCTCCCTTAACTTATTTTAGCATTTACCATAGTTTCCTAACAGGACAGGATTGCTGTTATTGAAAAAACAAGCATAGTGCTAAATAACCCAGAATCTAACTGTCTTTCCCATCCTCCAGCATCTTGGCTGGCTTTGCTTGTTACCTACCATCATGTCTCCTCATACACTGTGTCCAAATATTGGGGCAGAGGTGGGAGAGTGAGGGGGTGAAAAATACTTTATCAAAAGCAATGAAGAATTTTCTGGGACAGTCCAATTAAATTCCTGCTGTGAAATTTAGGGTAAAGATTGTTTGAAAGAGCACTGATTCTTGGGTAATGTATGTAACCTATTTTTAAAAAATGCCTCCTTAGATAACCTCCATTTTTCCCTTTGCCTTACAACTCTTTCCTTGGCTTTCTTTCCTGTCATCAATGGAACAAACATAACTCATGACACAATCTGTGAACAGAGCTCTGACTAACCGAGTCTATGGAAAAATAAAAACTTAAGGTGAAAACAACAGAGGACAGCGGTAAGGAAAAACAGGGACAAGGGAAGAAATCTTGTGATGTATAAGCATAGATAAAAAATGTCGGTTACACTTCACAGTCAGTCTCTACATGGTTTTAACAAAATAGAAAAGGCACTCTTTGAAGGTATATTCAGTCACCATTATAAACAGGAATTTCTATCTAGCCTTGACAATTCTTTCAGTTTAATATATGCAAGACAAACAAACAAACAAACAAAAAAAAACAAGCTAATCACTCAGCTGACTCTGAAGACCTGAGTGGTGGTCTAGCCTTATAGGGTTACACAAAGTTCCCTCTCACCTCCTCCCTCCGAGCTCCCCTCACTTCCTGTCCCAGAGCTCCCCTCCTCGCCTCCCTCAGAACTCCCTTCACCTACCTCCCCTCTCAGAGCTCCCCCTCCCTCAACCCTCCCTCAGTCCAGAGCCTCCCCTTCAACCTCCCTCCTCCCTCAGAACTCCCCTCACCTCCTCATTCAGAGCTCCCCTCACTTCCTGTCTCAGAGCTCCCCTCACTTCCTCCATCAGAGCTCCCCTCAGAGCTCCCCTCACCTCCTCCCTCAGAGCTCCCCTCAGAGCTCCCCTCACCTCCTCCCTCAGAGCTCCCCTCACTTCCTGTCTCAGAGCTCACCTCACTTCCTCCATCAGAGCTCCCCTCAGAGCTCCCCTCACTTCCTCCCTCAGAGCTCCCCTCAGAGCTCCCCTCACCTCCTCCCTCAGAGCTCCCCTCACCTCCTCCCTCAGAGCTCCCCTCCTCTCCTCCCTCAGAACTCCCTTCAGCTGCCTCCTCCCTCAGAGCTCCCCTCCTCTCCTCCCTCAGAACTCCCCTCACCTCCCCCCTCAGAGCTCCCCTCACTTCCTCCCTCAGAGCTCCTCTCCCCTCTTCTCTCGAGCTCCCCTAACTTCCTGTCTCAGAGATCCTCTCACCTCCTCACTCAGAGATCCTCTCACCTCTTCTTTACCTTCAAAGCAGCTTCAGAGGCTGAAAATCACCCTCTGTTCCACGTTCCTTTTTAGTACTCTCTCCAGGTGCTGGATTTTCTGCCCAAGAGGTCATATTGCCCTTGTTCTAACCTGCCCCGAAGCCCTTCACTGTCTCCTCTATTGAGTCTACTTCCTCATCAAGTATGCTTGCTCTTCAAATATCTACTGGACCAGAACACACCTAAGTATAATTATCTAAACTAACTTATTCATTCATTTTAAAGATAATTTTCCTTTTTCAAAAGAAGTGTGTCTCTAAGTCTAAGCATGCATTAAATTCATTGATAAAGTTGAAGCTTTTTGAGGAAAGGAAGGACAAGCTTTGTATCCTATCTCTTACTCAGGCTACTATTCAGCCAAGTGGCCCCAGTCCTGGGAGTATCACCATATCAGAAAATGAGCTGTTGAGAGAAGCCTCTAGTCTGTTCAACATGCTTGGTTCTACCTTGCTCATCTTCAAATGTGTGACTTCTAAGAAGAGGTCATAAAACATCCTGTAGCACTTGCCGACTCTCTCTCTTTCAGATTGCTTGCTGTCCAAATCCAGCTAGTGTCCTGAGGTCACTCAAGCTCACCTGTGGAGTGGCCGTGATCAAGAAACTTGAGGCTCCTGCCACCAGCTAGGAAGAGAACTATCTTGAAACAGATCCTCTTCTCCCAGGGAAGCCTCAGGTATTGTAGCCCCAGCTGATCCCTTGATCACAACTTCACAAGACACCCCCACCCAGTTAATCTGCTTCTTCATTTCTGACCCACAATAGCCATAGGAGTATCAATGTTTATTCTCTTAAGTGTCTAAATTTTAAGGAAATTTGTTATTTAGCACTGGCTAACTAATAGACATTTAAAATATGCTTTATATAAAATGTTTAAAATTATGTACAATTAGATAAATGAAAATCTTCTCCCTGTTCCAAAAGGGGTGAGATCACTTTGTGATTATCTGATTTGCTCAGGGAATGATCAAATTTGGTTTAGTCTTTTTAAACAAGCTATTTATATGCCAGTAATATCACAATGTGCTACAACTGAATTTTCTTGTTTAAAGAATCTAACATATATTTTTACCTTTACACTTTTAGCCTATTTGTTGTAAACTAGAAAAAGCTATCAATATAATATTAAAGCAGAACTTACTACTAGCATAGAAAATTGGACTGATTATTTGTAACTTATACGTGACCGAAGCTTATTTGTAACTTATATGTGACTGAAGCTTAATTCAAGAAGGTATATTCTTTATTTTCTTGGTTTCTTTTTGGAAAAATACATGTTTTCTGTAGCTATTCAGAACAATGGAAGGCCCTTATACTGGTTTGACTTCATCTAAACTGTGAAGGTTTTCTTAAAAAAAAAAAAAGGCAAATTTTCTACCTTTCAATTACGGTGTTTCCTGGATTTGGACTGAGTAGTCTAATTATGCCTAATTTTATCCCTCATTTGCAGAAAATGAAGAATCTGCAGCAAAAAACATCAAGTGAAGTCAAGAGCTCATTGTGTATAAGAATGTCCTAGTATGTCAACAAGGAGATAATGAGAGCTAATGAATCTGGATTCTCTTCCTGACTGGTCCAACAGCAGTTATTCTGGTATTATGCAAAATTTGAAAGTTCCTTCTTAAACAGTATAGTCTATGTATTTTATTCCTTAAATAGCCCAATTAATGTATTCACCCACATTTTTGCTTTTTTAATCTTGGAATCAGGAAATTTGCAGCAGCTTGAAAAAATCAGCTATCTAAAACTTGTTAGCTGTCTAAAACTTACTGGCTTAAATAACACTAATAAGTTTATCTTAGGCAAATTTTAATAGGTCCAAAAATTGGAAGCAGCTATACTAGTTGGTTCTGGATTGAAATCTTTCAAGAGATTGCAGCCAAGATACAGGCTGGGGCTACAACTATCTGATAGTTTGACTGGGGTTAGAGGATCTGCCTCCAAGATGGCACACTCCTTGGCAACCAGGAGGAGACCTCAGCTCTCCGCTACTCAGACGTCTGCATAGGGTGTCTTGTGGGTCTCACAACAAGGCCACTGGCTTTCCATGGGCTACATAATGGAAGAAAGAGGAATGCAGAGCAACAAAGTTTCTTACAACCTAGTCTTGAAGTCACAAACCAGCATTTCTATAATATCTTTATGGTTACACAGGGCACCCCTGGCGTGTGTAGATTTTAGAGAGACACTGGGTACTTGTCTTGTACAGCTCATAACTGTCTGAAAGGATCTGGGGATACTACTCATCCTCAAATCCATTGAAATTATTTTCTGTGAAGCACATGAATATTTTCATGAGTTACTTTTTCTTTTAACCTAATGGCACCCCACTCCAGTACTCTTGCCTGGAAAATCCCATGGACAGAGGAGCCTGGTGGGCTGCAGTCCATGGGGTCGCTGAGAGTCGGACACGACTGAGCAACTTCACCTTCACTTTTCACTTTCATGCATTGGAGAAGGAAATGGCAACCCACTCCAGTGTTCTTGCTTGGAGAATCCCAGGGATGGCGGAATCTGGTGGGCTGCCGTCTATGGGGTCACACAGAGTCAGACACAACTAAAGTGACTTAGCAGCAGCAGCAGCAAGGAATTTACCACAAATTTATTTTTAAAAACTTAACTTTTTGAAACCATTTCTGTTTGAAATGAGTGGAAGTGATGAAGACAGTCTTTTCATTCTTTTTTTTTATTATTTTAATATATATTCATTATGTAATATACACTTAATAATCATGTTTTTAACATCTACATTTTTAATTTTTTTATTTTTATTTTTTTAATTTTTTTTATTTTTTTTTACTTTTTATTTTTACTTTATTTTACAGTACATATAAAATATATATGTTTTTAATTTTATTGGACTATAGTTGATTTACAAGATTGTGTTTCTGGTGTACAGTGAGGTGAGTCAGTACAGTGAGGTGAATCAACTGAGATTCTTTTCCCATTGAGGTTATTACAGAGAATTGAAAAGGGCTTCCTGTGCTATATAGTGGGCCCTTATTATCCATTTTAAAAAAAAAATGAAATAATGTCATTTGAAGCAACATGAATGGACCTAGAGATTATCATATTGAGTGAAGTCAGACAGACAAAGACAAATATCATATGGTATCACTTACATGTGAAACCTAAAAAAATGGTAACAATGTTTTGTCTTTTCTCCATTCCTTAGGAAGAAGCTCTTTAGAACAATAGCAATTAAACTCACTTGAACAACAATTTAAAAAAAGGAGAAAACTTTTCAAAACTCTGGATTTGAAGATTGTGGAGAAGAACTGAAGAATGGCATAATTCAGATTTCTTTTTTTTTTTGGCCTGTGTATAGGTCTGCAACTAAATGATCAAACCATTCATTTAATCCATGCCACTTTGAAAAAGTGAAATCTAGTTTCAGCGCAGAGTCAGCAATGCAGTTTCATATAAAATGATTTTACTGTAGAGACATTAAAATAATTTAAAGGTATTAATTGAATTAGTAAATTTTACGTTTTATTCAGCATTATAGAAACATTCAAAATACAAAATGCTAGTTATTTTTTTTAATTTCCTTGAAAATATCAGAAGTCTAGGGGATGGTATGGATTTTTTTTTTTAAGGACCAGTTTTTAGTGGAATGATGCATGTTGAAATCAAATGGATGCAGTTTTGAATCCTTACTTGTATTTGACCTTGGACAAATGACATAGTCCTTGAGCATCAGCTATATATAGGAGATGGTACCTATCCTGCTGGTTCCCTAGAAAGAAAATAAAGAATTTTAGTAACATTATTAGCACAGGTCCTGCTAGCTTGTAGGGACTCAAAAAGCTAGCCCTGATGGTTATTCAGGTAACACCATCTCTCTGAAAATTTGGATATAAACTTTCTAGATATTAAATTGTGTTTAAAATACACTTAGAAAGTTGCTTCTAATGAAATCCTCTGTTAACTTTCTATAAATATTTTGAAAGGAGAATAATCTCTCTGTAAGGAAACTCTGACCTTCAAATGACCAACAGGTTGGTCTAGAAATTTAAATGTTCAGTTGGCCTTGACTGGGGTGTAGCACACCTAGGCCAGCAAGGGGTGCCTGCAGCCCTCATGAAAAAGAAAATATTATATATCTCTGATCTTGTACTCCATGCCTTTGAATTCAGCAACAGATAGAGGAGAAGCTGGGCCAGCGCCAGATACAATAAACATGAATTTCTCCTTAGATATAAGCCCAGTGTTTACAAGGTTAGCCATGCCACACAGGACTTTGACATTACGTGACACAACTTTTGTTGTGTTAATGCGCTTCATTCATATGCTGATAAGACTTCTGTTGCTGGTGGCAGAAGGGTGCCTTTAACTTAATACAAAGGGCAGCTGTAAGTTTTAATTTACTACAACCTGATCATCCCAATTGGATGTGCTATTCTCATCATAAATTTAACTATGGTTACGTTGCTTGGGCAGATAATTAGAAAGCACACCATTACTCCTACATTGAATACAATATGCTTTTTGTTTTTTGCCATAGTCATTTTAACAGTTTAAACAGTAAATTAAATTTACAATACGGTCATCAAAGTGCAGGCAATGATAGTGACAAAGAACACAGATTATCTGGTTCAGCCTCCTCATTTTACCAATGAGGACACAGCTCCAAAGAAGGGAGGGGGTCTTCCCAGAGGTCACACAGCTACTGAGAAGCAAAGCTGATGCTGGAACCCAGGAGTCCTGTCTTCCAGTCTAACTCTCTTTCCTTTGTAGTATACCAACAAAGAGTGAAATACAGCAACGTGCTACTGGGGGATTCTGGGTTTCTTTTTCTTGCTCATTCACACTCTGTTTAAAGAAATTAAAACATTCTGCCAGCTTTTCTATGGAGTATAAATTATCCACTGAGTAACTACCACATGTTGAAGAGCTTTGGGGTAGCAATTTCTTCCATTCTTTTTATGCCTTCTAGACCGATTCTGTATCATTTTATGCAATTGTCAGGCGAGTGTATGCTCCTCGGTTCTGTCTCACCACAACAAAGGTTTGGAGTGGCGGACATTAAAGTCCTCGGCGTGTCACAGCTCTCAGGTCTTGGACAGACCATGTTATAGCTCTCAAGTCTCGAACAGATTGTGTTATAGCTCTTAGACAAATCAGTGTTACAGCTCTACTTTATTTAGAAAATAGCAGGAAAATCCATTCTCGAGGGGTGAGGGCATGTCGATCCAAAGATGCGAAGAGAAGAGCGCCCCAGCACGCAGATGGGAGAGAGAGAGAAAGACCCCTTTCCCCTTGGCTCCTCTTTTTGTATGTTTTTTCCTCCCCATGGGCCTGCCGTATGTAAATTGGGGCAGAAGTTGGGTAGAACTGTTTGTTCCACCTGAGGTCCTAACTCCAGTCCTTGGACCTTCCTTTGTTCTGTTTTTGCAGGCTTCCCCCTTCCTTGACTTTTAGCCACTGCCACTCTGGACTCCTGTTTCCTATTCTAACTACCTAACACAATCCACTCATCTCCCTTGTTTCTGCTATTTCTCTGTTCCATTCCAACCTCAAAAATACAGTAAACTCATACATTCCATTCCATCCTGTTACAAGTATCTGCCCTAGAGGAGGCACTGCTCCAAGTGATGGGTGCTCTGCAAGGGGTAACAAAGAAACCAAAATCTACATCCTCTTCATAGAATCCTGAGAGCTCAGCATTCGCTTCACGAAACTGCTCTATGACTTCTGTTGCTTCCTTCACGGAGCTGTCTAACCACAGTAGCCCTTTTGTACTGCAAATGCTTCATATAGGGGAAAAAAACCAAAAAACAAAAAACAGAAAACAGGTTCCTGGGCTCCATCTCAAACCACTGAGTTAGAATTTCTGGGTTAAAAACCTCCATTTATAACAAGCACCCTTGGTGATTCTTAAGCCATCTCAAGTTTGAAACCCACACTCCTACAAAAATGAATGTCTGCTAAATTCACTGGACATCCACCACATGGCCCCGTTTTTCTATTTGTCACCTCCTATGTGAGTAAAATATTTTGTCTATTGTGCCATTGACTGCTTAATGACAGTGGCTCTAATTGCACATTTTTTCTGTGTGCCTGAGAGTGCTGAGCACCATTTATTGAATATATTAGCTATTCAATTTACTAAATGACTCCATAATTAAATGTGAAATGACATTATTCATTCTTGAGACACTCTTCTCCCCAGGAATGCAGCACGAGATTTTATTTGTTGTTTCTTAAACTGTGTACTTTCCAAAGTTGCTAATACTGACCAGAAGCTCTATGGGGATGCTATGTGACTCCCTCTTCTCTCCCTTCCCCTCCTCAGTTTATTGAATATTGCCAGTCCTTGTCCTCAATATATAGACACTGGCTCCAGAGAAGGGCATGTGGTTCTGGCCTCAACTAATCAAAGCAATCGCATCTATTGCAAATTCAGGGGTGAGTATGACCCCATTAAGACCAATGAGACACAAGGGGAGATTGACTGGGAGCTCTAACAACTGGGGACTTCTTCTTATGGAAGAGAAAGCATGTAACCTTGGTGGCCACCTTACAACCTTGACAGCAAGCAGCCTTATCATACGGCAGATACCACAGAAGTCAGAGCAGAGATGGCAAGACCGAGAGTCTCAAAGTGCTGATGGGTCAAACTATCCATGAAGTTGGCTTGCCTTCAGCTTTGCTGGTTAAACAAGGCAATAATCCTTTTTATTATTTAAGTCGCTTTGAGCTGGAAGTTATGTTGTGCACGTGCGCATGCTAAGTCACTTCAGTTGTGTCCAACACTTTGCGACCCCATGGACTGTAGTCCACCAGGCTCCTCTGTCCGTGGGACTCTCCAGGAAAGAATACTGGAGTGGGATGCCATGCCCTCCTTCAGGGGATCTTCCCAACCCAGGGATGGAACCCAAGTCTCTTATATCTCCTGCACTGACAGGTGTGTTCTTTACCACCTGGGAAGTCCAAGTGTTCTGTTACATGTTATCAAAATCATCCTGAGTGACATAGATAAGGAGCAGGTTTATCTTTGTCACTTCCTTATCCCCAGGGCCTGGCCCAGTAGATAATACAAAGTCAACAACCAAGATATAATTTTGAGTGAATAAATGAGCTATAATTGTGCACTCTTGCTGTCTTACTGGACTAAATAAATGCAATATATTCAGAAACTACCATGATTTCTTTTTTTATTTTTTTTAAAACAGAGTATCCTGACTTGTTATTGGAAACTATCATGTTGTCCAATACACTAAGCTCTACATTCCTGTACTGAATCCAAACTTATTCAAGTGCTGTGTTAGTTTCTGAGAATATGGAGATTTTTAAATAAATAAGATGTAAAGAATTCATGTTTGCTGACTCTGAATTTAATTCCAATCCCAAAGAAAGGCAATACCAAAGAATGCTCAAACCACCACACAGTTGCACTCATCTCACATGCTAGTAAACTAATGCTCAAAATTGTCCAAGAGAGGCTTCAACAGTACATGAACTGAGAACTTCCAGATGTTCAAGCTGGATGTAGAGAAGGCAGAGGAACCAGAGATCAAATTGCCTACATCTGTTGGATCATCGAAAAAGAAAGAGAGTTCCAGAAAAACATCTACTTCTGCTTTATTGACTATGCCAAAGGCTTTGACTGCGTGAATCACAACAAACTGGAAAATTCTGAAAGAGATGAGAATACCAGACCACCTTCCCTGCCTCTTGAGAAATCTGTATATAGGTCAAGAAGCAACAGTTAGAACCAAACATGGAACAATGGACTGGTTCCAAATTGGAAAAGAAGTATGTCAAGGCTGTGTATTGTCACTTTGCTTATAAACTTATGAGCAGAGTACATCATGGGAAATGCCAGGCTGGATGAAGCACAAGCTGGAATCAAGCTGCTGGGAGAAATATCAATAACCTCAGATATGCAGATGACACCACCCTTACGGCAGAAAGCAAAGAAGAACTAAAGAGCTTCTTAATGAAAGTGAAAGAGGAGAGTGAAAAAGCCGCTTAAAGTTTAAGATTCAGAAAACTAAGATCATGGCATCCAGTCCCATCATTTCATGGCAAATAGATGGGGAAACAATGGAAACAGTGACAGACTTCATTTTCTTGGGCTCCAAAATCACTGCAGATGGTGACTGCAACCATGAAATTAAAAGACGCTTGCTCCTTAGAAGAAAAGCTTCGACCAACCTAGACAGCATATTAAAAAGCAGAGATATTACTTCGCCAACATAGGTCTGCCTTAGTTAAAGCTATGGTTTTTCAAGTAGTTATGTATGGATATGAGAGTTGGACCATAAAGAAAGCTGAGTGCCAAAGAATTGATGCCTTTGAACTGTGGTGTTCGAGAAGACTCTTAAGAGTCCCTTGGACTACAAGGAGATCAAACTAGTCAACACTAAAAGAAATCAGTCCTGAATATTCATTGGAAGGACTGATGCAAAAACTGAACCTCTAATACTTTGGCCACCTGATGCAAAGAACTGACTCACTGGAAAACACCCTGATGCTGGGAAAGATTGAAGGCAAGGGGAGAAGGGAATGACAGAGAATGAGATGGTTGGATGGCATCTCTGACTTGATGGACATAAGTTTCAGCAGGCTATAAGAGGTGGTGATGGACAGGGAGGCCTGGCTTGCTGCAGTCCATGGGGTTACAAGGAGTCGGACATGACTGAGCAGCTGAACTGAGCTGAACTGACTATCTGAAATAGCCCAGACACTGTACTGAGTGTTTTAACATACATTTATTTCCAGTGAATCCTCACATCAGCCTTATGAGATGTATATTATTATTAGTCGTGTCTGACTCTTTGTGACCCCATAGACTGTAGCTTATCAGGCTCCTCTGTCCATGGGTTTCTCCAGGCAACAATACTGGAGTGAGTTGCCATTCCCTTTTTCAGAGGATCTTCCTGACCCAGGGATCAAACCCAGGTCTCCTGCATTGCAGGTAGACTCTTTACCATTTGAGCTACAGGGAAGTCCTATTATTATGACTTTAAACAAACAAGATTATCTTAGGGTGATTTATTAGACCGAAGCCATGGAGCGAATCTGTGAGGGAATTGATCTTCAAACTCAGCTTCCTGCCCTTTTTCCCTCCACCCCAGACTGATGCTTGTGGTCAAGAAACTCACACTTCCCACCCTCCACTGGAGGTCTGCACCCAAGTTTGAAGCCTCACAGTTTCTCTTCTGCAGAGGGAACTCAGCAATCCATCGTTCCAAGGTCACTGAAGGGAAAAACACATGCCTTTGCCTCAGAGAAATAATAATGTTGGTTACTCACAGTGCTTTTTGATCTGTTTTAGAATTTAATTGGAGCTAGTTTTTAGCTTCTGTGACTGCCAAATGACCAAGAGGTCGGCTGCCCCGCTGTGGGCTTTTCAGCCAATTCATGAGGGTTATTTTACTTGACAAGGGTCCTGTTTTAATGGGAAGAGTTGTCACGTCCTATTCACATCCGGTTTTTGATCTCGCCACAGCGAATTTGGTTGATCTAGTCCCCTGCCGTGCACACTGTCCCTTCCTAGCTTTTTCATTTAGCAGCCCCAATCTGATATGCAGAGAGAGGTTGCCCCCTGGTCAAGCTGTTTCCTGCCTGGTTGGATTTCCCCCAACACCTGAATGTGGTCTTCCGCAGCAGCCGGGTGGAAAGTGCCAGCTTCCCCCGCAGCTGTACAGCCAGCTGCTTTGGGATCACAGGCGATGCGATGACGGGTCCCAGCTTCCCAGCCGCTCCCTCGTTCAACAAGAGGATTCTGTGTGGTGCTGGTCCACTCATCAATGGCTTTCATTTCTTCTCAGCAGCAGATGCCGTTTGCTCTGTGGCCCATCAACGTTTTGAAACAAGTCTCCAGGCAGCCTTGCCTGTGAGCGAGGACCCCATCAGCTCAGTGCTCCTGCCCACCAGGTGGTACCCAGAGCTTGAGCTTGCTTGAAATTCCTGTGACTTCTTATCGCCCTCAGGAGGAAAAAATAATCAAGAAGATGAAATCAGAGGAAATTTGAAAGGTGATCTATTCTCATGAAAAGTGTCTGCTCTAACAAATAAAATTGATCACTCTCTGGCTAATTTAATTAAGAACATAAGAAAGAAGATATAAATATATATTTACACCGATGTTTTCATATCCATACAGATACACATATATAATTATATAGTTTTAGATATATATGCATGATCTCAGTACTCAAATTAGAAAGCTTAATGAAATTTTACTACATTTAAAGCTTTTTAAATGACTCAAGTAGAGAGAAAAAAAAATTGGAATTGGCCAAAAAAGTGAAAGCAATTTTGGAAGTTTATGAAAGAATAATGTCTAAGAAAGATGCCAGCGGGCTTTAATAGAGAGTAATTTCAAAAGCTGAAGAAATAGATAATTCCTGCTATTAGTGCTAAGAGACCACCATAGAGTTTGGGACAGTAGAGGTCAGAGGAAGATGGGGACAAAGAGGGATGGATGGGAGAGGAGGTGTGAAGAAAGGGAGGAGAGAAACAGAGAAAGAAGGAAGGGAAAGAAGGCATGTGGCTTATAGAAGTGGGAACATGACCCTTAGAAGTAATATCTCCCATCTTCCCTCTCAACTGTAATCATTCACGTCCTTTTCTCCCAGGTTTACTAAGTCAGCCTTTTTCCTGGTCCAAACCTAGGGCTTAGATTTCAATAGAAATCTCATCATCATCGCAGCAGAAGTGTCCATTAGTTTCTCTCTGGTAGCTCCTTGCCCCTGGAGGGAGCCTGGGACTCCTTGACACTATGATCTGCAGCTTCTCCCAGACTCTCACTCAGTTACCCCCATTAATGTGGACAGGTTTCTTTTCCTATCTTCAGCTGCCTAACAAGCTTGGAGTCCTATGCAGATTCCCAGGCAGCCCAGCACAATTCTATTTGATGCCCTTCAAATCCATAGGCTCCTTGGAATCACACGTGCACAGACTCTGACCTTTGGTGACAGCCCTGTGTCCACATTCCAACACCTGATGGTGTGTTGGAGGGGTTAAGCCTCTTAATCCTAGATCTTGGCAAGGCTCCCATCTCTACAAGGCTCTATGTTTGCTTCATCTGACTCAGAAAAGTGCCAGTTGTGTTGTGCATATCCAAGGAATGGAGCTGAGCCTGATTCAGGCAAAAGGCTCTCGACACTGTTGCTCCCCACGTCTCAGCCTCCTGCCAGGGAAGTGTATTACATTGGAGTGAGTCAGTTCTCCTTCTGGTCCTGTCCTTGAGTCTCTCTTGCCCTAAAGCTGGACTTGGAGGTTGCAGTGGGTCTGAGTTCAATCTGTGATCTGTGCCCTTCCCCCAATTTCAAAGATCCCCCACCCGAGTGGGGAGCACGTTCTTTCAAAAACTTCCTCAGAGGCCACTACCCTGCTAAAAATTCCTCAATGACTTCTTATTGCCCTCATAAGGAAAAACAATCAGAAGGGGAAAGACAGAGAAACTTAAAAAATTCATCTATTCTGATGAAAAGCAGGAAGAAAGTTTGGGGGAGAATGGATATGTGTAGATGTATGGCTGAGTCCCTTTGCTGCCCACCTAACACCATCACAGCATTGTTAATTGACTATACTCCAATATAAAATATAAGGTTAAAGAAAATGAAACCAGAGAAAATTTAATAATTGACCTAGAGTGGATACTCTAACAAATAAAATTGATGACTCTCTGGCTTATTTAATTAAGAAAATAAGAAAGAAGATATAAATATATATTTATACAGATGTTTTCACATTTGTACAGATATACATATATAAATATTTTCACATATATATATAAAATCCTAGTAATTAAATTTGAAATCTTAATGAAATTTAACTCCATTTAAGGCTTTTTAAATGCAGAGAAGGTAGAGGAAATAAATTGGAACAGACCAAGACTATGAAAGAAATTTTAGAAATTTATGAAAGAATAGCCTCTAGGAAAGACGCCAGTAGGCTTTACTGGATAGTTATTTCAAAAGTTGAAGGAATGGATAACTCCTAGCATTATCTGTTACCATTTAATGATGTCTAAGGATGTGCGAGCTTTCCTGGTGGCTGATATGGTAAAGAATCTGCCTGCAATGTAGAAGACTCAGGTTCAGTCTCTGGGCTGGGAAAAACCCCTGGAGAAGGGAATGGCTACCCACTCCAGTATTCTTGCCTGGAGAATTCCATGGACAGAGGAGCCTGGCAGGCTACAATTCATGGGATCGCAAAGAGCTGGACAAAACAGCCACTAACACTTTTACACTTTCATAAGGATTCAAAATGGTGAGAGGTGTTTAATTTCACTTTGATAAATTAGTAAGACTGTGATATTAGAATCTGATTAAATTGCTTTAAAGATAAAACAGTAGATCAATGTTACTTATGAATATAGATGCCAAGTTACTAAAAAATTATAGCTAGTCAAATTCTTCAATGTATTAGAGTATATCAGTATATCAGCAGATTAGAAGAATAATATACTTTGTCAAGTAAGTCTTAATCTAAAACCAGATGGCTAATTAAATGTTAGAATAACTAGAACATAATTTATAATATTAGGAGAACAAAGGAAAAATGCATTTGTGGCAGTTCAAATTTTATTCCATATTTTATTTTAATAGGTAAAATAGTAGAGAAATATGTTCTTAATCTGATTTAAAAGGTAAGTTAAATGATTTCCTTGGCAGAGCTTCCACTGCAGAGAGCACAGTTTCGATCCCTGGTTGGGGAACTAAGATACAGGACGCCTTGTGGTGCAGCCAAAATAAACAAATAAATTGAAGACAATAGTGAACATCTTAACTTATGATAAGAATATTGATAGTATCGTTCCTAAGTTAGACATAAAACACACAAAGCTCTCTTTGCTATTACTATTATGGACACTTTAGTCACTGTTGCGAACACTTTATTGTCTTTAATAAGATAAAATAAATCTAAATTCTAAAAAAGGAGAGTGATATTATCAATTCTTTTGAGGAGTCTTCTAGACAACAAGAAATTGAGCACTTTCATAATCCGGTAATCAGAATGTGATAAAACATTCAGAAGGACAATTTGGTACCCAAATTGTAGTGGTTATCAAGAAACTTTCATTTCAGACAAGCAAAGTGTATATACATATAATTCTGTAATGTACAGAAATATCAAATCACCATACTGAGCCTCAGGAGCTAATGTAGTGATGTAGGTCAATCATATTAACACTTTAAACAAAATGGTGGAAAAAGGAGATCAGATTTGTGGTTAGCAGAAGTGGCGAGAGGATGGAGATAGAACTGAATGAATGTCGTCAAAAAGAACAAACTTCCAGTTATAAGATAAACAAGTAGTGGGCATTATCAACCACAAGTTGGCACTTGCTGTGAGCACTTGCCATCTGCCTCTACGAGGATTAAATCAGGTCCTGCTGCGGTTACTGATTTTCAACACCCTCTGAAAGGAGTTCAGGGTGGAGAGAAGAAATGAGGCACTCTGTGCTTGGGGAAAAACTATCAGGGCAGGTCTTCAGATAGATATGTCCAGGAGCTGATTTTATGAGTCCAATTCTTGTATTTCCTCATATCTAGAAAAGCACCGAAATCCTTCGTGTTGATGACTGTTCCTCATGACTAGCAAAAGCTTCATGGGACCAGCAGAAACATTCTGGAAAAATATGTGCTTGATTTTTGCATGTACTCTCCCTGTACCAAAATCACACATATACTATTCTCCTCCCTACCTCTCTGAAGCAGTTTCTCAGGACTGCTTGAGGTGCTATCTCCAGGGCTCCCCTGGAGGAAGGCACAACAACCCACTCCACTATTCTTGGAGAATCCCAAGGACAGAGGAGCCTGGTTGGCTACTATCCTCGGTGTCACAAAGAGTCGGACACGACTGAGCAACTTAGCATGCACGCAAGCTCCAGGGTTACAATCCTTATTTTGCCCCAAATTAAATTGAATGTGCAACTCTCATGTTGTTTATTTTTTAAGTCAACAGCTTATATAACACAACAGTTAATATAATTAACATTGTTATATGTTACACTTGACATTGAGAGTAAATCTTGGGTCCTCATCACAAGGAAAATATGTTTTTCTTTCTTGTTTTGTATTTTGTATCTTTATGACATAACGCTCACCAAACTTCCATTGTAAGTCAAATCATTATACAATACACCTTGAACATACACAGTGACATCTATAAACACATACATATGTCAGTTATATATCAATAAAACTGGAGAAACAAATAAAAATATATATGAATTCACTTAGTGCTGTGTTTTCAATATTTATATAGGTGGGACTGAAATGATGGAGCTCCATGTGTGAAATGTACATGCTTGGTTCTATAGAGAAAGAATAAAAGACAGCTACATGTTGATAGCAGTTCTGGGGTCATAGAAATGCTAACATACAATCTTCAACAAGGTAAAATCCATGATTCATGAAAGAAGAAAATGAGCTCATGTCCAAAATTTTGTTCAATTTATTAAGTGATGAGGGAACCAGTAAGACTAATTCAAAGAGTATGTAAGGAGCTAGGTGTTCATAGTCAATTTAACAACAAAATGCTAGGATATAAATGCTGGAGTAGACACAAAATTGGGTAATATTCTACAGCATAAGATATGAGTGACTTTATCTTTCTTGCTGCTGCTGTTGCTGCTGCTGCTAAGTTGCTGCAGTCTTGTCTGACTCTGTGCGACCCCATAGACGGCAGCCCACAAGACTCCCCCGTCCCTGGGATTCTCCAGGCAAGAACACTGGAATGGGTTGCCATTTCCTTCTCCAATGTATGAAAGTGAAAAGTGAAAGTGAAGTCACTCAGTCGTGCCCAGCTCTTAGTGACCTCATGGACTGCAGCCTATGAGGCTTCTCCGTGCATGGGATTTTCCGAGCAAGAGTGCTGGAGTGGGTTGCCATTGCCTTCTCCGTTATCTTTCCTGCTGCTGCTGCTGCTGTTGCTGCTGCTGCTAAGTCACTTCAGTCGTGCCTGACTCTGTGCAACCCCAAAGACGGCAACCCATCAGGCTCCCCTGTCCATGGGATTCTCCAGGCAAGAATACTGGAGTGGGTTGCCATTTCCTTCTCCAATGCATGAAAGTGAAAAGGGAAAGTGAAGTCACTCAGTCGTGTCCAACTCTTTGCGACCCATGGACTGCAGCCTACCAGGCTCCTCCGTCCTTGGGATTTTCCAAGCAAAAGTACTGGAGTGGGGTGCCATTGCCTTCTCTGGTTGTCTTTCCTACTAGACAGAAATTATTGAGATCTCTATTGGACACAAATCTGTAAGTTAACATGCGGTTTCATTAAGACTGGGAATTTAACTAAGAGTAAACAATGAACTGAATATTCATTGGAGGGACTGATGCTAAACTGAAACTCCAGTACTTTGGCCACATGATGCGAAGAAGCGACTCATTGGAAAAGACCCTGATGCTGGCAAAGATTGAAGGCAGGAGGAGAAAGGGACAACAGAGGATGAGATTGTCGGATGGCATGACTGATGCAATGGACATGAGTTTGAATAGGCTTCAGGAGTTGGTGATGGACAGGGAAGCCTGGCATGCTGCAGTCCATGGGGTTGCAAAGAGTCGGACACGACTGAGCGACTGAACTGAACTGAACTGAACTGAAACAGTGAGCTGAACAAAGTATTTTCCCCCAGATCTGTGCTATTCAAGATGGTAGCCATCAGCCACGCATGGCCTTAGAACTCGTCCACACTGAGATGTGCTGTGAGTGTAAAATACACACAAGATCTCAATGACTGAGTGCAATAAAATCACATGAAATATCTCATAAATAATTTCTTACACCAATTACACATTAAATTGAAAATATTTCTTGGTATATTGGATTCAATTAATTATAAAATTAACTCTACCTGTTTATTTCTGTGTTTTTAATATAGCTAGTAGGACACTTAAAATTTTGCAGTTTGCGCTTGTGTTTCGCGTTCTATTTTCCTTCATTCTAGATAGCCCTTAGGTGGTTTTATTGTCCTCCAATGATGTTGAAAGGACGTGCCATGTATATTTATGCTTTCAAGTTTTGAATAATTTTTATGGCCAGCAGTATGAGTCACTTTATTTTTTTTTTTCATTTGTTTTGTAATTTTACAAAATCTCTAAGATATATAAGTGTTGACTTTGTAAGCTGAAAAAAGTTGTTGTGCTTGGCTCTGGCTACAGAGCACCTGAGTCAGGTTAGGGGAGAAAAAGCATACGGAGCAGGATTTTGAACCAGACGCTAATGGTACATTCAGCTGTGTTAACTCCAATAACCTCAATGAGTTATTTCCACTAATGATTTTAGGCAGCCAAGCATCTCTTAAAGTCTAATGCAGAGAAAATGAGAGTGATTCCAGACACGAGCTGCGAAAGCCCCATCTGGATACGAAGGAGCTTCACTGTTCATCTCTCTGAGTTACACACTATCTCCTGTGGCTATTGGGCCAGGACCAATCACACAGGGAAATCAGATAGCCACAGCAGCTTGAGTTGCAGAGTTTTGGTGGTAGAAGAGGCAGCAGATCAAGAAGGTATCACATCTAGCCCCCGTAGGGTTGGACCAGATTGGAAAGGTCTGAGATGACCGTGACCCAAGAGGGCAAGAGATTCCCAAGCATCCTCAGATCCTAGGCTGGTATATCTTTATAGCCTCACAGGTTACAGACCTCACAGGTGCTCATCAGTTCAATGGGGGATGCTTGGCTGGAGGACAAGCCGGACCCTTTGAGGTCTAGCTTTCATTTCATTGCTATATCACAGAATTCTTCTATCTTTGGCTGACATTTAGGAATAAAAAAGTCAAGACACTGGAATTCGCCTTCTAGTCTTTTATTGCGCTTCCCATAGCCAACAATGTACACCTCTCAGTACATGAAGATTACTGGTAAACATTTCAAAATTAAGGTGGCCTGCACTCTCAAATCTAATGCCTTAGATTTTCCAAACTATGAACATTTTCTCTAAAGTATATACAATAGAAATTAGTAATGGTATTCCCAACCCCTTGGGTTCTGAGGGTAGGGAGTGTAATTTATGTAGAAAATAGCATTTATAAATAATAAAACTAAAGTAGCAGTTAGCTTTAAAATAATACATTGTCACCTCTCCTTTTTCAAAAAGGACAGTAACAACATTTCTTCAGTCAGAACGGTGAAAGAGATTGATCCACATGTGTCTTCTCTCTGAGTTTTAAATTTTAATCGATTGACCAGATTTTCAAGTTCAAGTAGCAAACTGCAGACCAGTTGCAGTTGAGGCTGATTCAATAGACAAGCTGAAAGGATACTGTCCTCCTGTGCAGGTTTCTGTTTCCAGGGCAGAACGAAGCAGGTGGAGCAGCTGTTTCTTTTCTTTTTTTTTTCTTATATTCTTAGTTTGTTATTTTGAAATAGATATGATTTTTCACATGATTCAAAATTGAAAAAGATCAAAGGTACTGATAAACCTGTCTGTAGGGCAGCAATCGAGATGCGGACGTAGAGAACGGATTTATGGACATGAGAGGGAGGAGGAAGGGGGTGGGATGTATGCAGGAAGTAACATGGAAACATATACACTATCATATGCAAAATAGTCAGCCAATGGGCATTTGGTCTATAACTCAGGGAACTGGTGCTGCAGTCCGTGGGATCACAGAGAGTCGGACACGACAGGGTGACTGAACTGAACTGAACTCAGAGAGCTCAAACCAGGGCTCTGTACAACCTAGAGGGGTCGGTGGGGAGGAAGGTCGGAGGACGGGAGGTTCAGGAGGGAGGAAACATAGGTATACCTATGGCTGATTCGTGTTAAACAGCTGTTTCTGAATTGTGTAAGCCCTGCTTCACACAGACTGGTGGAATGCGGTTTGCTTACCCCTATTTTCAGCTCTCCTTTGTAATAATTTCCTTTGTCTAATACGGCCCTTCATCCCTCTCAGCCTCTCATCTGGCCTCTGTATTCCAATGTTCTAGTCTAGTGGTTCTCAGAATATGCTCTGAAGACTCCTACACTACCCAAGATCCTCTCAAGGCCATCTGAGAGGTCAAAACTATTTTTACAGTATGACTGAGATCTTTTTCGCTTTTTTTCACTTTGTTAAAATTCTCACTGATGGTGCAAAAGCTGTAGTTGTAAAACCATCAGTGTCTGATGTCAGTCAAGGCAGTGGTCCCAAACGGACCAGTACTCACTGCATTCCCCAGCGTCGTGCGTTCGGTTTCACTTTACAATGCCCCAGACAAAACAGCACAAGTCATTCATTTTGACCCTTAAGTATATTTCTTTTCATTACTTTGAATAGGAAGTACACACAAAAAAGGTCTTCTGATGCGTACAATGGTTATCTAGAGAAAAACCACTGTGCAATAAATGTTTGTACTGGTACATTAAAAATCCATTAGTCTTTATAGACTAAAATCCATTAGTCTATATTCATACTGGCACATTAAAATCCATTAGTCTACTCTGTAGACTTGCTACTTTTGTTCTGATATTTGCAACAGCATGCATCGGTCATTTGGAAAACATTTGCTCACTGATTTATCCAAGTCTTCTCAAGGTTGATTCATTAAATTTGAGATTCCACACATTTAAGAAACCACCACTTTTAGCATTTTTGTGGTATAACGAAAGAGAATATCCACAATTATCTTAAAAGTATATTAAAATACTACTACATTCTCAAGCTACATATTTGTGCGAGGACAAATTTTCTTCCTGAACTTCAGCCAAAATAACACAATAGATTAATTGCTGAAGAATTTGAGAACCCAGCTGTCTCCTATTGTTAGACGTCAAGCAGACAAAACACATAAAGGTTTCTGGGTCTTCAGTAATTTTTGAGAGAGTAAAGGGATTCAGGGACCAAGATGTTTGGTGACTTAGGATCTGATTCCGTCTCATCTTGGAGGCTTTAGCTCATGTCTAGTACACGTTGATCCCTTTTCATCTGCATTCACCAGTGGATTCTTTACCACTGAGCCACCTGGGAATCCCTGATCACTTTTCTTTTGATATCTCCTTGTACAATGCTTCTTGAACTTTAATGTGCATTGCCCATCACCCAGGAAAAAAATGTTAAATAAAATGCAGATTCGGATGCAGTACATACGGAGTGGGGCCTGAGCTCTGACAGGCTCCCAGAATATACCAGTGCTGCCAGTCCAATGGAGCCACCTAGAAGGGGTCTAGTTCATATTACCTGTACCACCCACGTGATCCTCCTCATTTGCTGTCTGTGACATTTGAGCTGTCCTCTCTCACTTCTATTATTATTATTATTATTATTACCAATACTATTGTTGCTTATGCTTATGTTATGAACTTGGTACTGGACGCTGCAAGGAAATTTACAGGTATTATCTCATTTAACACTCACATCCCTTTACATAGACTCCATTACTATATCTCATCTAGATGGAGGAGACCAAGGATAAGTATTTGTCAAGGGCATAATCACCTAGAAGGAGCCAGAACTTGAGGATGTGTTAATTTAATTCCGTGGCCAATGTTAGTCATCACTAAATTACTTGAACATATTATTTCTTATAATATGCTTTCACTTGTACATGCCTTTCTTTTCTTTTTAGATTATATGCTCCTGAGAACTAGAACCCAAGGGTTATCTCAATCTTCTTGAACTAGTTTTCTTTTCAGAGATCTACAATGACCCATTAGATACCTTGTGTATTAGTCTGCTATGATTTCAGAGCCACTTGTTTTGATCGAAGAATGAAGCTGTTTTGTTCTAAGAGTGGGTTGTTTACATGGAGAAGGCTGTGTCAGGATGTTGACACTGACATCTGTGACTGTCGATAGCACTCAATAGCTCAGCTATTGACAAGCACGGCTAGGAGCTTACCAATAAAACCACATGAGGGGAGTGACTATGGCTGGGGGAAGCTGAAGCTTTAAATACCAGGAGGCTTCATTAGCGACTTCAGAGTGTTTGCTCTGGGCAAGGCTATTGTTTGAAGCAATAAACAGACTTGGGGCATTAGCTGTTGCCTGGACAAAGTGCCTCTTGTTGGGCAGTGATGAAAACTGTGCATCTTGTTGCCAACACATTCTTCTTTCCTGGGCAATGCTTTCGAGCAACAAGAGACTTTCACTTTTGCTCTGACAGCTGGAAGCCAGTTCTTGGTTGGCTAAACTGACTCTCCTGGGGACCAACTCAGAAAAATGCTCATCTCAACTAAATTTGCACTTGAGTCTCTTCATTTCCCCCTTGCCTGGAACAATAGTGTGATTAATCTGTTATTGGTCTGGACAATGCTAGTTTGTTTGTTTGTTTGTTTTAATTGACTAGAAACATTATCCCGTGTGCTCTTGGCTTTTGAAATTATTGTAATTCCCACAGCGAGCCTGTGTTAAATAAGTGAGTGGAAAAGACAAAGCTTAGTCTCTGAGCATAAGTTGTTCTCAACCAAAACAAAATATGTATTAGCTGAATAAATGTGTCAACATTAAGGTTTATATAGGATGATAAAAGTGACCTTGAAAATCCAGAGTGGTTGCATTTCACATACCTTCAGTAGGATATATATACTCTGAAAAATTTTAATATACAGTAGTGAGGCTGATGGGGAAACAGTGGCTGACTTTACTTTTCTGGGCTCCAAAATCACTGCAGATGGTGACTGCAGCCATGAAATTAAAAGACGCTTACTCCTTGGAAAGAAAGTTATGACCAACCTAGATAGCATATTAAAAAGCAGAGACATTACTTTGCCAACAAAGGTCCATTTAGTCAAGGCTATGGTTTTTCCAGTGGTCATGCATGGATGTGAGAGTTGGACTTTAAAGAAAGCTGAGCGCCGAAGAATTGATGCTTTTGAACTGTGGTGTTGGAGAAGACTCTTGAGAGTCCCTTGAACTGCAAGGCGGTCCGACCAGTCCATCCTAAAGGAAATCAGTCCTGGGTGTTCATTGGAAGGACTGATGCTAAAGCTGAAACTCCAATACTTTGGCCACTTGATACAAAGAGCCAACTCATTTGAAAAGACCCTGATGCTGGGAAAGATTGAGGGCAGGAGGAGAAGGGGACGACAGAGGATGAGATGGTTGGATGGCATCACCGACTCGATGGACATGGGTTTGAGTGAACTCTGGGAGTTGGTGATGGACAGGGAGGCCTGGCGTGCTGCAATTCATGGTGTCACAAAGAGTCGGACACGACTGAGCAACTGAACTGAACTGAACTGAACTGAGTGGGCTGGACCTGGGCCGGTGAATTTCTATTCTTCTGTTCTAGCTCCTTTGGATCACAAGGTAGATACATAGTGTCTTGTGTTTCCTATGCCCCTGCATCATTGGACCTTTCCATATATATATATTTTTAATTCATCAACTGACAATATTTAAAAGTTAGGGAATTTCACAAAAAAATCCAGAGCAATCATTCTGGCTATAGTCTAGCCTCAATTCCACCTTAGGAACTGGTGGATAGCTGGGGCTTCCTGCTGTTGTTGTTTAGTCCCTAAATCTTGTACAACTTTCTCTGACTTCTTGGACTACAGCCCGCCCGGCTCCTCTGTCAGTGGGATTTCCGAGGCAAGAATACTGGAGTCGGTTACATTTCCTTTCCCATGGATCAGACCTGAGTCTCCTGCTTGGCAGGTATATTCTTTACTGCTGAACTACCCAGGAAGCTCCATGTTATACATAATAGGGTTTGATTCCTTGATTGGAAAGATTCCCTGGAGAAGGGAATGGTTACCCACTCCGGTATTCTTGCCTGGAGAATTCCATGGACAGAGGAGGCTGGCAGGCTACAGTCCATGGGGTCACAACTGAACGACTAACACACATACATGCACAGTTTATATATACACACATATATGTATATATATGTATGTATGTGTGTATATGTATATATGTGTATATGTATATATGTATACATATGTATGTGTATATATGTGTATATAAATATGTGTATTATATATATATGTGTGTATATATCTATGTCAATCCCCATTTCCCAAATCATCCCAAGCTCCCCCTTTTTTGTCCATACATTTGTTCTCTGTGTCTGTGTCTCTATTTCTGCTTTGCAAATAAGTTCATCTGTACCATTTTTCTAGATTCCACATATATGTATTAATATATGATATTTGCTTTTCTCTTTTTGACTTACTTCACTCTGTAAAACAGTTTCTAGGTCCATCCACATCTCTGCAAATGGCACCATTTCATTCTTTTATATGGTTGAGCAATCTCTTTTTTTTATTAGAGATAAGGACACGGATCCTCAAAGCACTGTCCTAGGTACTCCAGATCTCTTATCTATTAAGTGTATAGGACAATCCAGCCCTTTCATTCTCTGCAGTGGCACCATTGGTATCAAACCACTCTAAACGTATTGGATTGGAGCTCTTTCAGAGAAAGAATAGTAAATTTTATCTCTGAATTATCATAAAAGCAATTAGCAAATATTATATTATTTCTGTTACATTTGATTAATTATTACATTTAACTTTTTTTTTTTTTTGGACACCACAGTTACTTGCATTTAAAGTGGCTGCTTTCAATTTTCTGCCCATCTTTACTTTGAAGTGTAGTTTATTTCTTCCGTAGGAAAAAAAAAAAATTGTTCTGACTCTTGTTAAAACAAGAAGACAGATTTTGCTTAGGACTCTTGTGACAGGTATAGGCACCATTACTATAACAGGGTTTTGAAGTAAGGGAGAGAGATAGGGCTCAACTGTGAATATAACCAAACAAACAAACATTAAAAAGGTGGGAATTTAGTGATAAGGAGCAGAATTGTGCAGGACAGGGAAGTTTGTGGGGGAGGCCAGCCGTCTGTAGATGGACAATTACTAAGAGGGACAAACTACTGTTTTCTAAACTGACCTAACAGGATTCTTGCTAAAGGCAGGTCAAAGTGATCAGACATCTCCTGAGGGGATGGTGGAGGATGAAGAATTTGGTCAGATATGAGAGAGATTGACAGTAAAGGATTTGGGGCTAAACCACCAGCATGACAGGATTCTTGCTAAAACTGGGCTCTGAAGGACATATATAATTGAAAAAGAGCTCAGAGGAGCCCAACCACAGTTTGGTCAAGAAGAGATTCTTTATCGTCATGCTTGTTAAGTGAATATTACTAGTAGTGAAAGTGAAATTGTTAGTTGCTCAGTCAGGTCCTACTCTTTTGTGACCCCATGGACTGTAGCCCATCAAGCTCCTCTGTCCATGGGATTCTCCAGGCAAGAATACTGGAGTGGGTTGCCATGCCCTTCTCCAGGGAATCTTCCCAACCCAGGGATCGAACCCAGGTCTCCTGCATCACCGGCAGATTCTTTACCATCTGAGCCACAAGGGAAGAAGCCCAAATGAATAATATGTGAGTACTATTTTTTTTTTTTGCCCTGTTTCTAATGAGTGTGTGTGTGTGTGTGTGTGCGTGTGTGTGTGTGTGTGTGATTGTGTACATATGCATACACATGGGAGTTGAGGGAGACTGAAGTCACACTTCAGAATTTGTAAGTATTTATCCGTTGACCCTGATGAAAATTTGGCCAGTAGCTTTTCTTCTCCATGCTCACTGTTGTCTTTAACCATAAAGAAAAGAAACTAATTGAAATGATGTCTGAGGCCCCAGCCAGCGGGAACCTCTGTGTCAGAATTATGCTTTTGTTCTTTGTTTGCTATCACAGTAGTCAGGGCATCTAGAAATACGGTAAGTTTTGTCTAACCTCACCACCCCCCAGCTCTATACGTCTTCTGTCCTTGATACACACAATTGGCATTTTTTCCATCATTTGCAAACATATGTGTAAACTTCAAGGCAAGTCCTTAAGCATCATTTCCAAGTAAACTACCATCTTTAAGACTCCTCTATGGAAATTCTGGAGTCACCAAGTTCTGTACTTCCCAAGGGAAACTCAGAGACTTGAAATTGTTCATCTTGTGGCAGCAGCCACCGTGGGTCCTGAGAACACTGCTCTCCGCACGTGGGCGTGTCCACAAAATCAGTATAGGCATGGCAGCACCCCTCAATGTGGCAAATTTGGCAATTACAATGTGTCTGTATTGCAATTTGGATGAAAATTTTTGTCCTTTTCCTTCGTATCTCGTTGATAAATTAGATGCCAGTTAGCAAATTTGCATATCTTAACTCTACATCCTCATCAAATCCAGGCAGATATAATTATTCCCAAGTTATTCATGACAGAATTTGGATTCAGAAAGGATGGATAGTTAGAACTGAATTTGACTCCAGGCCTGCAAAATTCCAAATCATGTGTTATTTTCCAAATATATCATGCTATCACAGTGTTCTGGCCTTTTTCTGGCTACAATTAACATCTGAGGAACCAGAGCAATTCATCTCCAGTGTAAAACAGAGCAATCAGCAAAAGCACGTTTCTAGAAGCGAGCTTGTTTCCTCTACTTGCTGACTGTCCATATTCAGGCCTCTCTACCTTTCTCTTCCTATGAAGGAGTTTAACCTCTTCTTGACCAGGATGCTCTGAGTCTCCCGGACTCCCTGGCAAGAGCTGGAATCCCAGCTTTAACTATTATTGACCAATAATTTTCTTCTCCATTCACACTGTTGTCTTTAACCATAAAGAGAAGGAACTAGCTGAGCTGATTTCTAATGTCCCAACTAGCAGACAACTCTGTGTACTGATATTTTGGTTTTTCATTTAGTTTGCTCTCACAGTAGGGAGGGCATCGAGAAACATGTGGAGGAGAGGGCTTTGTGCACTCACCTCCCTATTCTGTGAATCTTCCATTGGTCCCATTCCTTAGTGCATTTTGCACGATGATCACTAACCAGCATTTAATCAATAACAGGGATTTCTTAGGGGACGTCCCTTCACTTGTGTTTCATTCCGGAAGTCCTTACATGAAAAGATTCCTGTGCATTCCTAGGCGATTTCAGCTTTTTGAACTGGCATACACCCTGCCTGAAATGGAAGAAATGGATTATTTCTTTCATTCCTTCACTTCAGGGAAGATTAAACCAAGGCTTGGTGGGGGGAAATGCCTTCCTTTACAGTGTGGACCCCATAGATAGCAGAGGAGGTCTGGAAAGCAGCTCCACTAACTCACCCCCAGACCTCTCTCCTCCACACCACTCCGAATCCAGAAGACACCTGTGTAACTCATCATCCGGGGGACTCACTTCTGCCTCTCCCAAACCAACCAGCAGCCGGACCAATAGCTAACGTAGTCCTAGCGGAACCGCCAGTTATCAGAGCAGTGAGGTTTTCCAAGTCTGACAAATGATGAGCATTGATCTAGAGCCTATTGTCGTTGATCAAGCTAAAAAGCATCCTGCTGTCAGACAACCTGTTAAGAAACCCAAACAGCACGAGGCAGCCAGGACTGTCAGCTAGAGACAGGCATCCTGCCGGCAGAGAGAAACTCTTAGAGGCAGTTACATTTTCACTTGTCTGAAAGACAGACTTCCAAGGCCCCTGAAGCCAAAAACTTATTGAATCACAGAGAAAACAGGGCAGAACTCTCGTTTAGATATTTCCTTTTTTTTTTTTTTGGTCACTGAGAATTTTGAAGTTTTGAAATTGAGGGAGAACGAGTAATGGGAGCTGGGGCAGACCCGACTGGAAGGGAAGTTGAGTGGGAGAAGCTGCCGAGTGGTCTGGCTCATCAGTGTTCGCCAGAGGCTTGAGCTGTATTCAGATAGACCTTGCAGGGGTCACTTTGCTTCTTTGGGACTTAACTGGCTCATTGATACAATGAGTGACTTAGGTCAAGCCATCACTACGATACGATTATCCCTTCAAAGATAAGCCAGAGAAATTTACGGTTTACCATGGTCTTCCACCTAGGTGTCATCTTCACTTCCACCCTGGAAACTCTTTGCCCCTTCATGACCCCATCTTTCATCCCATCCCACTATGCAAGGGTGGATTCCCCTCCTAGACTCTCGACACTTCTGATGACCAGCCTAACCTGCTCTTCAGGATTCACAACACTTTTCTCTCCTTGTCTTTCTGCCCCAGCAGAAAAGAATTTGCCCAAGATTCAAGGAAACTCCTTTGCTGTTTTATTTGTTTGTCAGTTTCCATGTTCCTTACTAGCATCTAAGGACACAACTGTTGGACTAGCTCAGTCTCCTGCCATTACTGAGAAGCTGAGTCTTGATGGGAAAAGAGAGACTTCACTCAATTAATTGGGCCAATTCCAAATGTATGATTTTCTCTGCACAAAGACTCTCAATGCTCTTCAACATTTCTCTTAATCATTTCTATTTGGCTTCCTCTAACACTCCCTGTAATGAGCCCACACGTTTATTACTTTTTCTCAATATCCTGCTTTCACTCATGGCTATAAATTAGATGACATTTACTCCAAATACATGAGAAATTTTATTGTACAGAATGACAAGGAATTAAACACTTAGGTTGCCAGGCACTGTTCCAAGTAGCAAGGATAAGATAAACTATTTGTGTCCTTAGATGCTAGTAGGGAACATGGAAACTGACAAACAAAAGAGCAAAGGAGTTTCCTTGAATCTTGGGCAAATTCTAAGCTGCTTAGGTGTAGGGCAAGACTCCATGGTGCTGGGCAGGAAATAACTACTGGGGAGTTGTGAGTCTAATAAAGCTTCCAGAGCTTGTCAGGGCTGGGAGTTTTGGAGTATTTTAAGTATTACTCTGGAGAAAATACAGTAGAATGAAGGGGATAGAAAGCAGTGGTGGGGATATATATTACATATAGGATTATGAGGGAAAGCTATATTTATAGGTGAATTTGGGAAAGACATCTGAAAGAAATGAGTGAAATGAGTCAGGACCCTATGGTCCTTGCCCTCGTCCTCCCACCTGTGTCCTCTGCTTGCTTTTGTTTGTGGAAAACTTAAGCCGAAGAATACATTTAATCAAAGAAGTGAGAACATGCAGAAACAAAGGAAAACAATCAAAGGAAACCAAACAATAAGAATGTAGTCATTAAGCACAGTCAAGGACCTTGTAGTTCCTTCTTAAGGGCTATAGATAATATTCTGAGCCATATCCTGTGAGCTGTCTTATAGATACTGCAACCCCAGGTGGAGAAGTTAACTACCTTATGACCAGACTGCGGCTGTGATGTAAGCTGCCACAGTTTCAAGAATTCGTCTCAAAAAATGGAAACAGAGCAATGCTGGGCTAAAGATTAACTATTCTTAAAACAACCAAGATGACACTGATGAGACTCTGGATGACCAATTTCAAGATGACCATCAAAGTTGACTGTACTGTTTCTGCATGTAGCCCCTTCTGTCTGTTATAGCTCTTGCCCCCTGCCTGGGCTTTGGACAGATGTCTGACCTCTCCCACCAGTTGCCAGCATCTGAAATAAAGCAAATTCTCCTTCCCACAAACCTGGCCTGTTTGAGAGGCCAGCAGCCAGACCCCACCTTTCTGGAACATAATGCTATAAATCATATAGATAACAAGGGAAAATAACATTTAATTAGACCTAAGTACAACTGATATAAGTGGCAGTAGCTGATGTATTGGAGACAAGTGCAAGAGACGACTCCGGTGTTTTTGCCTAAGTTATTGAAAGAATAGACTTGTCATTTACAAGATGGAGAAGATGTAGGGAGGAGCTGGCTGGTTACGGGGTGGGGATGGGGGACATCAAGAACTTGACTTGGAAATGTTAAGCTTGACATTCATATCACATAACCAAGTAATGATGGTTAGAAGGTAGCTGAATCCACAGCCATTCATTTGAGGGGAAGAGTCTGTCTAGATATAAATTTTAAAATACACTTACAACCTGAGTATTACAAAGAACAGTACTTGAAAATATTATCCCATCTCAACAGCAAAACTTTTTTCTTACTTTTTGGTATACTGTCCTCCACCTGCCTGTCTATCTCAGACTCTCTCCCAATTTCCAAGTTCAAGTTAGATGGTAGATTCTTTCAGAAAACTCCTTAGCTATTCCAGGCAATGGATTTCTCTCATTTTTCAGCACCACAGTATCTATGCTTTGTTACTCTCGGTTGGCTATAGTTGCATAACGTCTTATTCTGTTATTGATCTAGTCCTTACGTCACTAAAAATATGCATTATGTTTTAAACTCTTACATGTAAAAGGTACGATATTTTAAGCATGGCATGCGGAATTATATCATGTAATGTCACATCCTCCTAAGAGGTATACTTTTTTATACTGTGACTTTCCAAATAGAGAATAACTCATTAACGTACCCAAAACTTCAAAAACTTGAATCTAGATCTATCTGACTCTTAAAATCATTCTCTAAATGTGTTTTTCTATAATAATTCTTAGCCCTTTTTTTTGGTGGGGGAAGTGGGAGTCACTTATTCTTTTGAAAATTTGACCAATTTGATTGTCATTTCTGATAACACAGCAGGTTAGAGGTCCCCAAAATCCCACCAGGTGAAAACCTCATGAAAACATTGAATAAACTATTTCAAAAGAAGTGGTGAGAGAATACAAATTCAGGAACAGAGTGTGGAAGCTGGCACTGCCTCAGGGCCAGATGCTGGTCCCTTATGGCTTAGAGCTTTAATTTTAATGACAGTGAAAGATGACATGGGGCTAGAGACTCTGACATAAAGGAGGACTCACAAAAGGCAGCACCAGGTGGTGTAAATGGAAAAAAAAATACTCCCCTGTACAGCAGATAATGATCAAGAGATGTGCCCATATCAGACTTGTCTTCAGATTCAGGGAGGAAAAAAAAAAAAAAAAAAACAGCTCCTTACTTGAGAATTCTTAACTACAAGTCAACTTTCACATAAAATTGGGTCTGGAAATTACACTAATGATGTGATCTGAAAAATACCAGGTGTCAAATTAAGTCTGAAGTCTTTCCAGGTAAATAGGGCTGCCAGATGCCTTGTTGCTGTTGTTCAGTTGCTAAGTCAGGTCTGACTCTTTGCAACCCCATGGACTGCAGCGCGCCAGGCTTCCTGTCCTTCACTATCTTCTGGAGTTTGCTAAAATTCCCAAATACCTAGCAGAAGCAAACTGAAATTATCTTTATACAAAGAACCCTAAACCCAAACCTTGATGCGTTCCATTCCCTACAGTTCTAGGGGAAATTTGGCCACCAAAACAAGAAGAGAAGAGAAAGAGAGAGGAAAAATAAAAAATAAAGCCACCACAAAGAAAAGTCTTGAGAAATAAATAAACAAGAGAATCCAAGCAGTGCTTGCACCCTTCTGAGACTGGAAAAGAGTTTCTGAGGAGGCTGTATAAGTGTCAGTAGGGTAGTCCCCAAAAGGGTGTCCAAATATCTCTTGACTGTTAACTACAGTCTCGTCTGTTAATAAATATGTCATATAATACATAATATAGCCTCTCAAGGTGACTGAGAGTATTTATCTGTTTACATCCCATCATCGTTCTTTTAAAATTAATCCACTATTTCCACAAAACTATTTTCACATGAAAGAAATCCCTCTTGCTTTTTAATGCTTACCGTATTTTGTCTATTTTATCTAAGCCTTACTGACAACCCTGATCACTTTTTACCTTGTATTGTAAATTTTTATGTATAAGTCTTATCTCTGCTATTAAGCAGTACATACATATTCTATCTAATCTACATTTACACATCTCAAATAATCTTGCCAAACATCATCATCATTCAAATAAATGTTGAATGAAAACTAATAAAACTGCAGACAACATATATTGGATACTTACTGTGTTCTATGATAGCAATTTGCCTAAATTATTTAATAGACAGACATGAACCAACCATTCTAGGAGGAGACTACTAGCGTCCCCATGAAGCTGATGAAGGAACAGACACTCAGAGATGTTAAACCACAGCAACCTTGTCCAAGGTTAAATGACTAGAGGGATCAAAACCAGTATTTCAGCTGGAGATATCACAGAGTCAGGAAGCTTAAGCCCTGTTCAATAACAAACACCGCCCTATAGACAGCCATATAAGAGATGGCAATATATATGGCAAAGTCCCCAATTCTACAATCAAGAATTTCAATTTAAAAAAAAATTGAATCCGTAACCCAGTTCTGCCAACATAACCTTTGAGGCATCCTTGGACAATCATAAATCTCAGCCTTACTCTTAAAAGGAGAGATATTATAGGTTGGCTCGAAAGTTCTTTCACCCTGTGAATCTATGTGCTAGCAAACTCGTTTACCCAGAATTCTATAATACAGACACTGTCTTGCACAGATTCCTCACTAACCTTCATCCATGTCCTCCTCTAACCCTTTGCATTCCCTGTCTCTTTCTCTTGGCTGGTCTGGTTCTACTGACCTCTAAGACACCGCTGCTGCTGCTGAGTCGCTTCAGTCGTGTCTGACTCTGTGCGACCCCATAGACAGCAGCCCACTAGGCTCCTCTGTCCCTGGGATTCTCCAGGCAAGAACACTGGAGTGGGTTGCCATTTCCTTCCCCAATTCATGAAAGTGAAAAGTGAAAGTGAAGTCGCTCAGTCATGCCGACTCTTAGCGACCTCATGGACTGCAGCCTACCAGGCTCCTCCGTCCATGGGATTTTTCCAGGCAAGAGTACTGGAATGGGGTGCCATTGCCTTCTCTGACTACCTCCATTCTCTTTTTCCATGAAGACCTCGGCAGCCCACAGTAACCATCGTTTGCCCTAAAAGATATAGCACTTTCTGTTTAACCTGTTCTTACTCACAGCATGCTGTTCTGAGTTTTAATCCAGCATAGAAGTGCCTTAAGCTCAGAAACTATGTATTTGGGCTTTTGTTTGTTTAGGTTTTTATGTTCTACAGCATGTAGCACAATCATGGACACATTATAAGAATTTATTCACATTTGATTATTTTTTCTTTTTAAAAAGTTGATGCTTAATCAAGGGGGGACTCAATGGGAAAATTTAGAGTTTGCAGCATCAGTGAGAAGCTCTGAAACTACATTCTCCAAGGCCAGTGAGTCAGAGTCGGAATAGATTGCTTTGAAGTCATAGCCTAGACATTCGACTTCAGTCAATGTCTTTCATTGACAAAGCTGATAATGTAGAACGGAAACAGATCAATCCTACCAAAATCAGCATTTCTGAATGATGGCTTTCCTTAAAGAAAAAAAAAAAAAAAACCCACAACCAATAAAGCTTAAACTATAAATAAAATAACAACAAAAATTTGTCTATAGTTAAAAGGAAATTATAGAAAAATTAATGAAAACAAAATTATTAAAATTTTAGAGAAAGTAGTGATGAGCACACTATTCCTTTCCAAGCATAATTTCTGTAGAGAAAGAATCAACAAGCCAGCCAATCTAGACAAGTTGGTTCTTGGGTCATTTCCTCTGCAGTCATGTCTGGTTAGAAACTTGTCCATAATTCATAGTCATCTCTCAAAGGACAATCATTTCCACCTTCTCTCCTTCACTTATTCTGGGCAAATAACCTCACTTTCTGCTTCACCAAGAAAATAGAAAACAGGAAAAGGAACTCTTGAAACTTACATGGTTCCATGTCCTTCTCCTCGCTTTCTCCCCACCAGACACCCGACTCTCCCAATCGGCCTCAAATTAGCCTCAGTTTCTCAGGCATGTTCACCTCTCCCACCTGCTCTCCCTCCTAAAAGCACTGAAATATTTTCACAATTTCTCCTATCTTAATTTTAAAAAAAAAACTTCCACCGTACACCCCATGTTTCCCCACTACATCTTTTCATTTAAATATTGAAATATATTTGTTCTTGCTCTCCTTACCACGCACAATCTCGTTATCCAGTTACAACCTGGTTTGCAACATCCATGCCCCCCTGAAAGAGCAATAGTGCTCAAGGTCATCAAGAACGACTTTTGTCAAACCCCTCAGATGCTGGACGTGCCTTTGGGCTCAGATACTCTCAAGTGTGGATTCCAGCTCCTCCGAAGCTGTTTGACCTTCTGCAGTTGCCTGGTTTTAAGTCTCATTTCAGCCTATGTAAGTGCTTCATCCGAAGACTGTCATGATGATTAAGTGAGGAAGTGCGTTTAATGAATTGAGCTCAGGTCCTGACTAATATGCTGCCATTTACCAAGGGCTTACTGCCCTGGACCTCCCTGAACCTTTTGATCCTGTGGTGCCTTCCTCCTCCTTGACCTTCTGTCTACCCTTGCCCGCTAATGCTGTTGGCTGTTCCCACAATGATAATTGCAGAATTCCCCAATGAGTTCTAAAAAGTTGAGAAATATAATAGAAATCAGATCAGAATCAATGCACTAGCTTTATCACAGGAGAACAATTGTATGCTTTTTTTTGTTATCTTGTTTTTTCATCACTGAGTTGTTTCTCTTTTGCAACCTATCTGTAGCCTCTCAGGCTCCTTTTGTCCATGGGATTTCTCTGGCAAGAATACTGGAGTGGGTTGCCATTTCCTCCTCCAGGGGATCTTCCTGACCCAGGGATCAAACCTGTGTCTCTTGCATTGGCAGGAGGACTCTTTACCACTGAGCCTCCTGGGAAGCCCATTGAATGATTTGCTTATGGCTAGAATGAGAATTTCACTACTTTCCCCAGCACTTAGACCCACAGGAGACCATAACTCCCTCCCACCCAGAAAGGGACCCAGTTGATGACTGCAGACCTCCTGCCCTCCTCTTTCTCATCATCACAGGCAGCTTGCTGAATGGGGACGAGGACGCTGGGCTTGTGGCCCTGGCACCCCCAAAAGGCTGGAGCAGGCAGGCTCACTTCTGCCAACCCCACCACATGGAGCCATGAGTGAGGGTGTAGAAGTCCCTGTCTTAAGAGATCAGGTAGGGAGGGCAGGAGAGAAAGAAACTAATGTCTCCCACTTTATCTGTCTGATTCTACCCCTCTTTGGCTGGCCACTCCTTCACAGCTTCTGTGCCTCTTCTCTCCCTTAAATGTCTCTCTTCATTAGCAATTCACTTAAGCCCTCTCCCCATCTCTGTGTACATGCCCTCTTAATGTTTAATTTCGTACACCCCGAGGCTTTCAATTATCATCAATATGCTGATGACTCCAAAATCTGCCTTCTTATTACGGGGAACAAATCACCACGAATGCATTTCTTTATTAAAGTGTTCAACACAGATGTATTCAGACAGCTTCTGTGGGTCAGAAGTCTGGCTGTGGCTTAGCTGGGTCCTCAGCTCTTATTCCCGCCAGGCTGACGTCAGCTGGTGGCTGAGTCTGTGAGCTCAGTGGAAGCTCAGCTCTGATTCTGGGCTCACATATTGTTAAAATAAATGCAGGTCCCTGTAACTGCGTAGCTGAAGTGCCCATTTCCTTGTAGGTCAACAGGGGACCACTCTCATCTCCTGAAGCCATCCCCAGATTCTTGCTCCGTGCCCTTCTCCCCAGCAGGTGTGTGTGCTCAATCGCTTCAGTTGTGTCCGACTCTTTGCAACCCTATGGACTGTAGATTGACAGGCTCCTCAGTTCATGGAATTCTCCAGGCCAGAATACTGGAGTGGTTTGCCATGCCCTTCCCCAGGGGATCTTCCCAACCCAGGGATCAAACCTGCGTCTCCTGCATTGCAAGTGGATTGTTTACCACTGAGCCACTTCCCAGCTGGCCCTTCTTCATAGGTCCCCTGACAAAAATGCAGCTTATATCTTCAAGGTCAGCAGGAGGATCTCTCTGTTCGCAAGGACCTCATCCCTCTTTTAAGGGTTCACCCAGGATAATCTCCCTTTTGATTAACTCAGAGTTAATTCATTAGTAATCTAGTGATGGAAGTGAAATATCATTACACACACAAGTCGCACTCACATTAGGGTGAGGGAGTTGATTATACAGGATGTTTACACCCGGAGGTGGAAATCTTAGTAAAGATAATCTTAGAATTCTTCCCACTGCACAGCCCAGTTCTCTCTTGCCCCTGAGTTATGAGTTATTTTATATGTGCAATCTCATCTCTGTACAAAATGCCTCTTTTTAACATGATTTATTCATTGGCCGTGCCAGGTCTTCTTTGCGGCACTCAGGATCTTCACTCTTTGCAGAGGCACGTGGCGATCTTTCAGCTGCGACATGTGACCTCCTAGTTACAGCACGTAAGCTCTTAGCTGCGGGTGTGTGGGACCCAGTTTCCTGACCAGGGAGGCCTCCTGCATTGGGAGCACAGAGTCTTAGCCACTGGACCACCAGGTAAGTCCCAACCAAAGGCCTCTTGAGCAGCTCCAGCTAGAGGTCCCACTGGCTTCTCAAAGCCAATGTAAGCGAAACCAAATTGTCTGTTTTCTTCATTCTACTGGGCCAATTGCAGCAAAGGTTCATAATACCTCACAGCCTCCGCCAGGTGCCGCGAGCCCTTCCGAGAAAGGGAACTTTGAGGGTTCATTTAATCCATGCCCATGAGTGATGGACATTCATGGCATGTAAAAGAAAGGACGCGGCTCTGTTCTTCAAACGAAAGGGGGCTAGACCAGCGGCGTGTGCATATCCTGAAGGAAATAGGCTGGATGAATGTGAGCCAGCCACCACTAACTGTGTAGTGATAAGAGGCACCTCATACGGGTGATGGGACATTCACCTCATCAAAATTTTGAGTAAGATGATATTTCCTTCCCAACCATGGAAGTTATCTTTCTGGAAATTATCATCTTCAGAAAAATCTGCATAATCAATGCAGAGTAAGAGGGAAAGCAATGGCCTCAAATATTCATATGAAAACCATCATAAATAAACATTTAAAAGACTTCCATTAAAAAAATAAACCATCAAACTTTCTCTCTTGCATTTTTTTTCTGAATCACCATGCTCAGTTCTTTAAGAAACATTGCAAGATATGCATGCCTGCATGAGATTTCCTCCTGAGTTTTCTTCTGTACAAAAAAATAAATTACGGCTTCTAAATCTTTCAGCCTAGTCTTTTCTGGTTGAAATGCAGTGGATTTTGACTTCTATTCTTTTTTTGTTTTTGCAAGTCATGGGGAAAAACGGCAGCCTGTCCTTTACAGAGAATATATATATAATTTTAAATTTATTTTTTATGTCAGTTCTTTATTGGAGTACAGTTGCTTTACGATGTTGTGTTAGTTTCTGCTATACTCAAAGTGAATCACTTACGTTAGTCAGTTGCTCAGTGGTGTCCAATTCTTTTTGACCCCATGGACTGCAGCACGCCAGGCTTCCCTGTCCCTCACCATATCCCAGAGCTTGCTCCAACTCATGCCCATCGAGTCAGTGATGCCATCCAGTCATCTCATCCTCTGCCATTCCCTTCTCCTCCTGCCTTCAATCTTTCCCAGCATCAGGGTCTTTTCCAGTTATACGTACACATATGTCCTCTCTGTCTTGAGCCTCCTTCCCAGCCCTCCATCCTACTACAATAGATCTTCACGAAGTACAGAGCTGAGCTCTCTGTGTGAATGGACTTGTGGACACTGGGCGGGAAGGGGAGTGTGGGACGAACGGGAGAGTAGCCCTGACATATTTGCACTACTGTGTGTACAGAGAACGTGTGATTGGGATCCGTTCTAGTTCTGGCCTGGATTTGCTCTCCAGTAGATGGATTGATCAGCCAGTAAAGTATAAAAGGAACTTGACTCTGCATGTTCCCAAATTTTATGTAGAGATCATATAGTTTCCAGGGTGCTCACCCACTGACTCTTACATTTTAGGTAAGAGTAGGAGCCCTCCAGAGCTTCCACATATATAGAACTCCTAGTACTGCCTCTAAAGAGCGGAGCCAAGCAGAGTCAGGAGCAAGAGAAAGATGCTGGCGAGTCAGATGCAATCAGTGGGTATTTGCTTAAATGTTATTCAGCTGCTTTATTCTGGTACCACATTCAAAGCCTTCTCTGGTTTTATCTTGCTTTTTTTTCTGCAGGGTCTGAGAAGGATGCCAGTTCTGCAAAGAACCAATCCTCAGGCTTTATATGGACTTCCCAGGAGGCTCAGTGAAGGAGAGGCAAGAGACAGGGGTTCGATCCCTGGGTGGGGAAGATCCCCTGGAGAAGGAAATGGCAACCCACTCCAGTATTCTTGCTTGGAGAATCCCATGGACGGAGGAGCCTGGCTGACTAGAGTCCATGGGGTCAAAAAGAGTCAGACACGACTGAGCGACTAACACTTTCTTTTCAGTTTCAGGCTATGTAACTATATATTAGCTTATATCAGAGGCACGCGTCACTTTGCCTCAGAGTCTGTGCTACAAAATAGCTCTGTTTCTATCAGAATTTCCCTAACTGCAGTGTATTTTCAATGCAGTAAGGATGGAATACTCTAAACAGTTAAGAGTATCTGAATACTGAGGAAATAATTCTGGAACAAGAATTATGAGGCCTATATTCTATTACCCATTCTAATACTACCTCACTATGTAATCATAGCCCTGGACAAGTAACAACCTACAAAGACTTTTATTCAATTAAGTGCAAAGTGAGAAGTGTTGACAGCTGGTCAACACCCAGTTTGATAAATTCTTTAACAAAGCATTCAGTGCTACCTAGTCAGTGAGCCTGGGTTGGGAATTGTTAAAGGCTCAACTATATTTTCTTTGCCATACATTCTGGAATGGGGACCTCATCTATTTATTTATTTTTTTCCAATGTGCAGAAGTACTAGCAGAGCTGTATTTCCTAGCACTGGAGAACTGCTTTATGTAACCCTTATCTAGAAAATATTACCTTCCCCTCCACTAAAAGACTTGACAGAAACAAATCTTTTGGCTCTAAGGAAAACAAAGCTCTTGATCAATTGGGTCAGATCCCAACAAGAAGGTCCCTGGTCACAGACAGCTGGATACAGGCACCTTGACATTTACAGCATCGAGGTCAATACACAGTTACAAAATCAAACAGCAGGATGTGGATGGTTTGGCTTAAAAGTGCATTCTTAATCCCACAGCAGATTTCTCTGGGAGGAGTGGAGTCCTTCACAAGGCAGCATTCTGCAAGGTGAGCTGAGCTGTGCAACCATCCAGTTCTACTCCCTGGGTGAAAAACAGATCTCAAAGGGCGTGTGATTTCTTAGGAAGGGCATTAGCTTAACGTTACATTTATCACAAGACTCTCTTTTAGTAGGTTAAAAATCTTATGGCATATATATTGGATTGGCCTAAAAGTTCGCTCAGGTTTTTCTGTACCAGGTTAGGGAAAAGCCTGAGTGAATATTTTGGCCAACCCAGTCATATTGCAGTCCACAGTGACTCTTTTCAACAAGCTTCTCTCTGGCAGCTGCTACGTGCCGGGCACCTACGGTTAGAGCTATAGGCATAGCTATAGCTGCAAAACTGCTCAGAAACAACCTATAATGTGATGCCCAACACGTAATATGGTGGTGATAATGGTAAAGAATCCACCTATCAATGCAGGAGTCATGAGACCTGGGTTTGAACCCTGGGTTGGAAAGATCCCTTGGAGAAGGAGATAGCAACCCACTCCAGTATTCTTGCCTGGAGAATCCCAAGGACAGAGGAGCCTAGGAGGTCACAGTCAATGGGGTCGTAAGGAGTCGGACGCAACTGAAGTGACTTAGCACTTGTTGTACAGTCGCCAAGTTGTGTCCGGCTTTTCACGACCCCGTGGATTGCAGCATGCCAGGCTTCCCTGTCTCTCAGCATTTCCTGCGGTTTGCACGACTGGGCATGCACAATGCCTACTGCAACATTGATACAAATGAATATTTAATGACTTTAGAAGGAACAGATGAATTAATCTACTTGCATGTGACCTGAGGAAATTTACTTAAGCTCTCTTTGCTTTCATTACCTCCTCTGATAAAATGGGGATGACAACAATCCATACGTTTAGAATTACAGGGAAGATGAAATTAATTAACACAGGGAATATGCTCCATAAACATAAGCCTTTATAATTAGTTGGGGCGTCAGATGTGTACATCCATAAAGCAAATGGAATTCAATAATGAAATATAAAATTGCCCATTATAGGCAAGCAGGAAATAGGTGAAAATAGGCTTTCCTGGGATGAAATCAGTAAAACATAAAGACAGAATTGAGTACAAGAACCATCCGTAGGAGCTGGATTCACATTTGGACAGGGCCTAGGAGGCTGATGGAGGAAGTACAAAATGATCAGCAATGAACAAAAGCTCAGTGTCAGTTTACCATAACCATGGGATTTAGGAATCCCGACCAGCTTTAAAGGTGCTGTAGAGATCTACACACAGAGTGTTCAAGGGAACTTAGTCCTGTGTAAGTTAAATGAATGGAAAGACTATCGCCCTGTTATCACGGGCATCCGCATAAACGCAAGCGCCTCATATTTAGAACCCAGAGCAGTTCCCAGGCCTGAGTTACATCTGCACCAGCATCTCGGAATCAAGGGAGAAAAAAAAAACAAAACAAAACAGGATCTCTTAGTAAATTTTGAAAATTTTCTTGTTAACAAAACTAGATTGTCTCCTAGTATTCAGCCAGACATTCTCAAATATGATCCAGTAGGCTAAAACGTAACTAAAGCAAGACTAGCTGTAACTGAGTCATTGCATCGTATCATAGGGCTTCCCAGATGGCATTGGTGATAAAGAGCCTTCCTGCCAATGTAGGAGACATGAATGTGTGTTTGATCCCTGAGTCGGGAAGATCCCCCAGAGAAGGAAATGACAACCCACTCCAGTATTCTTGCCTGGAGAATCCTAAGGACAGAAGAGCCTGGTGGGCTACAGTCCATGGGGTTGCAAAGAGTCAGACACAACTGAAGTGACTTAGCTCACATTTACATCGTCAAATGCTTTGGGATCATTTCATTCCGAACTGAAGATACCAGCGGTGATTTAGAAAGTGGGACATAGGAAATGGAAAAGGGACTATGGGACTAGAGGATTATAAGACTCTAAGGGTCACTGTGAAGAATACAAAGGCCTAAAGTATTAACATAAAAGCGAGCGGGCTTTATCAGGGTCCCCAGATATCATGACAATGTGTTAAATCTATATTAATTCAGCACCTATCTGTTGCTTACTCTGTGACATAATTAAGATACATAACAAATTAAAAGTAAACACATGCTCAGCCTACTTGTCTAATTCATATTATATGATTAAGTGGATGGCATCGCCACACAGTATGAGGAGAGTATACAAAGAGTACTTAGGGACCCTGTCTTTACTGGGGGCAAGATGAGCAAAGAGTTTATCTGTGTGACAGCTGCAACCACCCGGGCAGCACGTCACTGGAAAATCCCCCTGCTGTTTCCTAAGAGGAAGCCAGAAGTTCCTGTCATCCTTGGACAAATCCAGGGACAAGTCTGCGAAGTCCTGGGCTAGGGCTGTGATGAGCTCTCCATCATTCACACATCAGTCCTTCTCTCACAGCCGGAGGAACGTGCATGGACCATTTGACGAAGCCCCACTTTCCAACACCTGCTCATTGCCATCTGTGTTCCCGAAGAGGCGCAGACCCAGACATACACACACCCACGTGCACATGCACACACACCCCTGCCAAAGCCATTCTTAATCTGGGGCGAGTGTTGCCTCCTTCGTAAGCCAGGCCAGAGAGAGAAGAGAGCTACAAGTTCATTAGCAGACGACAGGGCTGCAAGAAGCCCTGGGAGAATGTGAGTCTGTATCTCTCCAGCATTGCCAAGGGCAGAGACCCCCGCTCTGCTATTTCGGTCTCTCACAGAGCTATTCTCAGCGTTAGAGCAGGGCCAGTCCTCCAGGCTAAAATGAAGCATCGCATAGGACAACCAACTGTTTATGTGATATGCTCCGTGCTCCCCAAGCCGCGGCCAATTTAGCAGTTTCAATTCCAAATAAGTCAAGGCACATACTTACTGACCATCTAGTGCTCTATTTGCACTGGGCCGTAAGGAATAAACAAAGGCACATGCAACCTGGTGAGGTCAATGCCCCTTAAGTGAGTAATTAGAGGGAGTGAGTACTTCAGCTGTGAAGTCCTTGATGCCTTGAGACCCTACGGCAGAGGCCAGAAGAGGCCTCCCCATGGAAGTGATTCTCAAGATGAAGGTTGAGAGGAGCTTATTGAGAGAGGCAGGGGCAGGAATACTGGTGTTCCAAGCAGAGGAAACACAGGGAGCAAGCGAGGGTGAGATGCCCTATTCTAAAATTCCAGGCCTAGAAGTCTTTCATCTGTTGGAGCATAAATCCAGTTCCTGTGGGTCTGATAATTATGGGGAGGTTCTCCAGCTCAAATATCCCTAAACTGCTGACCACCAAGACTCAAGTGGGGGTCCTGAGGGACTGGAGGATCCCCGTGAGTGTTTACTCAAGCAGCAAGACAATTGCCTGGCATTTCTAGCTTCCCTCATGTCTTATGTTGGGAGAGGTACCAGTCAGTTCAGTAGACATAAATTCAATCACAGTGTGGGAGTGCAGAAAGGATCTTGCAATAAATCTTTTTGTATGCACACTTAGTCGCTCAGTCATGTCCAACTCTTTGCAACCCCATGGACTGTAGCCCACCAGGCTCCTCTGTCCATCGGATTCTCTGGGCAAGAATATCAGAATGGGTTGCCATGTCTTCCTCCAGGGGATCTTCCTGCCTCAGTGATCAAACCCAGGTCTTCCACATTACAGGCTGTTTCTTTACCAACTGAGCCAACTGGGATCCTTTTATAAGTTATGTATTTATTTGGCTGCACTGGGTCTGAGTTGCATCATGTAGGATCTGTTTATAGCAGCACACGGACTCCCTAGTTGTGGCTTAAGGACCCCAGGGGTCTTGGGCTCAGTAATTGTGGCTAGAAAGCTTAGTTGCTCCATGGCATGTGGGATCCTCTTTTCCTGACCAGGGATCAAACCTGCATCCCTGCATGGGCAGGTGGGTTCTTAACCACTGGACCATCAGGCAAATCCTGCAAGAAATCCGTCTTATTGTGAAGAGTAAAGAGTAGGATGATGACTTTTCTGCTACGAGGGAGCCAGTGCAGGGCAATGCCTTTCTTGTGTTTAGCAGAGCCTCGTTCTCATCCTGCCCTGTGATCCATTCAGTTCCCTTCTGTAAACCTGCTGGTTTTCAGCCACTCCTGATGGGCAAACTTCCCCCAAAGGCAGAAACGTAAAACATTTAGCTGATTAAAATATAGGACAAGTGCAATCTTTTCACTTTATGAAAAATGGACCTCCTCAAGAAAAAAAAAAAAAGAACCCTAAACATAAATGGAGGAGATGCCCAACATTAAACATGAAACGAAGAAAACGGAGCCCTGAAACGCAAGGGTGGAAACCCCGTGATGCTTCAAACACAGAAGCCTTCTGCTGCTCCCCTAAGCACTCCTAGTTAGCCAGCTTCTCTTTGGTTTGGACAATAGGGAGTTGTGGCAGATATCAGGGGGCGGGTGTGAAGTGAGTTCAGACTATTAGTCTCTTTTCTCTTTCTCTCTGGGATGGTCTTGAGTTGATGACGTCCTTTGATCAAATCTCTGCCCCTTTCAAAGTAGCATTCTCCACCTGCTTCAGCCCTCCCTGGCTCTTGTACCACCTTCTCCTCATCCATCAAGGCCTAAGGATGCTCTGTTGATAGCTCCAGGTCCCTGTATTGGTCCTTGAAGATGCCCTACATGAGCCACACCATTGGGTGTGATCTGCTTATTGTCTTAATGTTTTCTTAGAGCTGTAACCTGTTACAGCTACAGATCTGAATTCTATTTGGCATAGCTATGTGATGGTCTCAAGATAAAACCCAAAACTCAGCTTGCCCTAGGTCCTTACAGCCAGGAGTGGCCCTATGACATAGCTGAGGCCAAGGAGGGGCAACCAAACATGCTGAAGGGGTGGGCACTTTCTGGAAATGTTCTTTACAAGGAGGAGAGCTCAGCTGGTTTGCCTGTCTGTTTCTCTAGCCCTTGACCTTCTTTCTTTGAGGACAGTGGGTGCCACACCCACCTCTTGAGGATGAACTTGAAAGCCACATGCTAGGGAGAGAGGAGCCGAAAGAGAAAGAATCTGGGAAGCTTAAGGCACTGAAGCGATGCTGGTTGTAGCTTCAGACTTCCAATTTCCAGATCTGGAAAAAATAGGAACTTCCCTGGTGGTCCAGTAGTTAAGAATCATCTTTGCAGTGCAGGGGACACAGGTTCGATTCCCAGTCGGGGGACTAACATCACACATGCCTCTGAGAAACTAAGCCTGAGTGCCAAAACTACTGAGCCCGCATGCCACAACTGGAGAGTCTGTGGGTTGCAACAAAGACCCAGTGCAGCCAAATAAATAAATAAGAACAAGTTCAGTTCAGTTCAGTTCAGTCGCTCAGTCGTGTCCGACTCTTTGCGACCCCATGAATAGCAGCACACCAGGCCTCCCTGTCCATCACCATCTCCCGGAGTTCACTCAGACACACATCCATTGAGTCCATGATGCCATCCAGCCATCTCATCCTCTGTCGTCCCCTTTTCCTCCTGCACCCAATCCCTCCCAGCATCAGAGTCTTTTCCAATGAGTCAACTCTTCGCATGAGGTAGCCGAAGTACTGGAGTTTCAGCTTTAGCATCATTCTTTCCAAAGAAATCCCAGGGCTGATCTCCTTCAGAATGGACTGCTTGGATCTCCTTGCAGTCTAAGGGACTCTCAAGAGCCTTCTCCAACACCACAGTTCAAAGCCATCGATTCTTCGGCGCTCAGCCTTCTTCACAGTCCAACTCTCACATCCATACAAGACCACAGGAAAAACCATAGTCTTGACTAGACGGACCTATGTTGGCAAAGTAATGTCTCTGCTTTTGAATATGCTATCTAGGTTGGTCATAACTTTTCTTCCAAGGAGTAAGCATCTTTTAACTTCATGGCTGCAGTCACCATCTGCAGTGATTTTGGAGCCCCAAAAAATAAAGTCTGACACTGTTTCCACTGTTTCCCCATCTATTTCCCATGAAGTGATGGGACTGGATGCCATGATCTTCGTTTTCTGAATGTTCAGCTTGAGCCAACTTTTTCACTCTCCTCTTTCACTTTCATCAAGAGGCTTTTGAGTTCCTTTTCACTTTCTGCCATAAGGGTGGTGTCATCTGCATATCTGAGGTTATTGATATTTGTCTCGGCAATCTTGATTCCAGCTTGCGTTTCTTCCAGTCCAGCGTTTCTCATGATGTCCTCTGCATAGAAGTTAAATAAGCAGGGTGACAATATACAGCCTTGACATACTCCTTTTCCTATTTGGAACCAGTCTGTTTGTTACATGTCCAGTTCTAACTGTTGCTTCCTGACCTGCATACAGATTTCTCAAGAGGCAGGTCAGGTGGTCTGGTATTCCCATCTCTTTCAGAATTTTCCACAGTTGATTGTGATCCACACAGTCAAAGGCTTTGCCATAGTCAATAAAGCAGAAATAGATGTTTTTCTGGAATTCTCTTGCTTTTTCCATGATCCAGCGGATGTTGGCAATTTGATCTTTGGTTCCTCTGCCTTTTCTAAAACCAGCTTGAACATCAGGTAATTCACGGTTCACGTATTGCTGAAGCCTGGCTTGGAGAATTTTGAGCATTACTTTACTAGCATGTGAGATGAGTGCAGTTGTGCAGTAGTTTGAGCATTCTTTGGCATTGCCTTTCTTTGGAATTGGAATGAAAACTGACCTTTTCCAGTCCTGTGGCCACTGCTGAGTTTTCCAAATTTGCTGGCATATTGAGTGCAGCACGTTCACAGCATCATCTTTCAGGATTTGAAATAGCTCAACTGGAACCTCATCACCTCCACTAGCTTTGTTCATAGTGATGCTTTCTAAGGCCCACTTGACTTCACATTCCAAGATGTCTGGCTCTAGATTAGTGATCACATCATTATGATTATCTGGGTTGTGAAGATCTTTTTTGTACAGTTCTTCCGTGTATTCTTGCCACCTCTTCTTAATATCGTCTGCTTCTGTTAGGTCCATACCATTTCTGTCCTTTATTGAGCCCATTTTTGCATAAAATGTTCCCTTGGTATCTCTAATTTTCTTGAAGATATCTCTAGTCTTTCCCATTCTGTTGTTTTCCTCTATTTCTTTGCATTGATCACTGAAGAAAGCTTTCTTATCTCTTCTTGCTATTCTTTGGAACTCTGCATTCAGATGCTTGTATCTTTCCTTTTCTCCTTTGCTTTTTGCTTCTCTTTTCACAGCTATTTGTAAGGCCTCCCCAGACAGCCATTTTGCTTTTTTGCATTTCTTTTCCATGGGGATGGTCTTGATCCCTGTCTCCTGTACAATGTCACAAACCTCATTCCATAGTTCATCAGGCACTCTATCTATCAGATCTAGGCCCTTAAATCTATTTCTCACTTCCACTGTATAATCATAAGGGATTTGATTTAGATCATACCTGAATGGTCTAGTGGTTTTCCCTACTTCCTTCAATTTGAGTCTGAATTTGGTAATAAGGAGTTCATGATCTGAGCCACAGTCATCTCCTAGTCTTGTTTTTATTGACTGTATAGAGCTTCTCCATCTTTGGCTGCAAAGAATATAATCAATCTGATTGTCCATGTGTAGAGTCTTCTCTTGTGTTGTTGGAAGAGGGTGTTTGCTATGACCAGTGCATTTTCTTGGCAAAACTCTATTAGTCTTTGCCCTGCTTCATTCCGCTTTCCAAGGCCAAATTTGGCTATTACTCCAGGTGTTTCTTAACTTCCTACTTTTGCATTCCAGTCCCCTATAATGAAAAGGACATCTTTTTGGGGTGTTAGTTCTAAAAGGTCTTGTAGGTCTTCATAAAACCGTTCAACTTCAGCTTCTTCAGTGTTACTAGTTGGGACATAGACTTGGATTACCGTGATATTGAATGGTTTGCCTTGGAGACGAACAGAGATTATTCTGTGGTTTTTGAGATTGCATCCAAGTACTGCATTTCGGACTCTTGCTGACTGTGATGGCTACTCCATTTCTTCTGAGAGATTTCTGCCCGCGGTAGTAGATATAATGGTCATCTGAGTTAAATTCACCCATTCCAGTCCATTTTAGTTTGGTGATTCATAGAATGTCGATGTTCACTTTTGCCATCTCCTGTTGGACCACTTCCAATTTGCCTTGATTCATGGACCTGACATTCCAGGTTCCTATGCAATATTGCTCTTTACAGCATCAGATCTTGCTTCGGAGGAGTCTCTGTGGCTGTGTTTCTGTGACATGCAGCCAATACAATGCTAACAGACACTTTGCACTTTTCTCTAATTCAGCTTGCATTAAGCTGGCTGCTTATTTAATCTTCCCAACTTTGTCCTCTTCTGATGTCTCACAATTCAGTCTTCTTAATGGCTTCTCCAGTCTTTGACTTCACTTCCTTCCTACTTCCAATATCCAGTTACCATGATTTACATCTTTTTCAATGACCCATCTGGAAACCACACCCACTTTCCTGACCCCAGAATGCTTTCTGTTAAAACTCCCTTGTTCTCAGCCTTCTGAAACAGCTCCAGAAGACTCTAAGAAGGAAGTGGCACATGGCAAGTTAATGTATATATATTAGAGTTGGAATCGGACAATGTGGGGTTATTTCTTGGTTAGTTTCTGCTTTGACCAGGGGCAAGTTAGTGATCTCTCTTAGAATCAGGTTTTACCATTAGAAAATATGGGCTAAATTTGTTTTACCTAGGCCATAGAGTTGCTATAAGATTCAAAATCAAATAAAAATGTTTTCCAGTTTTGAAAAAGCAATCGCACAGTCGGCATACTCATTTATGGATTATTATCATTATTGGAATCATGGCGAGACAGCGCAGAGCATTGGGTAGGAGCCAATTGTAGACCTAGAGGAGTTGGTCAAACTACTGGTACTTCAGGGTTTCCAGAAGCTACATGATGCTATTATTAACATCATTAGCCTCACAAGACTGTAGGATATTCACTTCCCCAAATAAGGCTGTGTCGTGGGCACTTGATTTTTCTTTTTTTCCCTCACTGTTTTGCTCTTAGTCAGTGACATAATTGGAAATGCTGCTGCTGCTAAGTCGCTTCAGTCGTGTCCGACTCTGTGCGACCCCATGGACTGCAGCCCACCAGGCTGCCCCGTCCCTGGGATTCTCCAGGCAAGAACACTGGAGTGGGTTGCCATTTCCTTCTCCAATGTATGAAAGTGAAAAGTGAAAGTGAAGTCGCTCAGTCGTGTCTGACTCTTCGAGACCCCATGGACTGCAGCCCACCAGGCTCCTCCGTCCATGGAATTTTCCAGGCAAGAGTACTGGAGTGGGCTGCTGGTAAATTAAATAATTCAGAAACTACCTCCTCATCGCAGAATAAAAGAATCTGGGTATTTGTTGCAATGCAGTTGGTTTTCTCCCAAGGAACTGGAAATAGGAGGAATCTGACATTCTCTTTTTCTGTCTGAACCTGACTTTCTCTCCATGGCAGTCTGTATTCTCTCTGCCTAACCAAAGTCACAGGCAATTAGTCCCCATCCACTAAGTCACTGAAGTCCTCCGCAGTATTTTCTCAGGAATTAATCTAAGAAATGAGTCTCCATCTAGATTTTCCTGCAAGTTACCAACCGAGAAGAGGATGTAGCAGAGGTGACTGTGGCACACACACCTTGTGTCTATAGCACCAACAGAGGTCCAGCTAACATAAGACGTAGTGTGGGAAGGCAGTTTTAGAGTTCAACCTTAAAGCTGAAGGGCCTGGGTTCAAATCCCATCTCTGCCACTTCTCATTGCCATGACCTTAGACACATCAGTTAATTTCTCATGCCTCAGTCTTCACTTCTGAAAAATGGGAATAACAAGAATACCTCTCTCACAAGTGTATTATAAGAATCGGATTACATTATAAGCAAAATGCTTCGACCGGTACTTGGCACCTGAGAAGGCAATGGCAACCCACTCCCGTACTCTTGCCTGGAAAATCCCATGGATGGAGGAGCCCGATGGGCTGCAGTCCATGGGGTTGCTAAGAGTCGGGCATGACTGAGCGACTTCACTTTTACTTTCATGCACTGGAAATGGCAACCCACTCCAGTGTTCTTGCCTGGAGAATCCCAGGAATGGGGGAGCCTGGTGGGCTGCTCTCTATGGGGTCGCACAGAGTCGGACACGACTGAAGCGATTTAGCAGCAGCAGCAGTACTTGGCACTTAGGAAGATTCTGCGGATTTTCCTGTTTTTGTCACCTCATTGTCAGTGAGGTAGCGATGCAGACTCAGAGTTCCAGATGATTCAGTTATTTAAGAAAAAGCTAGCTATTGACTTTTTATTGTGATGCTTAAGTATTGGCATCTTATTTAAAAGACTTCAACACTATACACACACCAGGGGGAAAAAAAATGGCAGAGAGTGGAATTCAGCCTCCAGTCACTAGTTTTAGCATCTCTAAATTGGAGAAATCTAAAGTAGATGCATAATTTCATGTCAGTTCTGGGTCTTAGAAAGGTCAGTTCAAGAAGGGCTGCACCTAGATCTTAAAAGGAAGGAAGGGGTGTGAGAAGGAGGTCAGCAAGGACCTGCTGTGTGCCAGCCTCATGCCAACACTTTACAAATATGATTCTGTTTCTCTCTCACAATCATGTGGAAAGTGGGACTCGTCATCTTCTTCTCACAGATGGAAGCACTGAGACTCAGAGAAATTAAGCAATTTGTCCAAATTTACGTGGCCAAAATCGCAGAGCAAGAGATTCAAACTCGGATCTCACGCCAAAGCCCACATTCTTATTTTTGTTTTCTGAAGATTCCTTACTTAATTAACTGATTTAGTTATTGAAGTTGATTTGCAGTGTTTCAGGTGTGCTTCAGAGTAATTCGGGTATGTGTGCGTGCTAAGTCGCTTCGCTTGTGTCCTTCTCTTTGTGACCCTATGGACCCGCCAGGCTCCTCTGTCCCCAGGATTTCCCAGGCAAGAATAGTGGCATGGGTTGCCATGCCCTCCTCCAGGGGATCTTCCTGACCCAGGGATCAAGCCCACGTCTCGTATGTCTCCTGCAGTGGGATATTACTCAGCTATAAAGAGGAACACATTTGAGTCATTTCTAATGAGGTGGATGAACCTAGAACCTATACTACAGAGTGAAGTCAGTCAGAAAGAGAAAGACAAATATCATATATTAAGGCATATATAAGGAATCTAGAAAGATAGTACTGATGATCCAACTTATAGAGCAAGAAAGGAGACGCACACATCAAGATCAGGCTTTTGGACACGGTGAGAGAAGAAGAGGTTGGGATGATGTGAGAGAATAGCATTGAAACATACACATTTCCATATGTAAAACAGATAGCCAGTGGGAGTTTGCTGTATGAAGCAGGGAACCCAAAGCTGGGGCTCTGTGACATCCTAGGAGGGTGGGATGGGGAGGGAGGTGGAAGGGGGGGTTCAAGAGGGAGGGGATATAGGCACACCTGTGGCTGATTCATGTTGATGTATGGCAGAAAGTCCACGTTCCTTACCACCTTTTAAAACGATTTGTCAATTAAGCCACAGAAATGAAGGCAGTATTTGCTCCTGATATAATAGGTGAATTCCAAAATCTCAGTGACTTACGCCAACAGGAGGAAAATATTTGGATTTTCTCACTCATGGAAAATCCAAATATGTATAGCTAATCAGTGATGTCTTCTGTCCAGTTATTCAGAGACCTGGTTCCTTCTATCTCCTGGCTCAGCTGTGTTTCTATGGGGTCACCAAGAAGGGGAGTGCATGGAAAGAGCAAGGAGCACATTGAAGCAGATGTATTGATGGGCATTGCTTCCAATCACAGGCCGAGTCCCAGCGTCCAGTCACATGATCATACTGGGCAAGAGGTAAACCCGGGGAATGTGATCTAGTTATACTCCAGAAAGTAGAGGAAACAGGTCTGGTAACATCTAGGAGTTTCTGCCACAGAAGTCTGGATGTCAATATCCCATCTGAGACTTAATAAAATTTTTTTTAGATGTTGAACTACCAGTTTTTTTATTTTAATTAATATTTATTGGAGTATATATAGTTGCTTAACAATGTTGCATTAGTTTCTGCTGTACCGCAGACATTTAATAACTCTTTTACCCACCTAGACCCAGTGCCTTGGTCCTGAGCAGTGGCGGTGGTGGTGGTGGTGGTGGTGGGCTTTGGAATTAGATGGTAGGATTTTTCAGCCTATCTTGACAGTGAAATGATGATAAAATCTCATAAATAACTATTTTCTCGAGAACATGTTTGGCCGCTGCTGTATTAGTGTATTACAAAGGCCATTTCTTTCTGACGGTCTGTAACCTTAAAAAAGAATAGTTACAATGTGGACATTCCTTTAAATCCCATAATCCATCATCAACAACAGTATTATGTGGTAACTCCCACTTTTAAATTGAATTTTAGTGCTCTCCATTAACAGTTCACTAGGGAGAAATGACAAATCATTTCATGGCTCAACAGCAGCAGACAGACGCGTGCAGCAGAAAACAAGGTCTCGTGTCAGCGGAGGGTGGACGAAATGTGTAGCCCCTGAATCAAGAGTAGTCGCTTTCCACGTGTATAAGGACATCAATTAGCCTCACGAGGGGTCATTAGTCCATTCTTTTTGGATGAACAGCAAACTGTGTCTTCTTGTTTCTGTTCGCTTCCATGTACCTTTTACAGCAGTGGGCACAGGAACTATGGAAGTTTCCACTTTTTTGCTCTGAGCCAATTTCTTCCTCTCCTTTAAATGGAAAGATGTTCCAGGGTACCTACATTTTTCCTCCCTTGAGATTGTTCTTTCTTTCTAAACTCTTCAAGGAAAACCGGCACTGGAGCCTCCATCTGTTAGAAAGACTTGTAAATGCATCTGGGATTTGGTTTCCTCACACAATGCTTTTATTTTAATGCAGGGAACCCCCACCCCCACCCCCACCAACCACCCACCCACCAGTCTGCATTCAGCACAGCTGCCTTTGTTTTAGCCAGCCCCAGGAGGCGAGGAGGGGCAGGATGAGTGCCTTATACAACCATTCTCCTGAAGAAAATGGTAACATTATGGTGATTTAAAAAATTTTTAATTTAATTCTTTCATTGAAGTAGAGTTGATTTATAATGTTGTGTTAGTTACAGGTGTACAGCAAACTGATTCAATTACACACACACACACACACACACACACACACACACACATCTACATTCTTTTTTCAGTTTCTTTTTCCTTAGAGGTCATTACAAAATCCTGAGTACAGTTCCCTATGCTCCCCGGTAGGCACTTGTTGGCTATCTATTTTACATATAGTAGTGTGTATCTGTTAACCCCAACCTCCTAATTTATCCCTCCCCCCTCTTTCCCTTTCGTAACCATACGTTCGTCTCTAGGAGCAAGCCCCCACCCAATAGAGAGGAACATCCATGCCGTAGTTTGCTTTTCTGTGACCACCAAGTACTCTGGCCACCATCTAGGAAAAGGAAATTTAACGCACAGTCGGAAAAAGCAAATGGCATAGTTTGTTCAGCGGTTGCAAGTAAAGAAGGGATTCCCTGGGGGGCTCAGTGGTAAAGAATTCTCCTGCAATGTAGGAGATGTGGGTTTGATCCCAGCATCAGGAAGATCCCCTGGAAGAAGAAATGGCAACCCACTCCAGTATTCTTATCTGGGAAATGCCATGGACAGAGGAGCCTGGGGACAGAGGACCGTGGGGTCACACAGAGTCAGGCACGACTGAGCGACTGAAGGACAACTAGAAGTAAAGAAGCTCCAAGTCAAGTCCTGCCGTCTGCCTGAATCACGCAGCTGTTCTCAGCGACTTTCAGTTGTTGGAGGGAGCGTTTAATCCCACCTGAGTCCACAGAGGTCCGTAGCATCACCATTTTCCTCTGCTAGAAGTCAGCTTACTCACCTGTTCCAAAACCCCCCAGTTATTAACCCGGTTTCTCTGTTGTTATACTCACCCTGAGAAGTTCTAGCGCTTGGACTCCTGGCAATGTGGTAACACAAGGAAAGAGTCTTCATGTCCCCTTCCAGAGAAAGAATGCATGCTTTACACTCATCAGCTCCTCCCACCCTCCTAAGAACTATTAGTCCAGATCAGGGTAACAGTCTGGTTGAATTCTGGTGAGGGCTTTCCCCTGGTGTGCAGACAGCTGTCTTCTTGCTGTGTCTGCTCCTGGCAGAAGACTCCATCCTCATGATTGAATCACCTTCCAAAGATTCCCTTCTCCAAATACCATCATGTCAGAGATGAGGGTTTCAGAAAAAAAAAATTTGGAGGAGTACAAGCCTGCAATCCATAACAATTAAAACCACAGTGAGCTATCATATGCAGTAGGATAACTATAATAATAAAAAAATTTAAATAATAAATTTTGGCAAGGATAAGGATGTGGAGAAATGGGAGTCCTCGTGCATAGCTAGTGGGTCCTTATAATGGTGCAGCAGCAACACAAAATATGGAGATTCCTCAAAAAAATTAACATAGAATTATCATTTGACCCAGCAATCCTACTCCTAGGTATATACCGTGAGGAGGGCACGGCAACCCACTCCAAAATTCTTGCCTGGAGAATCCCATGGACAGAGGAGCCTGGCGGGCTACAGTCCATAGCGTCACAAACAGACAAGAGTGAAGTGACTTAGCCAGCATGCAGGTATATAACCAAAAGAATTGAAAACAGGTATTAAAGCAAGTGTTCATACACACATATTCATCACAGCATAACTCACAATAGCCAAAAGGTGAAAATAACCCAAGTGTCCATGAATGGATGAATGGGGGAACAAAAGGTTGTCTATATGCATAATGGAATATTATTCAGCCATAAAATGAATCAAGTTCTGATACATGTTACAGTGTGGATGAACTTTGAAAACTTTATGTTAAGTGAGGGAAAAAAGGCACAGAATGACATGTGTTCCATGATTCCTTTTACATGGAATACATAAAATAGATAAATCCATAGACACGGAAAGCAGAGTGTAAGCTGCAGGCTGCCTTGGGGAGGGAGAAATGGGAATTAGCTGCTTAGTGGGCATGGGGTTCTCTTTTAAGATGATAGCACTGCTTTGCAACTAGATAGAGATGATCCTTTTCAGAACTTTATGAATGCACTAAATGTTCCTGGATGGCAGATTTTAAAGTGGTTCATTTAGTTATCTAAATTTTACTTGCATTTAAAAATGTAAGTTCCGTGTATATTTCCAGACGCATGTGAAGTTCTATTCTGATGATATGTGACCAGAGATTTCAACACTTGAATGTCCTATTTCCTCCTTTTGCCCCACGTTCTGGGATGAGTATGTCCCCTCAGAACCTGTATATGGAGATCCTAACCTCCAATGCGATGGTATTGGGTGTCTGGAAGATAATTAAGTCAGGAAGATAGAGCCCTCATGAATGGGATCAGTATATATACATATACACACACACACATATATATATACACATTGTGTGTGTATTGTGTGTATACATACAATGGAACACTAGTCATAAAAAGAGAATGCAATCTTGCCATTTGTGCATTTGTGACAACATGCATAGACCTTGAGGGCATTAAGTTAAGTGAAATAAGACAGACAAAGACAAATACTGTGTAATGTCACTTATATGTGCAATGTACAAAGCAAGACTAATAAAGAAACCAACCAACTAACCCACAAAACTTAAGCTCATAGATACAGAGAACAGGTGGTTACCTGCTGGAGCAGGTGGGGATTAGCAGTGGGCAAAATGGGTAAAGGGGGTGGAAAGTTACACATTTTAGTTATAAAACAATAGAGCAGGGCTTCCCTCGTGGTCCACTGGTTAAGAATCTGACTGCCAATTCAGGAGACTCAGATTCAATCCCTGGTCTGGGAAGATCCCACACGCCATGGGGCAACAGAACCTACCCACCACAAGTACTGAGCCCGCGCTCCGGAGTCTGCAGGCGGTAACTGCTGAGCCCATGTGCAGAAACTACTCAAGCCTGCGTGCCTACAGTCTGTGGTCCGCAACGAGAGAAGGCGCCGCAGTGATAAGCCCCCACACCACAACTAGAGAGTAACCCTCACCCAGCAATGAAGACCCAGCGTAGCCAAAAATAAATAGCAATTTTTAAAAAGAAAAAGTAAGTCAAAGGAATGTAATGTGTCACATAACAACTCCGGTTAATAATACTGTATTGCATATAAGTAGGTCGCCAAGGGAGTACATTTTTAAAAGCCTTCATCACAAAAAAAGAAAAAATTCATAACTATGTGTGGTGACAGATGGTTACTAGACTTATAATGATCACAATGCATACAAGTATTGCATCACTATGTTGTATACCCAGAGCAAATTCAATGCTAGATGGCCATTATGCATCAAAAAACAACAACAAAAAAAGTAAGCCGCAGGAAGCTCCCTTGTTCCCTCGACCTCTCTACCATGAAAGGCTAGAAGGAGAAACATTGAGTTGGCCAAAATTTCAGTCGGGTTTTTCCATAACATTTTACCTGAAGGACGTTTTTGACCAATTCAATAGCATCCCTGAAGACAGCTCTTGCCAGTTCCCAACCATACTGGTTCCCTGATCTCGGATTTCCAGCCTCCAGGACTGTGGTGGCTGATCTGCACTGTTGATCAGCCACCCAGCGGATGGTGTTCCGTTCGAGTAGCCAGGATAGACTGAGATACCGGGCCGCCTCACCACCATCCTACCAGCTCCAGTCCCCACGCATCAAGCTCGAGACTTCACTTACCCTCTCATTTTGACATCTCTGACTCACTGCTGGTCCAGCCTGAAGAAGATGCTGGGCATACTGGGGGCAGGACTGTTCAGCAGTTCCAGTGCCTGCCACAGAGATGTGCAGTGATTGATAAGCAGCCAAAAATAACCAGGGTGGGCAGAATGTTTCTAAATAGAAATGTGATGCACTTGCAAGTGGGCATGAAGCGAATATGGCAGAGCCCCAGAAAGACAGCAGATGGGAAGTTTAGACGCAGCTGCTGTCGCTGGGTTGGGGGAGAGACTTGCTGATCGCCATAGAGATAGGGGGCCATGAAGACTTATTTGGGGAGAATGTTTCAAGGGCATAAAGAAAGGAAGTAATCTTCTCCCAGCTGAAACTCAATAAAGGGATTATAAGATCAGATTTGTGGTAATGGGTTGGGGATTAAGAACTGATAAAAGCCCTTAGCCTTTAGGTGAGGGTTTACCATAGTGCAGAGCACACAGGATCCCATGGTGTGATGCCCACCCCTTAAGTAACGACTGTTAGGCCACAGAAGCATCTGAAAGGTCTTTAAAAAGAACTTTACATGCTAGAGCAGTTACTGCATTTGTTTTTCAAACCTGGAGAGCAAAGAACCACATTTAGTCACTGTCAGGAAACTGTCATTTTTGTCAGGCTCGCCCATCTCTTCAGACCTTCCTGGGAACTTCTTGGCATCATGCAGTGGGAGGGACCAGGTCTGCACCTGTGCTCTCTCCTCCACTGGCATCTCTTGACATGCAACTCATCACATCTGATCTTTAGTTATCTGCAAAGTTCATCTAGGCTTGTTAGCACCACCATGACATCTGTAATTTACTTAAAATGACATCGGCCTAAACAGCATGGTATTATTTGTGTGTTGGTGAAAACTGTATTTTGGTGCAGTCAGATGCTTTATTCTGGAACTCACACTCCTCGTATTGTAGGCACACACTGGAGGTAGCTGCTATTTTGTTTCTTTTATTTAAGCTGAATAAACACATAGTGTTTACTTTAGGCTTTGAAAATACTAAGCCAAAATAAACCAGGAATAATACTAGAAAGTTTATCTTCCAACAGCATCAAAGGCATGATGGGTTCTTATAGATGAGATCAGTGGTTATTGAGAATATGTCACAGCTAGAATATTGTAGGGACATCCCTTACTGCTTCTTGAACATCTGATCACATTTGCAACCTTTTTTCTAAGGGAGAACGCTAGAGTTGGCCTCTGCATGGTCCTGTGACTAGCTTTAGGATCAGAAGTTTCTGGTTGTATATTTTCTGCTCTGATAACAGAATCTGGCCTTTAGAATATTGTTGTCTGCCCTAGGTGAACTTTCTATACAGAGTTGGTTTGATGAGCATTAAGGTTACAAAGATGGCCTTTATCATTTTGTTTCTTTTTATCTATCTGGGTGCATTGGGTCTTAGTTACAGCATACTGCATCTTCATTGTGTCCTGCAGGACCTTTTGTGATGGTGCACAAACTCTCTATTTGTGGGGTGGGCGAGGTGCCCAGTAGTATGTGATATCTTGGCTTACCAACTAGGGATCAAACCCGTGTTCATTCTTAACCACTGGACCACCAGCAAAGTCCCTATCATATTGTTTCTTGCCTACTTGCTACCAAATGTTTGGTTTTTTTGTTTGTTTAGTGAATATCCAAACGTTGGAAAGAATTTGATCTAAGACTTGCTTTCATTGGCCTTCCCTGGTGGCTCAGATGGTAAAGAATCTGCCTGCAATGTGGGAGACCAAGGCTTGATCCCTGGGTTGGGAAGATCCCCTGGAGAAGGGGGTGGCTACGCACTCCAGTATTCTTGCCTGGAAATCCCGTGGAGAGAGGCACCTGGTGGGCTGCAGTCCCTGCGGTCATGTAGGGTGGGGCAGGACCGAGTCACTTCTTTTTGTTTGTTTGTTTTGCTTTCATCATAATCTCGTGGCAAGATTGTGAAGCTGCAGCTAATGGTCAGCCATCTCAGACTCCTCGGTGGCTATCGTTATCCACCAGGAGGAACCCAAATGGATTTAAGGAGTGTCACGGTACCGGGTCCGGGTCTGGAGTCCAGCACGAGTGGGGCTCATAGCCTCTGGAACTGTATTCTCTCACCACCACCAAGAGATGGCCAGGGTCCTCTGCCTCTCGGGATCCTGACACGGCCTGTCACACACAGTAAAGACTGCTCCCCACAGCCACATGGGACCTTCTGTGTCTACTTTTTTCTCTTTTCCTTCCTCACTGTGGTGCCAGGAGGAGTGCTCCAATGATGGCTGCTTTCCTGGGTTCCAGAGAGGACACGTCTCCTGTCACCTACGCTGCGATGGCCTGAGTACCATCTGTGATGCTAATAATACTTAAGGGTGGACGCCATTATCTCTGTCTCTGGATAGCCACATACTTAAGCAGTCCCCTCCTATATGGGACCACGGTGGGTCTATGGAACCAGTGCTAAGCTGCTTCAGTCATGTCAGACTCTTTGTGACCCCATGGACTGTAGCCCACTAGACTCCTCTGTCCATGGGAGTCTGCAGACAAGAATACTGGAGTGGGCTGCCATGCCCTCCTCTAGGAGATCTTCCCGATGCAGGGAAAGAACCCACGGCTCCTGCATTGCAGGCAGGTTCTTTAACACTGAACCACCAGGGAAGCCCCCTTTTGGAACCAATAGAACAGAACAAAATCAATGGTCTGTCCCTCCAAACATCAGGTAACAAAAGGCACAGTGGCTCCATTTCGGGTGCTGTCTGTCTCTCTCCAGTCTGGCTGAGCCAACTAACCCATTAAGAGGAAAATAAATTACCTCTAAGTCAATTGAGGCAATTGACTTGACCCCAGGGAAGGTATTGCATTGTAGAGTCACATAAACAACGGTGTTATTGTTCCAGGGAACCTGCTGGTAAGGGGCCAGCTTGGAGGTCAAACATTCATCCAGATGATCTAGAAATCCAGGCATTTGATGGCCATTCTTATAACTTTTTCTCCTTTACCAAGAAGAGAAAAATGACTGCCATTATTTGAGTGACAGTGAATCAGCAAATTCATAACTTCACAAACCCAGCAAGTTCATCCTGACCAGAGTAACCTAAATCTTTCAGGTGTGTGGCAAGGTCAGCTAATGGTATTGGGGTCTTGGGACCAGAGGGGTTCTTGCCTTTATAGATCCCTACCCCATATCTGGTCCCTTATTTTGTGATTTTGGAAAAATCATAGTCTCCTTAGGTCTTAGCTTTATCATCTGTAAAAACAGATACAAGAATTCCATGCTCTATGTAACAGAGTTTTTAAGAGAATGAAACAAGTTAATATTATGTGGAAGTGTTTGGTAAACTATGAAATGCTATGTAATTATGAAGGATTATTATTATTCAGCCCAATCAATTCAAAAAACCTACATGTAAATTTACAAATTAGAAAGTTATTAGGTGCTAAAAATATTGTTCCAAATCTAATTAAATTAGAAGGATGGTTCATTTGTCAGTTTGTATGCTAAGTATCCAAATAGCGATGCTATGGAATGTAACTAACTAATGAACAGGAATAGAGCAAAATAATAGGTTCATTCTACAGCTAAAGCAACTACCTATATGTTTGCTAAATCTTAAGAGCAATCTTATTCAGAATTCACTATTTGAAAGATAGGAAATCAGTGACTTATTAATGACTGATTTGCTTAGGCCTCTTATAAACAGTGTGAAAATATATACAACCTCTATTTGTATTGCGGACAGTGACTGAAGCCATGGAATTAAAAGACGCTCTTTGGAAGGAAAACTATGACAAATATAAACAGCATATTAAAAAGCAGAGATATCACTTTGCTGACAAAGGTCCGTATTGTCAAAGCTACAGTTTTCCAGTAGTCGTGTACGGATATGAGAGTTGGACCATAAGGAAGGCTGACCGTTGAAGAATTGATGCTTTTGAAGTGTGGTGCTTGAGAAGACTCTTGAGAGAGTCCCTTGGACTGCAAGGAGATCAAACCAGTCCATCCTAAAGGAAATCCATCCTGAATATTCATCAGGACTGATGATGAAGTTGAAGCTCCAATACTTTGGCCACCTGATAGGAAGAGCCGACTCATTGGAAAAGACCCTGATGCTGGGAAAGATTGAAGGCAGAAAGAAAAGGGGGTAACAGAGAATGAGATGGTTAGGTAGGCTTACCAGCTCAGTGGACATGAACTTAAGGAAACTCTAGGAGATAGTAGAGGACAGAGGAGGCTAGCGTGCTCCAGTTCATGGAGTCACAAAGAGTTGGACACAGCAACTGACCAACAACATTTCATTGCTCTTTAGGTTCCACAATGTGTTCAGTACACTTACTCCTTTGATTATTATAAAATACTTTAATGCTAACTGAACATTTATCCCAATGCATATACAAGTGAAGAAACTGAGCTTCAGAATGAAAGTCATTCCAAGGTCATCTGACTATTATGCACCAGTGTGCAGTGAGGACTTGCTTGTAGGCTTTCTCACTTCGGGTCCTTCATACTTTGCATTACGCTACAGATACTGTGAGCGCTATGGATGGGCAATCTTGATTATTCAGCCTCTCTTCCCATCCCTGGGCTATCAAGCAAACACACAATCATTCCCTCTCCGCAAATTAGCTTAAATCACCATTTTATTTTGGCCCCGGGGGAAAATCCACTTACTTCTCTTGCCCAGGTCTGAGTTGGGATAACTTTTCAAATCACAAGAAGTTGTTGTTGTTGTTGTTTTTTTTACAAGAAGGAAAATTTTCCAGTATCCCCAATCTTTGTATGTGGTAGTATTCTATGAGACTTTCTGCGAAGATGAATTTCTCCCCAGGAACTCTGAGGAGCAGAGACTCTAATTTGTCCCAGAACTATAGCTGGAGATGACAAAAATGATTCAGCATGGCCAGGGTAAGACCAAAGCAGGTAGCAAAGAAGACTTATTCTTGACACCTACCTCCTTGAGAGATTTCTAAGTAGAAGAGAAAAGAGAGTTTTCTTTCTGTACCCTTTCTTTTTTCTTTCCTTTTTAAATCTTACTTTTAATCTGATCAGAAAAAGGAATCAGATCAGAAACACCAAAAGAAAAAAGAGTCAGGAAATCTGGAATATGTCCACGGAAGATGAGAATAACATTTTGTCAGACATTATGGTGCAGAGGAACCTATTTGCAAAGCAGAAATAGAAACACAGATATAGAGAACAAATGTATGGACACCAATGGATTGGGAGGCTGGGATTGACACAAATTCACTACTATATACAAAATAGAAATCAAATGAAAATGAGAAGGAAATCCAAAAAAAAAAAAAAGAGGAGTAAGACTATACCTCTTTGTATGTATAGCTGACTCACCTTGCTGTACAGCAGAAACGAACACAACACGTAAGACGACTCTACTCCAATAGAATGGTTTTAAATATATAGTGTTAATAATGCAAGCACTGATCACTGGTTTTCAAATTTTGGAATTAACCTGTAAACAGATCACAGGTTAGAAGCAAAACTTTCGAATACAAAAAAATATATTGATGATTGGACAGACTTTTCATTCATATTTTCCGACAGCCTCCTTGTCTTCCGCTTACCTCCCGGAAGCGGAGATTCACAATTTTGAGGAAGGGTTTGGGGGCAAACCTTGTTCCTCGATCTTTTGGTGTATGGGGTGTTCTAGACCCTGAATTGATCCAACTGACTGACCTGAGTGGCATTGAAGCCTTTTGCTCGTTTCACAATGGGAAGGGCTTGGAAGGGTGGGAGAGGGATGGTGTTTCCTCTCCCTGATTGTGAGTATAATCAGGAAATAATTGCATGGGTGGTCGTCTCCCCCATTTCTTTTTTGCTGCTGTTTAAAGAAGACAAGAAATACAGCTTCAGTGATTCTATTTGCTCCATGCAATAGAGATGAAGCCCATGGGCGTGGGTGGCACTGCAGATTCCTTCGGGGATTACAATGGGCTGAGAGAACAAGGCGCTGCTGGAGGTATTGATTTCTGACACACAATTTTTCACTTTGATGGGAGATGGGGAACAATGGGAATCAGTACATATATTTCTAGGAGGTCTTAAAAACAAAACAAAACAAAACAAGGATTTGAGGATCCAGCTCTGAAAGACTGGGTATTTGTTCTGTGTATAAGACAGCAAGGGGATTGAGAGGTATTGAATAAACACACACACACGTACACTTGTGTGCACGGACCTACAGTCCTTAATTTACAAAAATAAATCTCAGAGACAGCAGCCATTTATAAATCAATTGTTTGGAGCAACTTTTCAGAGAAACAGTACACCGCAGTAGAGTTAGCTAGCTTGCATGGGTCATAAAGGCCCACGTGCTCTTAAACACCAATGTTCTGGAGGAATTTTAAGTATGGTAATGTCCCTGAGGGAAAATGCCTTTTAGCTTTCTACATCAGAAGACCCTTTCTTTTTTGCCTTAGAAAAGCAAGGATTAATTACATGTAAACCAGAGGGATTAAGTGAAGCAGTAAATACTGAAAGAAATAGAATCACGAGAAAATTTAAGTACAAGAAGTGGGTGACAAATTGTGTATTTAAATTCAGTGTATTCCAGTAAATGCTCATTGACCACACATTATTACTATTTGGGCTTAGCTGCATCCTCCCTTCCCCATGACTCCCAGCTCACACATCAAAGAAGGCTGGTTTCACATGGATGCCAGGAAAAGGTAAAGAATAATAGCTTAATATAGATGTGGGTATTAGCTTAGTAGTTTGGATGGACTTCTTGGCTCTTTCCAGAACCCCTCCAATCTTTATTTATATTTGATCCTCAAGGTGGTCCCCCAATGTCAAGTGCCCTGGGACAGGAATACACTTTTATATGAGGCCATATGTTCTTCTACTGGGATCAAAATTACCCTGCACATGTGTTACAGGCAATTTATTTTCCTCTGGGTGGATTCGGTGGCCCAGCCATTGAAGGACAATCTCCACATTGGTGTCTTCTTTAGTTTTCCAAAGCGTATTCATCAGCTGCCTGATTTATATGTTTTGCACCCACTGAGAAACATCTATACTCTTCTTTCAAGATGAAGTCAGCATCTGGACTCTTTCCTTATGCTTCCTCTGAAGTCAGATTCAGATTTGTGTTTCTCCCATCCCAGAGCTGGAGACCTTTGCCGAAACAGGGGAGAATGCTATGGTCTTTTCCCAAATGTCCTCTGCCTACCTTTTGTCTGTGGAAGGGTTTTAACCAAATAAATTATATTAGAGAAGTGAGAAAATGCAAAAACAAAGGAAAACAGTCAAGGAGATCAAATAGTAATAGTTTAGTCATGAAGCAAAGTCAAGGACCTTCAGTTCCTTCTCAAGGGCTATAGATAATATTCGGAGCCATATCCTGCAAGCTGTCTAATAGATACTTAAACCCCCACCAGGTGGAAAAGTTAACTACGTGATGACCAGACTATAGCCATGACATAAATGGCCACATTTCCAAGAATTGTCCTCAAGGAAATGGGAACAAACTAACCCTGAAACTGAAGATTAACCGTATTTAAGACAATCAAACTGGTCAGATCTCCAATGACTGTCAGAGCTGACTGTGCTGTTTCTGCAGGAAGCGCCCTCCCTCCATCTATAAAAGCTCTTGCCCACTGACTGTGCATGCGTGTATGGAGGTAGTCGATCTCTGGACAGGCATCCACACCCCATTCCCTTTGCTGACATCCAAAATAAATCAAACTTTCCTTTCTACCAACCTGACCTTTTTATTGATTTTTGAGCCCCAAGCAGCTAGACCCCACTTTCAGCTACACTAGCCTAGGTTCAGTGGGAATCATCTAACTCATGTTTTAGCCTGAGTAGCATTTCTGATTCCAGCTCATCTAGTGATGACTACCCCATCCATGATCTGAGAAATATTCAATCCAGCCCCATCCAATCCCCAGTGCCTTGTGAGGACTGATTTCTGTGTTCCCCCATCAATCCCAGAGCATTTAAAACCCACCCTCATTTTGACTTAATCAAGGAGACTCCATCAGGGAAGATCACGTCCTCAAGGAAGACGGACTCCGAGATTCTCCAGCATGGTGTTGGGAAGAAGCATGACCGTGACTGGAGACTGTTCTCTGGCCAACCCGTGTCTCAGCCTGAGGGGAAAGTGTACCACGGAGTCCACAGGAGTCTCTGATCTTGCCTCACTCCAAGATCTACAAGCCAGTCAGACTGTGACTCTATAGCTAAGTATCTGCTTTCCTTCAAATCTGTCAAAACCCCCTCCTAATCTCATAGTGATAACTGAAAATAAATGTGAATGTGCTTTAAAAAGTTAGAGCTGGGCTATAAATATCCAGTGTTGCTGTTTATGCTTACATCCCGTCCTACGAAACCCACTGATGTGCCTTTCCATCCACGACGCTGTTCCCTTCTCTGTGCCACTTTATGCGTGTGGCTGTGAGTCGAAATGCAGACATAAACATATTCATAAAGAAGGCTGGCTGTGACTGTGGCTATAAATGGCCATAAATGCGCTTTTAGCTTTTCCTTCCTCTGATGCAGATGACTCTGTGTCTTAAAACCCCTCTAGTGAGCTATGTTTTGCCTTAAAAAGCTGGTGCTCCAAAAATAAGGCTGAGGCTGAGTCATCAAGCCCTGGGCCCTGGAAGGGATGTGGTGGAGGAGAAGTTGGAGGCATTTTCAGTGAAGAGCCCTGAACACAGTGGGAGGACTTTCTCTTAGGGATTGGTAACCTATAACCCATGGGCTAAATTTGACTGGCTGACTGTTTTGTTAATAAAGTTTTATTGGAACCCAGCACACTCATTCATTTAGGTATTGTCCATTGCTGCTATAATGCTATAATGGCATAATCGAGTAATTGCAAGAGAGAATGCATTTGGCCTAAAAACCTAAAATATTTATTCTTTGGCCCTTCAGATCAAACTGGCTAATCCCTGCTTCTTCTCTAATATCTGTAAGCATGAATATCCACATTATTCTATACTTTGATTCATTTTAGCAACATAATACCCTATGAAGTACATATAGATTGAGTCTTTATGCCCAGTTTGCTGATAAGAAAGATGAAGCTCAGCAAGGTTGTAGGACTAGCCCTAATGCCATCATGAAGTAGCAGTAGCCAGGAGGGACTGGCAGAGAGATTTCCCATTTTGTCTGATCCTCTGGCACTCCTACTCTTCATCAGCTTCTGAGTGGGAGCCTTCCTATCGTGCATGTGTGGGAGTGAATAATCTATCATCTATCTATCTGGTGAGCTAGCAATCTAGTGACCCATCTAACTATCTACACATCCTAGTGTTTTTTTTTTCTTTAATAGGTGGGATGAAGGATTGGAATTCAAGTTATTACACACATTCATTTTTAGATGAAAAATTATCACTTGCCATCCACCTCTATAAGAATGATGTCACTGGCCACAGCAACCACTGACCTTCAACACACCCTCAAAGAAGTTCAGGGTCAAGATCAGGAAGGAGGTGCTCTGGGCTCTGGGGAAGACTGGTAAAACAGGCCTTCAGATAGTTGGATATTTTCAAGAGGTTTTATGAGCCCAAATTCTTGCATCATCTCACATCTAAAAAAGCATTAAAAGCATGAACGGAGACATCTGCTCCTCGTGACTAGCAGAACCTTCTGCCAAAACGCGTGCTTGTCTGCCCTCAGACCCTTCGCCAAAATCACATGTAACCCTGACTGCCTCCTCTGCCTCTTTGGAACAGGTCCTCAGTGCTATCTGATGGACTGTCTTCTGGGCTACAGGTCTCATTTTGCCCTCAAATAAAACTTAACTCACAACTCTCGCATCTTGCTTTTTTTTTTTTTTCAGTCAACAAGCTCAACGCTGTAGAGTGTAAAGAGCACTGGTTTGAGACTCCAAGTCCTGACCATGCCCCTAAGAAGCTGAGTTACCTTGGCCAAATCAATTGGCTCTTTTGGGTCTTAGTTCTCTATTTATAATGTAAATAGGCAAGCAGTAAATTGTCTACATGTAAATCTTCAAGTGGTGAACTTTCAGAGACGTGAACATGTGATAACATGCCCAATCACAAAATTGGCTCACATATCTAGCTTACATTATTACACATGTGCATTCTCTACAAATGGCTGTGATTTATACACTTTGCTGTATAGAGTATCTTTGTTTAAACTCCCAGATGTCCAGAAACAAGCATAAAAGTAACAGTATATATCTGATTGTGTTAGTTGGGTATGTAGGCTAACTTCATTGGACTTACAAATTAGACTTATGAACTCACTCTGGTAGGAGACTTAATAAAAACCAAAACAACAGCAACAAAACACACTCTAGATCACTGGCATCTTGAACTTTCTGGAAATCTCTCGGTTATCCTCTCCTTCCAATAGCATGGACTGCAGATAGCCCCCTGTGCACTGGCGATCCCAGGCACCCTCCCTAAGGCTGGGGAGCTGGGCAGGGGCTGGGGGAATGCAGGCAGAGGATGGGGAGGCAGAATCATACTCTCCAGTCCTTAGCTATGTCTTCCCCTCTTCCCCTGGATCCAGATCCTCTTAGCATCACCACGGCTTGTCCCCCACATTATTTGGAAAACTGCAACTCTGCAGAGAGTCTGGGGGGGGGGGGGACTCGTGTCTGTACAAAACAGGGACAAACAGAACAGTCACTTATTTTGTTACCAAAGAGTCTTTTTTCCTTTTAATGGAATGTGCTATTTTTAAGTCCTGTCTGCCTGCTGCAAGTGCCTGAGTGCCAATTGCCCTGAACACATTTGAATAATGTCCCCACATCCTTCAGTGGTGCGATGCAGAAAGGCAACTTTGCACTTTGCATTTTTATTGTGATGAAGATATTTTATGATGGTATTTGAATCTCAACAACAAAAGATTCCTGAAAACAGGGCATTTTGAGACCACTTATGCAGGAGGGGAAGGTGGCCCAGACTGATTTCCTCCTGGGAAATATGGCCTGGGATAGGTCTGTTCCTCAGGGAGGCAAGGAACCCAGGCAGTCTATAGAAGCACATGATCACCACACGTGGACCCATGAATTGCTCCATTCAGCCTCCTGCCCATCCAGCAGCTCTAGGGTCAAATGCAAGGGAAAAACAGCAAGTCCAAAGTCTGCTTTAGTGCCCTGGCATCTTGTTTTCTCTCCACTTTTCCTTTCCCTATACCAGTTAACTGGCCTTTTAGTGTGTATCAGACAGGTCCCAGCCAATAGAAATATTTTAGCATTGGGAAATAGTTGAAAGGTATTGGAGGACTTGAAATTTCACAGAGGGTAGTGGGAGGCAGCCCAGATATTCAGCAGTCTCAGAAATCACCATCCATCATGTCTAAATCTGGCGAAACATGAGGAGCTTGCAAGGCAGAGCTGTGCAGTAGAGAAAGCCCAAGCTAGTGGCCACCTCTAGAAACTCGGCCCAAGATGGGTAGACTTTGAAGTGAGCTGGTACCTTGGGGGAGACACAGTCCCTTCCAAAAATTCAGCCCAAAACAGAGAGGATAGAAGAGAGAAATTCTCTGGCCTCTCCCTTCCTTCTACCCTCCAGGGTCCTGCCAATGACTCGCATTAGCTGGACCCAACCACTCAGCAAGAGAGCTTTGAGCTTGTAATTCTCATAGGTCAGCTTCTTGTAACACAAGCCAGAGGAGAAAAGAGGAAGGGGAAAATAATTTGAGAGAAACAAGTAAAAAAAGAGAGAGAGGAAAAGAGGTACCTTGGACAGCAGTTCAATCTGTCAACCTCTGACACCCTTAAAGAAGTCTCCACTGTCCTGGGAAGGTTGCTTCTGCATGCAGGGCATACCTGTGACTAGAGATGACCGAAATGGAGCCAAGGGAAGCTGGTGTGACTTCAGTCTTGGGTCTGGGCAATGGGTGGGAATAGGGGAGCATGGTGATCACGTGGATTTGTATTGGCACCTGGGAGAGTACAAACCGATGGCATTGGTTAAAAAGAGGCTGCAACAGAAATATAAGTTAATGAAGATCCTTTCAGGCGTTAGGACTACATTGTAGGTCCTGATGGCCAGCTCAGTTTGAGATGTGATTCTAGCTAGCAGCTCGTGACTGAAGGAACAGGCTTCCTGGAGGAGCAAGTGGCAAGCTGTGAACCCAGAGTTCAGGCCTCCATCATATAGAGTAGGGTTTATTCTTCAGCTCCAGTCTCAACAGTGCCAATCTCAGCTCAGTCCTTTTTGCAGAAAGAATACGTTCGTGCATCATGACTGCCAGGCTTGCAAAAGCCTATTTCAAGTGCCAAGCTGCGTTCAAGATCATCACCCAGGTTGCAAACCCACTTTGCCCCTGGTTTTCTTGATTTTGATGTTCTGATTCCAAGTATTTGACTTTTAAATCCACCTGTGACTCCTGCAAGACTCTGGGTTTTGTTTGCTTGGTGGGTTGTTTTGTGCTTTTGCTGATTTTGTCTTAGTCCACTCCTGCTGCCCCGTACCTCTCACTATCTTATAGAGAACTTCCTGTTCTGGCTCCTTCCAGAAGGTTTCCCCTGCCCCTGTTCTAATGCCCACCCTCTTCCTGCTTTTTTCAGCCTTCACCTGCCAATAAGGGTGCATTCTCAAAGGCAAAGAGGCAATGTGCCAAGCTGCTGGAGGCCAGAGTTTCTGTTGGAGAAGCTGAATCAGTGCGGTAGGAGCAATGAAAGACGGAGGTCCCTAATACAGTATACTCACCTGTGCCAGGCAGGGAGTTGGGGTTGTCAAGAGCTTAATAGGTTATCCTTTTCCACCTATATCACAGGTTTCCTCACCGGCCAGCCATCTGTGTGCCTTTTCCTCTATCACAGAAATTCCAAGGGAGGCTGACACCTCCACTTTTCTTTCCCAAATGGAAACCACTTCCTCCGTTTTCATTTTCCTATTTGTTAAGAGGCACTAAGTCAAGCTTTCTGTATTTGAATACTAGTCCCATCATTGAGACTGTGTGACTTCAGAGAATAATGTAAGCACTCTAAGTCTCAAACCCTGCATCTGTCAAAGAGATACAATATTAATATCTTCCTTCCAGGGTTGCTTTGAAAATAAATAATCCATAAAGACCATAATAAAACAAATGCTGATTAGCATCAGCGTTACTATTACCATCTTCATCATCCAAGGCTAAACAGTAGAAGTGGTCTTCCCAGCTCCCAACTCCCTTGGAAATCCCCGCAGTAACATTATCAAGTTGTTGTTAATTTTGCTTTTTTTTTTTTTCCGACTTTTTTTGTTTATTTTTTTTTGTTTACTGCCAAACAAAAGACAGCAGGTAGCATATATGTGACACACACACAATTTTTTTAAACTTACAAAATTCTGATTCTCATTGTCCGCATCAGTAATTCCTAAGTCTTTTCTTTCTTTTGGGTCTCAGCAGACTTGTGAGCCTCCTGCTCTGAATAGCAGACATCTGAACCTCCCGGGCTCTCTTTCTAGTCTTTATCAACTATTCGCTTCATGGAAACCCCACTCTCTGGCGCTTGTTTAGATTCACATTTTGGGGTTCCTGAAGTCTCACCTATAAATGATCACTGACCTCCTAGACGTCTGTCATCCACCTGTGAACTCACCTTCCAAAAGTTTCCAAAAAGAATAAAACTCCCCTTTTCAAGAGCTGAAGCCAAGAGAGAAAGCACTATTTATAAAAATCTCAAACACAGCAAGTCTTCTGGAATAGTGCATCTCCTCACCATCCAACGACAGCTTATTTCTGGGCTCATGTTTTTGGTTTTCCCCTATATTGTCCACCAGGTCACACCTTGAAAATGTGGATCATGAATTGGCAAACCAATTTTTTTTTCCTCCTTCTAGAGTGTTCCTATCTGGGCAGTTTTAGCGGTTGCAAATAATACAATCCCTTATTGGTAGTGGAATTAGAATCTAGGACCCAAGACTCAGCCCATGAATTTCTCATTTTATATGTTCACAGAAGGATCTAAAACCCCAATAGTTGAAAACAGATTAAAAATGGGCCATAAGGAATAAAAGTGAGAAAGGAAACTTATGCTGACCTGAGTACAATATGCTGATGTATAGCAGAAATCAACACAATATTGTAAAGCAATTATCATTCAATTAAAAATAAATTAGTTGAGAAAAGAACTCAGTGGACCTACTACCTAAATTCAAACTGTAGCTCCAACACCTGTTAGCTGCCTGACCTTGAGCAAGTATGTTAATGGTCCAATGCCTTAGTTTTCTTATCTGCAATAGATGAGAGAAATAATATAATAATTATACAGAGAATGGTTTCTACTCTACAAGTAGATGAATTAACTGAGGAGAATGAATACATATAACATTTAGAAAGATTCTTGACTGGATTAGGAAATAAGCAACTTGACGTAAACAATCACTAAAATCTCGATGGCATGAAATGATAAGCTCTGATCTCTCATGTGTCTGCAAATCACAAAGGGCAACTTCTAGAGCATGTTGCATTGGGATGCTTCATGTTTTTCTCATCTTCCTTGGGCCAGTGGGCTGGGCAGGAATAGTCTTCCTTCCTATTCCTTCAGCAGAAGAGCAAGAAGGCAAGCCCTAACAAGCAAGTTCACTAAGCCAATGACTCTCTCATCTGGTGACATCTTGCTGGACAAAGAAGTTACGTGGATGAGTCTCAAATCACAGGCCTTGGAAATATACCCTGTCTTTGTTGGAGGAATTAAAATGTTCCATGGACAAGGACATGGATTTGAATGGGAAGCGTTATAAAGAATTAGGACCAATAATTTAATCTACTACATGGATATGTAATCAAAGTCCAGCTAATATTAGCTATTTATAGTGACATTGTTCCTAAACTTCATCATAGAAGGCTCTGCTTTCCTTCGAGGTCTGCCGTCTTTCTCTTGCTCTTCTTGGGCACTGCCTTTTTACATTCTCACTATTCACTGTTATGAAGTGACCTTCCCACCCTAATGGCCCCACCTCACTTAGGACCCCTACCGCAGTGTCCCATGAAAGCTCACACTGGCAATGAAGCTTCTCAAGTCATCTTCTCCCCTAATAAAGTTGAACTGACCTAAAGATAATTTCTCCTTATCTCCAAAATAGGTGCAGGTTGACAAGGAATCAAAAGAAAAGCTGTCAACTTTGTACATTAGCATTGGGAGTTTTTATTATTATTTTTTGGAGTATAATTGCTTTAAAAGTATTAGTTCCCGCTATACAAGTGAATTGGCTGTATATCTTCCCTCTTGAACCTCCCATCCACCCCTTCTCGTCCTGCCCATCCAGGCCAACACGGAACACTGGGCTGAGCTGTCTGTGTGACGCAGCAGCTTCCTGCTAGCTAGCTATTCTACACGTGGTAGTGTGTTTATGTCAAGCTCAATCCCCCAATTCATCCCACCCTCCTTTTTCCCCTAAGTCCATACAGCAGTTCTCTATGCCTTTGTCTCTATCCCTTCCATGGAAATAGGTTCATCTATTTACCTAGATTACCTACCATTTTCCTAGATTCCACATATATATGTTAATATATGATATTAGCTGACTTACTCCACTCTGTAGGACAAACTCTAGGTCCATCTACACCTATCTAGAGGTCTCTTGATAGAAATTTTAATGGCAAACAATATAAAGAAATAAAGACAAGAAAGAAAATATAGTAAGCTTGGAGAGCCTACTACTTTGGGATGTGGGAAATACAGGCCACTAAGTACACTCGTGAGAATATTAAGTTAACCTTGGTGCTTGTAGATTGAATGATGACCACCCAGAGATGCCCATGTCCTAATCTTTGGAAATTGAATATGTCACCTTACGTGGCAAAAGGGACTTCGTGGTTGTGACTGAGATAATGATCTTGAGGTGGGGGATTTGATGTTTTGGGTGGGTCCAATGTCTTCACAAGGATCTTTTTAAGAGAGAGCTTGAGAAGTTGGAATAACTTAGAGGCCATGTGAAGATGGAAGCAGAGATCCAGAGAGGCATATTGAAAGATGCCAAGCTATTGGCTTTGAAGACGGAGAACAGGGCAAAAGCCTAGAATGCAGAAAGCCTATAAAAGCTGGAAAAGACAAAGGAATAGATCACTTCTTAGGGTCAGAAGGAACACAGCCCTGATTACCCATTTTAGGACTTTTGATCTTCACAACTATAAGAGAATAGATTTTACTTATAATCACTGTTCATTGCAATTTGTTACAGCAACGATAGGATTCCTAGCACCATTGGAAACATGAAATTAGGAAACAGGCTATCCTTTCCCATCATACGTGGTCTTAGCTAAAATGGAAAAGCCCAGGGGTTTTTCTATCTGCTGGGCCATGGGTTTTGTAACTCTTAGTCAAAGAAACCAGCATTGTGCTTTCGATAAGCCAGGGGATTAAGCATCTAGACTTCGCAGACTTGTAGCAAGCTGGCTCAAATGCAAATTGCCCTCATGTCTGTCTGTCTCGTGTGTACTTGAACTTGACCTATCCACAGTGACATTGCCCAGCAGTCCTAGAAGGCCAGATTCAGCCTACTTTGCTTCAGAGGTTTTGCCCCTGAAGTGTCAAGGGGCGTCAAGGGGTTTGTTTCTTGGTTTATTCTAAACATAGGCTTTTAGAATCTCTCCTCTCAGAGTGTTAAGGTTGGCCAAGGCTGGACGGTCTGCCTTATGGACGGGCCATATAAGCAAGCCAAAACTTCTGAAGTGTGAAGGCTGTGTTCATCCTTGGAACCAAATAGGATTCCATTTATCTGAAGCTAACAGAAAACACAAGTGGCTTAAATAAAGTGGGTTTATTTCTCACTCTCTTAAAGGCAAAGAAGAACTAACACCAGAGAAGAAAGACTGATACTTAGTTGGAAGTAGGAGGGCACCAGTCTCCTTCCACCTCTCTGCTCCACCATACTGGAGCATGGCTTCACACTTTAGGTTGGTTTACTGTTCAAGCTGCTTGAACAGAGCAGCAGTCATCATCTACATGTTTTTGTCAGGGAAAAGAAAAAGAGATAATGTAAAAGAGCATTATCCCAGAAGCATTATCCCTCTTTAGTTAGCTTTCCTGGAAGACCCCCATGACTGCGACTTATATTTTTTTCTTTGCTTGTTTTTAAACAGTGTGTGTGTGTGTGTGTGTGTGTGTGAGAGAGAGAGGGAGCGTGTGTGTGTGTGTGTGTGTGTGTGTGTGTGTGTGTGTGTGTACACACACACTTAGTCACTGAGTCATGTCTGACTCTTTGCCATCCCATTGACTATAGCCCGCCAGGCTCCCCTGTCCATGGGATTCTCCAGGCAAAAATACTGGAGTGGGTTGCCATGCCCTCCTCCAGGGGATCTTTCCAACTCAGAGAATGAACCCCAGTCTCCTGCATTGCCGTTGGATTCTTTACCATCTGAGCCACCAGGGAAGCCCTTTAAACAGAGACACTGTCTCAAAGAACAATCAATTTCTCTTAGGAAAAAAGAGAGAATGGATATGGGTCGGCAACTGTTTCTGGCACAGTCTTCCCCTTTGCTCCCCAATATCCAGGAGAGACATAGAGAATGCAATCACCAGCTGCCTCAAAGAGTCAGGTCCAAGTTATTATCCAATTGCTGTATCCAGTTCAGCGTTCAGGGTGGCTGGATGATGGGCAGTCTGCTCCACTGTGTCTCGGTGTCTCTTCTTACGGTCCAGCGGCACGTAAACTCACAAGCAAGTGATCTTCTCCTAAACAGCTAATGCACCATGATGGAGAAAAAATTGGGATAGCAGCAATAAAAACAAACCAATAAACACAACCATCCATTTGGAAGAGTGGAGAAAAAGAAATGCTGATCCAGAGCCAGTATCAAGTCCTTTTGGGTAAGAATAGCAAGAATCCCCAGCCCTGTCAGTGGAGTGCATGAGGAGCTAGCTCAAAAGGTAGCCTTGGTTCTGGTTTCTGGAAAGAACTCCCTTCTTTGTCCTTTTAATTCAGTTGCCTTTGTCCCTGGGTGTTACAGCTCTTGTCGTTGTTCAACACCATCTATGATCACATCTGAATCAGGTACTAGAGAGTACTTCCGGGGGTGGGGGGCTCCATATCTAAGCCTGCATGTGTAGTTTGGGGGCACAGGGACCCCTCTGAAAGTAGAAAAGTCTCAGCCTGCTGATTGCCATGTTTGTTTATTATAATCATTATCTTGTTTTTGAAAAATTTTTTTCGAGGTATAGTTGATTTACAGTTTTATGTTAGTTTCAGGTGTTCAGCAAAGTGATTTAGTTATACATATATATATATATACACATATATACATACATGTATATATTTATAGATTCTTTTCCTTTATGAATTATTATGAAATATTGAGCATTGTTGCCTGTGCTATGCAGTAGGTCCTTATTGGTTACTATTTTATGTGTAGCAGTGTGTATCTGTTAATTCCAAACTCCTAACTCCCCCTTTCCTGTTTTCTTTGAAGTTGACCAAGTATCCAGCCTTCCTGCATCTATTCAGTAGTATGCAAAGTAATCGCAGGCTAGAAAGAGATTTTTATCAGGAAAGGTCTCATCTTTTATTTACTACCCTCTGTGCTCTTCTTGCTTTCTCAAACTAACGGTCACCGCCTGGACTCTGATACACTGAACTTGGATGGGAACGTGTTACCTTTAACTTGTCAGCAGGTCCCTAGCTTCCTGGGAGACAATCTCAATCTTCTCTCTCAGCAATTGTGCACCCGCTTCTCATAACTGCTTCCTTTCAGGGTGCAAACGCACTTGGCTTTTTCAACCCTGCAAGATCTAAATTATGAGGCTCCTATTCAACCCAGATTGCAGGCTGTAGGCAGGAATGTCTCTTAGTAAATTGGTCTTTCTCTCCATCTGTGCCTGTAGTGTGGCTAGCTCTCTGACGAGTGTTTTATTCTATTGTAGGCCTCTTGCTGAGAGCAGCAGGAGGAGGCTAGCACATACCACAATTTTTAATTTTCTTACCACTTTTCCCAACACTTCGACTGTGGTCAGCATGAGGTTTGATTTTCAAGGTACAGTAGGTAACAGATTGACAAAACATTTCCCCACCGCAGTAACAAGGACAGGAGGGATTTTAGACAGCAAGACCTGAATCCTAAGTGTCAGGCTCCCCACCGCCTCCATTTGATATGTTGGGTTCTGTTGACTGTAGCATCCTACTTCTAGAATTCCATATCAATCATGGTTGGTTTCAGCCTCATGTAACATAAAGCCTAAATACATGATCTAAACAAGGTAGAGATTCACTGCGCTCTCACGTGAAGGAAGCAGGTGGTCCATGATAGGTATATCAGTGTCAGGATTTTCAAGGGACTGCATTGCTCCTACTTTTCTGCTCCATCATTCTCAAGGTGACCTTATTGCTCAAAATGTTTGCTGACTGTCCAGCCACCACGTGCATGTTCCAAGCAAGAGGAAGAAGGGAAGCAGGGTGCTGAATGAAAAGTAAAGCCAAGGAGTGGAGTTGGCTCGAGTTGAAATTCCTCCTCTGCCTGTCTCCCAGGGTTCTTCACTCAGGTCAATTAGGACACACCCAACTGCCTGGGAGCCTGGGAAATGTAGTCTTTCAGCTTAGTACTCGGCCATGCAAGGTAAAATTGGATCTCTGTCAGCAGAACAGAAGAGAAGGACGATGGGACGAGCTACTACCAGATTCTTCCACCTTCTCCAGATGCTCTTTTCTCTCTGCCTTGTACTGTCAGTGCTTCTCTGGAGGCTCAGCTGGTAAAGAATCCGCCTGCAATGAGGGAGACCTGGGTTCGATCCCCAGGTTGGGAAGATCCCCTGGAGAAGGCAAAGGCTACCCACTCCAGTATTCTAGCCTGGAGAATTCCATAGACTATATAGACCATGGGGTTGCAAAGAGTCTGACACGACTGAGTGACTTTCACTTTCACACTTTCACTGGTACTGCCAGGGCTGTGAGCAATGCCCCATCTGCATTAGAACTGAATGGCAACAAGCTGAAGCTAGTATTTCACGGGGTAGGGGGAGAGGAAGGGAGACAATGATTATGAGTCACCTGCATCTAATGCCAGTAAATTTCACGTTCTTTCCCAACAGTGGTTGGATGTAATGGAGAGAAGCAGGTAAAGGAGAGGTACCGGGCTTCAGAGCAGAGAAGGGGATCAAATACCAGAGATGATTCCATTTGTTTTCCTGTCTTTGGCCAGGGTCATGGGCAGGCAACCAACTTCCCTTCCACACAGTCTCGCCAGTATCACAGTCACAGTTGAAAAGCACCTTTTCTGCCCTGTCGCTCCCCAAGCAGCCCTCCAGATCATCGGTGCTGTACCATCTTGATTCTGTGAATCTGGGGAAGGCAAGAGGCTGTGCTGGGAGGTACTGTGCGTTGGCTCCTTTTGGGGAAGTTGAATGGAGGTGACATGGAAGATGTATCCCTTTTATGGTGAAATGGTCACACTGCCTCTAAAATGATAGCTTTCCCCCAGGGATTTCATATCTTAGCACATAATACAGCAGACCATTGATATCCAAGTTCTAAAGGTGAGTTGTCCTTGTCTTTTGGGACCAGAGGCTGTCATCTGCTCAGCATCTGTGAGCCCCACCTTTGCTGGACACTCTCATGCCCCGTCTAGGATGGGATACTCGTATCCGCAGCCACTGGGAGACTCGGTGGCCAAAGGCTCTTCCTTGAGGACCCCTCTAGGATTTGTCCTCAGTCAGAGAAGCCACTTCATACAGTGACACCCTCTCCCCAGGGTTGGGAGGGTTGATGGAGGCCTGGCTCCATCGCCTCAAAGGCAGATCCCTGCAAAGATCATTACAGGCCCGGAGTCTCTGACAAGACTCAGATGTGTTTGTCACAGCCCAGCATTTCACTCCACTCTGTCCCACTTCCCTCATTTTTTTTAGGTGTTGCTGTTTTTAAAGTGAGTCCCCAGCAAAATATTTGCACACAGATCTACGCCTCAGTCTGTTTTTTTTAGGAGATGTGATCTGCACCTGCCTGGAGGGTGAAAAGGCAAAGCAGAAATTGCCTCTGTGGTTCACGATCCATGTGATCCAGTGTTGTCTTTTCAATGGCAGGACCAGGGGCTTACCAAGTGGGGGTCCCTGGTTCCGTTCACTGGTACCAGCTTCAGAAGCTCTGGCTGACCTCTGAACCCCATGATTACTTTGAATAAACTATACAGTCTACCAAGAACTTAACAAGACCGTTGGGTGTCTATTATATATTTAATTTGTATCACCCAAAATTGATTTCATGATTTTACTTAGAAAGTTTATGAAAAAATTATCTTTAGGAACAATATGGCTGTTCCTCAAAAAACTGAAAATAGAGTTGTTATATGATCCTGCAATCCTACTCCTGGGCATATAGCCAGAAAAATTATAATCTGATAAAATGCGTGCACCCAAATGTACAAAGCAGCACTATTTACAACAGCCAAGACGTGGGAGCGACCTAAGTGTCCATCAGAGGATGAATGGGTGAAGAAGACCTGGTACACATATACAGTGGAATACTACTCGGCCATAAAAGGGTGAAAGGACGCCATCTGCAGCCACAGGGATGGACTTAGAGTTACCATACTAAGGGAAGCCAGACAGAGAAAGACAGATACCACACGATATCACTCACATGTGGAATCTAGAATATGACGCAAAATGAGCTTATCCAAGAAACAAACAGACTCACAGACATAGAGAGCAGATTTATGGTTGCCATGGAGGAGGGGAGGGAGGGGAGGGATGGATCGGGAGTTGGGGATTAGCAGATGCAAACGATTGTACATAGAAGGGATAAACAACCAGGTCCTACTGTATAGCACAGTGAATTATATTCAGTATCCTGTAATAAAACCATAATGGAAAGAGTATGAAAAGGCCTATCTATCTATCTATCTACATATATTATAACTGAATCACTTTGTTGAATCACTCTGCTGTACACCAGAAACTACCACAATATTGTAAGCCAACCATACCTCAATTTAAAAAAGAGAATTGTCCTTAAGTGAAATCTCTTTCAGACTTTAAGTGGTACCCTCTGTTTAGAGTGGATTACAAACGATGCTCTGTACCCTAACCATATTTTCGGTAATACATGGATATTCTCTGTCGTCCTTCTACAAGAACATTATGTTGTGGCTGTGGGTCTGGGGTGGGGAGGATGCAGAGTTGTGCCCTAAGAACTTGGAAACAAGAGAAAATAAGATTAGCTTCCAAGAGTTCAACTGTTAAATCCATACAAAATGTTTAGCAATCTGGATACATAAATAAGAGACGGTCTGTAAATATGTGACCAAAGGATTTGCAATGTCCTCTGATCCCATGCAAGGTGAGCTGGGTCTCAGAGAGGCAGGACAAGAATGTGGCTAATATTTAGGCGGCAAAAGCCCAGTCAATTGTCTTCTAATGCATGAACATAAAGGAACAGTCTGGATCACAAAAAAACTCAACAGGACACAGCTTGGCAGTGTTTTTCCAGCAACGGCCAAGCTAAGAAGACACTGAATCTGCAAGACAACCTTAATTAAATTACTAGAGAGGTGTTCTGTAGCAAAGGGTAGGGATGATTCATCACACAACACCATGGCCTGGATAAAAATCTCCCAGACACTTCACGTCCCTTTGTTCTGACCCTGTGCTTACTACACAACTGGAGTTATTATTTTAACCTCTCCAGAAAGGGGCTGTACCCCAGCAGGAAAAATGAGAACTCCTTTAATCAGATCAAAATAACTTCCATTGACTCCAAAGAAGCTTTCCATCTCTTGATGGACTTTAACTTTAATTCGATTAGTGCAAGTCAGTGTCCGGGCTTCCACCTGATTCCAGCATGAGGACAAAGTTTGCATCTCAACGGCACAGGGAATCCAAGGTGACACCTCCCTGTGAGACAGCTTGGTAAAAGAGCCATCTGGCCTTCGTCTCGAGACCCCTCATCTCTCAGAGTGGGCGGACATCCTTTGGAAAGCTTAACTGAGCCTGTCTGCTTAATATTTTACATTCAGAAAATGCTGAATTGTCACTGACAACTTTGGGGATTTCTCTGTAAACTTGCCCTTCAAGACGGCTCATAAAAACCAGAGATAAAATGCCTCCGGGACCTGAGAGACCTGTTAAACATACATCCTCGTAAGAGTGATGCCTGTTTATGTCCATGCTTGATATCATAAATACACCAAAAATATTACTCTGTCTTTGACAAAATATTTTCTTCCATCCACTGATGCTTTGCTGGATGCAAACTTCAGGAAAGTTTGCATCAATCACACACAGCGCTGGAGCTTGGTCTGGTCTGGATTCCTAAACTGGCTCTTTGGACAACTTCTGCACCCCAGATTCCCCAAACAGGTTGCTTCTAGCACAGTGCTCCCCCCTTCCAGGCTCACCTTCCCCTGCCTGTGGAGTGTCTTCTGGGTCCCCCGCCTCGAACTCTGGGCTTCTCGTCCAAATTCTTCCTGGTAAATTGGGCCTGCCCAGATTCAGTGTACCCTGCGTTCTCCTTCCAAGGCTTCAACCTCAGTTTCCCAGATGCTAGGGGGCCCAGCCTGCCTCCCAGCTCTGAAGGATTGGGGTTTGACACCATGACAGAGCTCTCTTCTCCTGGGACAGGATGGAGCCCAGTGCCTGGTCTCTCCGTGATGCATCTGCATCTCTCCCAGGACACGGAGCAGAGGTAGCAGACCAGCTCGATAAACATCCACAGCTCTGCAGCCTCATTGAGGGCATTACTCTAGATAGGGGATGCGAACCGGGGGTGGAACCGCCTGCAGACCAGAGGTGGCGACAAAGGAAAGGCACAGCGCACGGGTTGGGGGGACAGAGTCAGGCCCACCTTTGCCCTCAAGAGGCCCACGGTCCAACAACCAGATAGGACACGGTGAGATGACTCCTGAGACAGATGCAACGACTAAGGGCTTCCAGGGATGGGGGGACGGAGTGCCTGCCTGCTTCTGCTGAGCCTTGGAGGATGCGTAGGTTTTCCTTGTAAGGAAAGGATGGGCAGGATGCTCCCGGCAGAGGCGTTGCGTGGACACAGAGCCTCGATGTGAAGGACGGTAGGCAAGTCACTTGTCTGTCTTTAAGGGAAGATTGCAACACTCAAGATAATCTTGGAAACTCATTAGGAAACTGATGTATCGCTTCTCACTCCATCCAAGAGAGATTGTTTCCCAATATTGAAACGAGATTGTGTTTCTCCGTCTAAGCAGCAGATGAAGGAGTTGGCTTGAGTTTCAAAGTCATGTTCAACAAAACGTTGTTTCTCCCCAAGCCCCAGGCTGAATGGCGGAACTCACACTGGGGGGATGGGCAGGGGAGTATGTGGGCGCGGGGGTGGGGAAGGGAGTGGTTGCAAATTTACAGCTGCCTGCCTTCTCTCCGCATCTTGGGACAAATGTTCTAGGATGATGGGAGCCAGAAACACCATCCATCCGAAGCATTGCTTCCTCTCCCGCCCCGCTTCTCTCATGCCAAGTTGGTACCACTGAATCTGCCCTGGATGTGGCCACACGTGATTGGGCTGCAGAGTCCATAGGTGGCCTGAGTGGCCGGATCTGAGACCAGGAGGGGAGCAGGCTCTGAAGAGGGAGCAGGTCAAGTTCATGTTGGGATGTGTCTTGTGCACCATGCTGAGTTCTTGTCTCTTAAGGACTGGAGACCTGGGAAAGAATCTGCAAACCATGCTGTTGGGAGCAGGAAGGATGGGTCAAGGAGAGAGTACCAGTGGAGTCAGGGTAATCATCTGGCCGACAGCTGAGGAAACCCAAACATGCAATGATCAGTGTCTCAGCTGATGAGACCACTGCTGGGGGTAGAGAGGAAAGGTCCAGGTCCAGAAATATTTGGGTGGCACGTCTTGCAGGGCTGAATGGCCAGTGGGAACTAGGGGTACAGGAAGAGGTGGATGAAAATGACGTCTAGATTCTTGATTTGAGCATCAGGAGAGACATATCTCCCGAAATTGTTAGAATTCCTACAGGACACAGATGACCTATCCAATTAGGATAATTTGAGTAGGCTTTGCTTTGTTTTACAAAGAGCCTAATTACAAAGGTGCAGAAGACCACAAGGGCCTGTCCAGGACCCTGAGGCTAGGTTCTAAACGACAGGGGAGGAATCTATTATCAGAATCAAACAGGAAAGTTCAGAAGAGAGAGCCCTTGAGAGGAGTGTTGATCTCCTGAGAAGGGACGGTGCCAGTCCAGGCCGACCCCCAAGGGAAGGAACCAGGGAATAAATGCCCTGACCTCACCCTCCCACCCTAATCTGATCTCCTATTCTTGCTCCCTATCAGCATCCTCAATCGGAAACAAAGTGCTTGTGGTCATCCTTACTTTCGAGCGGGTCTCCAGGGACAGAGAGCAGAGTGGAAAATATTGGAATAGGGTGGGGAGAGGACCTCATGCCAGGGAAAGTAGGAAATAAAGATCGCCAGCCAGGACTTCCCTGGTGCTCCAGGGGTTAAGAATCCACCGGCCAATGCAGGGAGCGTGAGTTTGATCCCTGGTCTGGGAAGATCCCACATGCCACTGGGCAACTAAGCCCGAGCTCCACAAATACTGAAGCCTGCATACTCTACAGCCCATGCTCAGCAACAAGAGAAGCCACCACAATGCGAAGCCCGCCCACCTCACAGGGAGCAAAGCCGCAGACAGGGAAAGCCCACCCCGCAAGGACCCAGGCAGCCAGACGCTCACTTATTCACTTATTTTTAAAAAGAGGTCTTCAGCCTTCAGATGGGCAAGGAATTAGCAGGGAAGAGCTGGCTTGGGGGAGAAAAATGACACCCTGAGTTCAAACAGGATGAGGATTCAGAGATCTGGGTCCTAGTCTAGGAGGATCCAGGATACCAGGAAGTCGCTGTTAAATGAGCACCTGCGTGCATCTGACCGCCTTCTGTTTGCTCTGTGCTGGTGTTCAGTGGCTCGGTCGTGTCTGACTCTTCGTGACCCCATGGCTGCAGCGTGCCAGGCCTCCCCGTTCTTCAGTATCTCCCAGAATTTGCTCAAACTCAAGCCAGTGGTGCCATTGGACCATCTTGTCCTCTGTCACCCCCTTCTCCCCTTGCTCTCAATCTCTCCCAGCATCAGGGTCTTTCCCAGTGAATCAGCTCTTCCCATCAGGTGGCCAAAGGACTGGAGCTTCAGCTTCAGCATCAGTCCTTCCAGTGAACATGCAGGGTTGATTTCCTTCCTCATTTTAGGTCTTCCTGCAACACTCAAAGAAACTTTATCTCTATGTCACAGATAAGGAAACTGTGACTCGATGAAAATGAGAGCACTCTCAAATCAGACTGAAAGTGAAAGTCACTCAGTTAGTGTCCTGCTTTTTGTGACCGCATGGACCAAAAAGTCCCTGGTACTCCAGGGGTTAAGAATCCACCTGCCAATGCAGGGAGCGTGGGTTCGATCCCTGGTCTGGGAAGATCCCACATGCTTGGAATTCTCCAGGCCAGAATACTGGAGTGGGTAACCTTTCCCTTCTCCAGGGGATCTTCCCAACCCAGGGACCAAACCCAGGTCTCCCGCATTGCAGGCGGATTCTTTACCAGCTGAGCCACAGGGGAAACCCTCAAATCAGACTAGGGAGAATTTGAATCCAGCCCTGCTTGGCTCTGAAAAGTATGCTATCTCCTGTCTGGAAGTTAATTAAAGTTGCTCAAAAACCAGAGAGGATGGAAGCCCTCATGTCCCACTCCAGTGCCTACAATTATCCAGACAATTTATAAACAATTTCACACACTTCACCTCCAAGTTCGGATCAATGCCTATATTCTACGGCTTTTCTTGCAGTGGTTCATTTACCCATCCATTCCCCGCAGACTCGGGAGGCCTGTGTGATTATGATATTTGGGATTTTCCACAGCCCGAGGCTCCAATTAGAACAGAGGAAGGGCGCGAACGGAGATGGAGTCAGAGTGAAAGAAACGGGGCTCGTGGTGAGCTCTGTTTAGGGAGAACAGAGCACCTGTGTTGACGGGCTGGTGAGGGTCCCTGCAGATGGCACTGCGCCCCTGGCACCTGGGCGGAGGTTCCCCCTTAATGCCAGAGGTCATGGCCGGGGCAAGGGGACTGGTAAGTTCCTTGGAGCTGATCATCCATAAGGCAGAAGCCCAGTCTTGTGGGGAAACAGACTTCTGGCATAGCATTGCTTGCTCTTAATCAGCCTGTGGATGGATTTGGACTAGAAAATCTAAGGACTAGTTCCAACTAGATTTGGATGCTGGTTATGATCCTTCTTATATGTTTTCCTCTTCAGATTTGGAAGTTAATACTTAGACAAAAACACAAAAGAACAAACTCAAAAGCCCTCCCTTCCTCCTCTCCCTTCTCTGCTTATTCCTCCCTCCTCCCCTCCCCCTCCACCTCCTCCACCCCTTCCTCCTTCTCCATCCTCTGCCTCCTTTTCCCACTTCCCCCCTCTTTCTCATCCCCCTATATTCTACTAACTGGGCTGGTGTGAACAATTCTGACCTTGTAAAGTCAAGGTACTTGGCCCAACCCTACTGACTTTCTCAAACCGGAGGGTTCACCACAAAGGAGACTCGAATACTGTCATCAGGCCTCCCCAGACTGCAGAGACTCACAAAGAGAGCAGCGGAACTAAATTATACCTAAACCAAGGGAGCAGAGACAAGGTGATAGCCCAGGGAAGTGTGACAGGGAGGCTTTCAGAGGTTAAGAGCATCTCTCTGGGGATACAGCAAAATCAGAGGAAGACGAGAAGAGGGCAGGGCAGAAAGACATGACCAGTCTCGTCTCCTGGGGGTAGGAAAAGGGTTTTGGGTCTTGGGACGGTGTCGGCTAAGCACGGGCCATCACTTTGTGCCCCATGGATTCTGGACGGTGGCCAAGGTGGGATCTCTCTGCAGCCTGTCTGGGAGGGCTTCCTGCCCAGCGATAACAGTTAGGGCATGCTGGGCGCCCCGCCAGCCTGGAGGGAGGGGGCTGTCATTCCAGAGGCAGAGGTGAGGTGAGAGAGCACAAGTTCCAAGGGGATCATCCTCAGAGCTGGAAAGCTACACACCAGAACAGGTGCATCTCTGGGCTTCAGCTGTCCATCTGGAAAGAAGCACCTTATCCGTGGAGAGAGGGGTGAGGTGAGTGGGTTTCCCGTGCAGAGCTCACTAGGAGTTGTCGGTTTCTATCACCTGTCTCTACTCCTGTAGCCATTTTTGCTCCTTGGACTTCTTACCACTACATTGTGAGAAGTGTCCATTGTCCATAGCTGAGACACTCTTGGGAGTGCAGAGGTGGGATGAGGGATGGTCCCTGCCCAAAGTCTATGAAGTCCAAGGCCTGGAGGAATTCATGTCACACCGTCACTGAGTCAGATGCTATACACTGGTGGCATTTCTTTTCATTTAATTATTTTTATTTCATATTGGAGCGCAGTTGCTTTACAATGTTGTGTTAGGCTCAGGTGTGAAGCAAAGTGATTCAGATATACATATACATATACATGTATATATATATCCATTCTTTTTCCATACAGGACACTTGTAGGATTTTGTGTGTGTGTGTATTTGTTTGTTCTTTTAATTCTTTTAAAATTTTATTGAAGGATAATTGCTTTACAGAATTTTGCTGTTTTCTGTCAAACCTCAACATGAATCAGCTATAGGTATACATATATCCCCTCCCTTTCGAACCTCCCTCCTATCCCCCTCCCTCTCCCACCCCTCTAAGTTGGTGCAGAGCCCCTGTTTGAGTGTCCTGAGCCATACAGCAAAGTCCCTTTGGCTATCTATTTAACATATGGTAATGTAAGTTTCCATGTTACTCTTTCCATACATAGTACCCTCTCCTCCCCTCTCCCCACGTCCGTAAGTCTATTCTCTATGTCTCTTTCTCCATTGCTGCCCTGAAAATAAATTCTTCAGTACCATTTTTCTAGATTCCGTTTATATGTGGTATTTATCTTTCTCTTTCTGATTTACTCACTCTGTATAATAGGTTCTAGGTTCATCCACCTCATTAGAACTGACTCAAATGCATTCCTTTTTATACTTGTAGGATTTTTAAGGAGGAAAAGAAGAGAAAGATTCCTCTTGCTTGAATTGTAAGCCTCTTGTCACCGTATAAAATGCAAGAAGCACCCCTCCTTTTGTAGAATTTCCAAACTCATTCAGTTGGTTTGGTTGTATGGGGGAGACTTTCTAGAAAGAGCAATACTTTGCTAGCTTTATTTATCACCAGGTATCACCTCACATCAAGGGTTCACTCTACGGATAACACTTCAGATCCAGGAAAGAACAGAAGGCAGTTTCTACCTGGAAGCTAAGAGTTCCAAGTCACTGGAAATTGTTCACCACCAACCATCGGCTTCAGCAAACCCAAAACCGTGCCGTATGCTTCTGAAGTGTAATATTTTTTTCTGAACCAGCCAGGTTGTGAAATACAGGTTGCTTTTGGAAAACAGGTGTCTACCCTACTACCCTCAGTTTTCAGCCATGAAACTATTTGACAAACCTCACAACATGGGTTGCAGAATCTAGTCAAGAGGCTGAGTGAGACTCTTGCCAGGACTGAGAGAAAGTGTTTTGCATCTATCAGCCCTCATCAGATGCTGGGTCCAGACTGAACGCTGGAGCTGGAACAGGAAGATAGTGTTCTGAAGAGGACCCACGGAGGCTGGGTGAGTGGGCTTTATGTCCCCTAAACACACACACAGTAACTCTGTGTGTTTTCATCTCAGCCACTGCCTTCAATATCCAGCCTTCACAGTGGAGCTGGAGGTATTGTGCTGGATCCATGGAGGTGTCATTTCCATTTGGGGTAAAGGGAGTGTTTGCTGTTATCAATTAGTTGCTAAGTCATGTCTGACTCTTTTGTGACCCCATGGACTGTAGCCCGCCAGGCTCCTCTGTCCATGGGATTCTCTAGGCAAGAATACTGGAGTGGGTTGCCATTTCCTCCTCCAGGGGATCTTCCTGACCCAGGGATGGAACCCAGGTCTCCTGCATTGGAAGGCAGATTCTTTACTGCTGAGTCACCAGGGAAGCCCCAAAGGGAACATTCTATCTCTTCAGGCCACAATATGCTGAAATGTACTTATGCTGTGTAAGGTCAGAGGCACGTCCACAAGCCCTTCATCAGAGCAGGAAGCTTTGGGATCCAGACCGAACATTGTAAATGGACTGAACAGCATCCCTGGAAACCAGGTCACGTTATTTGCCAGCTGCAGCTCTTCATCAGCGTAAAGGAGTTTTTCCATATGACATTAAATTATAGGGGCGAATAAATCCTTCTGCACTTTCTTCCTTCTCTGTAGGTTTCATTCCCCAAGGGTGCAGGAAAGTAATGCTATTGATCTCCTTACATTTAAGAAATAGATGCTCATGGGTGCCCATGGAGCATGCACTCATTTGCATACACGTGTGAACACCCACGTGCCACGGGGGCAACACGGCAGTGAGCATGAGCCCCTCGAGCTTGGTGAATTTAGGATCAGGTCCTCCTTTCGGGTCCTGAGCATCTTAGAGAGAAGAGGTTCAGCTCCGAAAATAATAAGGAGGAATGAAAAGTGCAGAGCCTCTGGGAAAGGTTTACAGGCAGGCAAGGCTATCGATTGCCTCATGATGAGAAAATGAAGAAGGATGGGGCGCCTTACATGATATTGATCTGACCTATTAGCAACGGTGGCAGGTCACTTCATCCTCCCCAGATCCTCTCCGAGTTCCGAGGAGAGCAGTCCGTGTGTGCGTGTGCATGTGTGCATGTGTGCATGTGTGTGTGTGTCATGGAGAGAGCAAGAGAAAAGAGGAGAACAGGAGAGAGTGAAAGGGCAAGAAGAGTATTTAGAATGGGATGGACAATAGTGGTCAACTTGATCAGGAAAAACAGCTATTGATAGCATAGACTCAGCAGAGGTTGAGGTCATAACAGTTTTGGAGATTAAGAATAAGCGGCAGTCCACACAAACAGTATGAAGGGACAGAACAATCTTTCAGGGGCATAGAGACTGGCCTTTGCAGCTGGATTTCAGGGATTTTTATTTTTACCTTTTTATTTAAAAATTTTTTTGATTTTAACAGTTTTCATTGGTGTATAGATGATTTGCAGTGTTTCAGATGTACAGCAAAATGATTCAGTTTTATATATGTATCTGTGTGTATATATATTTTTCGATTCTTTATAAATATCACAAGATATTGAATACAGTTCCTTGTGCTATACTGTAGGTCCTTGTTATTTATCTATTTTGTATGTAGTAAGGTGGGGGCTTTTCTAGTGGCCCAGTAGTAAAGAATCCACCAGCAGGGCAGGAGATCCGGGTTCCAATCTCTGGGTTGGGAAGATCTTCTAGAGGAGGGCACGTAACCCCACTCCAGCATTCTTGCCTGGAGAATCCCATGGACAGAGGAGCCTGGTGGGCTGTAGTCCACAGGGTCACAAAAAGTCAGACACAACTGTAGCAACTGAGCGCAGCTCATATAGTAGTGTACCTCTGATACTCCCAAACTTCTAACTTACCCATTAACCTCTTATTTTCCCTTTCGCAACCATAAGTTTGTTTTCTATGTCTGTGAATCCATTTTTCTTTTGCAAATAAACTCATTTCTATCATTTTCTAGATTCCACCTATAAGTGATATCATATGTTATATGTTATTTGTCTTGGTCTGACTTCACTTAGTACGATCACCTCTGGGCCCATCCATGTTGCTGCAAATGGCATTGTCTCCTTCTTCACCGCTGAGCTGTCTTCCATGGTATAAATGTTACGCATCTTCTTTATCCACTCATCTATCAGTGGACGCTTAGATCGCGTCCATGTCTCTGCTACTGTGAGTAGTGCTGCTTCAGGAGCTCTTCCAAGTCTCTGTTCTGTCCTCCAATAATCACCGTATATGTGAAAGTTCACAGAGACTTGTGGGAATGGAATGGAGGTCTGTCTTGGCAAGGGGTCCCTTTTAGAAGAGAAATAGTACTTCTTGGAGAGTCAGTTCAGTTCAGTTGCTCAGTCATATCCGACTCTTTGCGACCCCATGGACTTCAGCACACAGGCTTCCCTGTCCATCACCAATGCCCAAAAGAGGGTAACTTTAGGTATTAATGCTATAAGGTGTTAATGTTATCAGAGCTGATTTTGAATGACTGGGAGTGAGTAGGTATTGATGCTAGACGAGAGTGTGCAGAAAGTAGAGTTGAAAGAGGAGGGGAGGAGAGAACGGTGATGCAGGGAAAGAAAAATGAGATAGGAGGCTGGCCAGGGAGAGAGGCTAGCCTTTCTGGCTTTGTCATAAAGACCAGGATTTGAGTCTTGGCTCTGTGTCCCGCGAGCTATGGCCCATGATAAATTCCTCAGCCTCTCTGAGGCAGTACCATGTAACTCTTCAGTTCTGTAAGTGAGAGATAAAGCTCCAGGTTGTTGTGAAGATTAGAGTTAATGTTTATGGAGTACAGTGCCCAGGGCCCAGGAGGTGCCAAGAACCTGGCTTTTTCTTCCCTGGCGGGACTCATGAATGCTCCAAAGTCAGACAGAAGGTGGAAATGCTGATGCCAAGAATGACCATTGGTGGTGGTGGGGGTGCTGTCGAGTCCTCTTGTATCTCATTCATTCACCAAATAGCCCCTCAAAAATTACAGGAAGACCCTGACCCCATTTCAACAGAAGAAACAAGAGCTAAGACACGGCTCTAGGTATAATAGTCTCCCCCTCTTTCTCCTGAATCATTCATTTCTTCTCCACTAGAACATTGCCCCAAATACTTTTTCTTGACCCTTATTTCTCCCCTACTTCTCAACCCAGTAGTAGTCTCCTCTTTGCAGCAAAAATCTTAGAATTGCTGTCAGAAAGCCCTCTCATTCTCTTCTCCCTGAAGACCATTGCCTTTGGATGTTTATCTCCAGCACACCCTGAAAATGTCTCTTGACAATAACTTCCAATAACCAATAACCAATAACTTCCAATAACCAATAACTTCCATGTTGCTAAATCTACGAGTCAATTCTCTCCCAGCATCTCACTCAACACATCAGCTGCATTTGACCCAGTAGATCACGCCCTCTCTCCTAATGGATGGTCTTCTTTTGGTTCCCAGGATTCCCTACTTTCTGCTGTGATCCAATGTCAAAGCTGTTTCTTTGTATGGCAAGTCCCCTACCTTCAAGTTGTGAACTTTCAAGGATGCAAACGTGCGTTCCATCAAAATCAGGCGTGACTGCTGTTGCATTTTGCCCTCTGTCTCCTCCTGCTGATGATCCTTCAGCTCTACCATCTCTCACCTCCCCTCACTCCCCCAGTTGGTAACTCTTCTTGTCTGTTCCCTGGGTGCCAGCCCCTGGATACCAGCTGTTATGCTGTCCTACTGTACTTTGCAGGGAATTGTACTGTAAGATTAGAAACGTTTTCTTTATTTTTTGTGTTTGCTTATTATCTATTGTTTGTGTGAAAACTATTATAAACCTATTACCCTGCAGTACTAGATAGCTGATTGTGTTAATTTGGTGCCTAGGCTAACCTTACTGGAGAAGGAAATGGCAACCCACTTCAGTATTCTTGCTTGGAGAATCCCATGGACAAAGGAGCCTGGCAGGCTTTATAGTCCATAGCGTCGCAGTAGTTGGACACAACTTAGCTACTAAACCACCAGGCTAACTTCGGGGCTTCCCTGGTGGCTCAGACAGTGAGAAGAATCCTGTAACGCAGGGGACCTTGATTTGACCCCTACGTCGGGAAGATCCCCTGGAGAAGGGAATGACAAAGCACTCCAGTATTCTTGCCTGGAGAATCCCCTGGACAGATGAGCCTTCCATGACCAACTACAGTCCTTGGAGTCACAAAGAATTGAACACAACTAAGCAACTAACACCTTACCTTACCTTACCTGAAGGCTACATTTGTTGGATTTCCAAACAAATTGGACTCACAGACCAACTCTTGGAATGGAGCTCATTCACATGTAGGGGACTTTGTATGTAAACCCGTTGGCTTGCTTTTCCTTTCTTCCTCCAATGTTTAAGGACGGACAGGCCCAGGCTCAGTTCTTTGTCCTGTTAGCCTACTTGCTCTCACTCTCTTGATGATCGCATCCAGCCTCAGGCTTTATGCCATCATCAGAGCTGCTGGCTCTCTGCTTTCTCCAGCCCAGGTCCTTTCTCTTCTCCAGCAGTCAGGTGCTGCAGACTCCAGCCTCCAGGTTCCCTTGCTGGCTTCCTTCTGATTGATTGGTAAGACAGCAGGATGTGCTCTTTTCTCAGCTCTGCCTCTCACTGGCTTTCAGAACTGCTCTTCTCTCCCCATTTCTCCTTCAGTCCTGAGAGCGGTAATGGTTTGGCTGCTCCATGGGGTCTCAAAAGAGTCAGACGCAACTTCAAGACTAAAACAACAACAAGCAAATGGAGTCTAGCCTTTAAAAATCGTGACACCCTCTACTGTATGCTTGTAATTTATATAATATTGTACAATAACTAGACTTCCATTTTAAAAAGTACTTTTTGTTTTAAAAAAGTGAGTTCAGGAGTTTCCTGGCAGTCTATTGGTTAGGATTCCTGGCTTTCAATGCCGTGGCTTGGGTTTCGATCCTTGGTCAGGGAATTGAGCTCCCACAAGCCCTGTGATGTGGAAAAAAAACTGAGTTCATGCTGCGTCAGTCACTTCTCTGCTCAAGACCCTGCAACGGTCACCCATTTCCCGCCAAGTAAGAGCCGAATCCCTTACAATGGTCCAGGAGGCCCTTCGTGGAGGGCGTGTCCCTTCGTCTCTGCCAAGGCTCCACTCCAGCCATGCCAGCCACTCTGGTCCCCTGCCGTTCTTCTGATATTCCAAGAAGCCTCTAGTTTTAAGGCTTTCACACTGTCAGGCCCTCTGTCTGGAATTTTCCCCCTTTCACATGTGCCTGACTAGTATCTTCATTCCTTTAAAGTTTGTTTTTTAATCAAATATCACCTTCTCTGCGAACCTGAGGTTATCCTAATCATATTTAAAATTATGTAGCCATCCTCTTGGAGAAGGAAATGGCAAACTACTCCAGTATTCTTGCCTGGAGAATCCCAGGGACAGAGGTGGGCTGCCATCTATGGGGTCACACAGAGTCAGACACGACTGAACTGACTTAGCAGCAGCAGCAGCAACCATTCCCTGTATTCTCAAAGTCCCTTCAACACATTTTTTTTTCCTTATAAGACTTACAGTGTGATAACCAATATAATATTTGTTTTTATTAGGTTTACTTTTGTTTTTATTTTGTAATTAATTTTTATAATTTGTCATCATAGTCTAAACAGATACGGTAGGGGGTCTCCAGAGAAAGAGGGCCAGGAATGGATTTCTTGACAGAAGAGATTCCATTTTTGGCCTAAGCCATTTTGGGATTGAGGTCTGACCACAAAGCTTGTCCTTAACAGGTCTAGTAGTTAATGATCTTAAAGGAACAAAAGAAGGCAGAGGCAAATGACAGTTATCAGGCAAGAGAAGCAACAATAGCAAAGATCATATGTCATTTGTAAAGACTCCCATTTCTCTCAAATCATCCCACCCTCGCCTTCTCCCACAGAGTCCAAAAGTCTGTTCTTTACATCTGTGTCTGTTTTGCTGTCTTGCGTTGATTTGAGAGAATAGCATCGAAACATGTATATTACCATATGTGAAATAGATGACCAGCCCAAGTTTGATGCATGAAACAGGGCACCCAAAGCTGGTGCACTGGCACCACCCAGAGGGATGGGTTGGGGAGGGAGGTGGGAGGGGGCTTCGGGATGGGGGTCACATGTACACCCATGGCAGATTCACATCAATGGATGGCAAAACCACCACAATATTGTAAAGTAATTAGCCTCCAATTAAAATAAATTAGTTAAAAGCAAAACTGTAAAAAAAAAAAGTCTTCCAGTTCTATTTCAGTGGTAAAGATTGGCCTGAAGTGTTCAACAACGAGATCAACTGGTCCCTAAGGGAGGATGAAGTTGACCTTTCCTGACCTTCATGACCTCGATCAACTAGACCTCGCACTCTGTCAACCACCCAAGCCCCTTCATGAATATGCATGTACCCTTAGCTCAAGAATTCCCCCATTTTTGCTGTCTGGGGAGATACTGCCTCCAGAAAGATCCCCAGTGTTCTCCTTACTTGTGGTAAGAAATCTCCTTTTCCCACTCTCTGCTTGACTGTGTCTTTTGGCTTCACACCCTCCTAGAGGTGAACCCTGTTTGGGGGTAATAATACTTTGCATTTTATTTTGTAATGTACTTACTAGGTCTATTTTTTTTTTTAATTGTGGCTTCTGCCATTATTTGAAGCTTTATGAGGACAGGAATCCTTGCCAACTTAACTCCCTAAAGCAATACTAGGAGCACAGAAGACACTCTCATTTTTTTTTTCTTTTAATGAATGGAAGATAATTACGTTGAGAAAGCTTACTATGGGCAGATCTGTCACTTGAAGCCCTATCTTCTCCCACCTCTGGGTTCCTTTAGCTGCATTATATACTCTGTGTACAACATAGCCTTCACTGTACACACTACATGTGATGTAGCCTTCACTGTGTACTCTCTGTAGGAAGTAATCTTCAACAGCAGAGCATCATGGTTAAGGAGAAGGATCTAGAAGCAGACTTGTAACCCAGACTGGGACTTAAACCCACTGTCTTTTATCTGAGATCACACACCTGGTCTCAGGACTTAATCAAGCTCAGGTTCCTGATGTCTCATCACAGAAAGAATTTAGTAAAAACAAAGTGATAGATGCTGCTGCTGCTAAGTCACTTCAGTCATGTCTGACTGTGTGTGACCCCATAGATGGCAGCCCACCAGACTCTCCCATCCCTGGGATTCTCCAGGCAAGAACACTGGAGTGGGTTGCCATTTCCTTTTCCAATGCATGAAGGTGAAAAGTGAAAGGGAAGTCATTCAGTCATGTCCAACTCTCAGCAGCTCCATGGACTGCAGCCTACCAGCCTCCTCCGCCCATGGGATTATCCAGGCAAGAGCACTGGAGTGATAGATAAGAAGTGATTTCATCTGGAGAAAAACACACTCCACAGAGAGAGTGTGTGGGCCATCTCAAAAGGTGAGAGGGCACCAGGGTATGAGGTTGTCAGTTTTTATAAGGGTGGGCCATTTCATAAGCTAATGAGTGGGAGGAGTATTCTAGGAAATTCTGGGAAATTTCTGGGAAAGGGGTGAGGATTTCCAGGAACTGGGCCACCTCTCACTCGTTGACCTTTTATGGTCAGCCTTGGAACCATCATGGAGCCTCTGGGTATTTAGCTTGCTGGCGGGTTACAATGGGCATATGCTGAGGCTCAAAGTCTAGTGGAAGCCTCGTCTGCCATCAAGACCTAGTTGAGTCTAACCATTTATGTGTTATCCCATGATTACACCATTCTTTTAAAGGTTGTGCCCTGCCCGGTCCCTCCTGTTTCAGACTAAAAGAGTCTTGATCCTTGCCTTGCTTTGTAACTGGATGAGATACCTAACCTCTCTTAAGACTCAGTTTGTTCATCTGTAAAATAAAGTAATAAATGTTGCAAGCCTTAGGGTTATTATGAGGGATAAGACAGAAGCATGTGTGTGGTATATACATTCCACTTGACAATATTCCTGGATCAGAGTAAATGCTATGAAGAAGGCAGAGGAAAAATTTTGCAGGTGTGGGAGTTGAAATGAAATCCTGTTCCTATTTCCAGCCATCCAATGAGAAGAGGACCATATTTAAACCTGAAGATTCCACCATTCCCTTAACACTTGACCTTTGGAAGTTATCATTTCTGGGATCAGCATTCAGCCTCCAAACAAGCTAGAGGCTTTATAAAACCTTATTCTTGGGGAATAGTCCATTTATGCTCTTCCCAGCCATGGGAACTAGCAGCATTGGTTTAAATTCTAAGACATTCCTTCCTGTATCCTGAGACTATTTTAAACCAGCAGAAAAGAGTTTAAAGTTAAGCAAGTTATCCCCAACAAGGGATTGAGAGAGGCCTTTGGCCAGCTGCCTTAATATGTGAGCCTATGGCCTGAGGTTGAACCCTGAACACTCAGGTACCCACTGGTCCTGCAGCCCTGGATACATACCATCCATATTGAGTCCCTGCTGGTCACTCCACAACTGAGCTCTGCCTTGAGCTGAGACCAAGTGTCAGAACCCAAGCACCTGCCTAACCCTTGCAAATGTCTCTTCCAAGAATTCCTGCCCTCTTAGAATACTAACTGCTGGCTCTTTTTCCAGATGAGAAGTCCACACGGAACCACTTCCACCATCTTTTCCTGGGGGCTCTGTGGAGAGTCCTGATCCAGCCACACCTTGGACAGCCTTGATAACAGTAGCCCCTCTAAGTCATTGACCATGACCTTTGAGACTGACCAATTTCTACAGCCTGGTATAAGCCCCAGACTTCCCTCTTTCACTCTTTTTTTCTACTTATATCCAATTGTCCCACCCAGGTTGGATGAAGGGAAGTAGAGCTGGACAACCATTCATCCTAATCTGAAAAGGGCATTATAATATCACTGCAATAAATTGGAATTATGATGCCAATTAACTCAGGTTTCTATGGGGACTTATTAGAAAACTGGTGAAATTTTAATTGGTCCTGCCTTCCAGACTACCCTTGCAGGTAAATTAAAATTAAAAATTATAAATTAAATGTTTCCATGTTGCAAGTACAAATCTTAGATAAATCAGATGCTGGTCTTCTGCAATTGGCATACAAGATCTAAATTCCAAATCAGAAGAATGGATGCTATAATCCTGTTGGCTGAGCTTTCTTCATAGCCCAAAGTTAGCTTCAGACAGTGGAAGTGAATTATTAGGGAGATCTTTTTGAAATATTTATTAATAGAAATATTAATTATATGTTTCCAAATAAATATATCAGCAAATAAATGTCATAGCACGAAGGTTGAAATGTTACAAACATTAACTTGGAAAGGCAAAAAACTGTCTTCTGTCTACATTCCCCACAAGTCTGTCCAATGTGGGTCTCACCATTCCTCATAGTCAAGAAGTGTTTTCCAAGTTGAAGCCCAAACATTTTACTGTCTTGGCTGAAAATGCAGATTGCTGGCCCAAGGGTAGCTCTACTAGACCATCAGGGGAAAACTAGACATCTTCATTCTAACAAGTAATTCTTATACATACTCCTACTCTCATGTCAGTTCAGTTCAGTTCAGTCCAGTCACTCAGTTGTGTCCAACTCTTTGCGACCCCATGAATTGCAGCACACCAGGCCTCCCTGTCCATCACCAACTCCCGGAGTTCACTCAGACTCACGTCCATCGAGTCAGTGATACCATCCAGCCGTCTCATCCTCTGTCGTCCCCTTCTCCTCCTGCCCCCAATCCCTCCCAGCATCAGAGTCTTTTCCAGAGTCAACTCTTCGCATGAGGTGGCCAAAGTACTGGAGATTCAGCTTTAGCATCATTCTTTCCAAAGAACACACAGGACCGATCTCCTTCAGAATGGACTGGTTGGATCTCCTCGCAGTCCAAGGGACTCTCAAGAGTCTTCTCCAACACCACAGTTCAAAAGCATCAATTCTTCAGCACTCAGCTCAAAGGTTATTAATAGCTGAAGGATTATCAAATGAGGGTGAAGAGGGGTGAATTAATGAATGACAGAATCTAAATGCACCTTTTCTTTTTGGTAGATTTAAGTCGCATCCTTTCCCTCCGCCCTCCCAACTGCCTGTAATCCTAGTGGACCTCCCTTTGGGGAGCCCAGGTTATCCGGGGGCAGTGACAGTTCTCATCAAGCAGTCGATGGACTTTCACCCATCTCTTCGGGTAATTAATTCTTTACAGCTCCATTTAATACAAAAGAGGTAAATCCTTGAGGGTATAGTTTTACGAGATATTGCAAAGCCTAATTACAATCTTTTACCTTATTTTGAAAGCAACTTTCTTTAAAAGGGTTTAGAAATATTTAAAAGTAATAAAAAGGCAACTTAGCCACACTAACTTCTGGCCTTGGAATATTCTCAAGACATGTCCATATCTATGGAAACATGTTTAATCCCTAGGAATCTTGATATGGAGTAAAAGTTATGCTAAGTGCTGGGCCTAGAATTACCCAGATTTCCATAAAATTAGAGCTAGGCTAAAGGTAGCCAGTATTTACATGATCTCACTATGGAACAGCCATTAATCTGAGCACTGTGGAGACCCTGGACTCTTTTTCTAGGTGCAGAATCTAAAGCACAGGGAAGTTAACTAACCACCAACCACCCCCTACCACTATCCCCTCCCACTGTCCCAGGAATGGGTGAGCCAGGCTGTAAATGGGGAAAATTTGCCTTTAACTCCTGCACTGACTATCTCTCAGAGAGTCACATCTTTTCCAAATAGGCAAAGTGAATCCAAGAAATGCAGCAGGGGCCAAGGTCACATGGCCAGAGAGCAACTGAACTGTCATGACCTTGGGTGTCCGGGTCAATTTCTCCTGCTCTAGAGATCAGTGACTGTCAAGCACAGAAACTCAGAATTCCAGGGCTGAAAGGAAAGCCTGGAGCTCACTTCCACCCTAAGAAGGTAGCAAGTCCTCATCTTTAAACTTTTCCTGAATTTCCCAAAGCATCTGCCAAAATTGATCCTTTGGCTGCATCTATGAATATCTAGCATTGAAATGATATTTTCTCTTTGGCTAAGAGAAACCATCCAGGAGGTTCTTTTCATGGACATGGGAAATGTCCTCTAAGTAAGACACTAGGAAGCTCTGAAGTTGGAACCCTCTGCTGAGCTTTCCTGCCCTGGTCTCAGGCTCATTGGCTCCTGCAGGGGGGTTGGGGGAGGGCTTTACTTCCTGTCTGCACCTCTGCACATGGATGCAGGCCCTCTCCATCCCAGCACTGGGGGGAAAGCCTCCAGGTGGGGGACTCCAGCAGCAGAGCCAGTCCTGCAGTCCACATGCCTCCCAGAAGTCGAGCAAACTCGATGCTTTCTCCCCCTGCATGTTCGTTCTTTCACTTTCTATTTGGTAGAATGAGAATCCTCATACTTCCAGTTAGATCTGACCTTAAACCTTCTTTGAGCTTTTGCTAAGGTCCTCCTAGAAGATTGCCAAGCTTAAGTTATTACAGCAAAATCACCGATGACAGACTCACCAAACTTTTTATTTTCATTTTTTGGCTAGACCACATGGCATGCAGGAATTTTAGTTTCCCAACCAGGGATCAAAACTGTGCCCCCTGCAGGAATTCCATCATCAGACATTTCTTCCCTCCAAGAGAAGCCATGTGGCCTATTACCCATAGCTGATTATTTGTGTCATAAAAGGATTCCAAACACTTTGACAATCTACAAAGTACCTATTACTTTAGCTTCAATCCCATTGCTACTAACTCCAAAGCTCTTGTCATACAGTTTAGTGCAAGTGAATTTTGTTGCGAGAGGAGATGTTGCTTTAAAAGTAGTAAGTTGTCCAACGGAGCTTTGAGATCATGTGATTATGTATAAATTTTCACTACCAAAGCTATCCAAATTCAAAAAACCCCTCTTCGACATGCAAGTGTATTCAGCTCCATTCCAGCTTATATACTTTGGCCTTTCCAGGGAGGAATTCTTCTCTTTGTCCTCACTCACTTCCTTGGGTCTTCTTATCCAACGATAACCTCCCCGAGTGTGTCATGTAACTTCGACGTGCCAATAACTTCCAAATGAGTATCTCCAGTGCAAACTCTTTCCTTAGCTTCAAACTGTCTATATGACATCTTTACACGGATGTAACCCATGCCCTTCAACAATGACCTTTTGCCCAAACCCCACTTATCCTCCTTAATTTTTGATTCTGGTAAATCTAACTAATCACTCAATTCAGCAAACCTGAGAAGCGTAATGGTGACCCCCTCCACTCCCCCACACCCAGACAATTCCTTCCTGTATTGAACAGTGTTGACTTACACCCCCACTTTTACTTCCCTATTTCCAGAAAATTCTGACTTTGTTCAGCTTGCTCCCCTCTTCCCCACTCGCTTCTTTGGAGATGAATCTGAACATCAACTTTAGGAAAGTCCTGGTTGGTTTAACAGTCATCCTATCCCCCTTGCCTGTGGTTGATTTAGGGCTGAGCACATGGCCCAATCATGCAAGAATCAAAGAGAAATTCATTAGGAGCAATCAGGAAAGTTTGTCCCTGTTGGCTGGGCAAGTTTCTAGAAATGATCCTCTCTCTGGATGACGTCATACATGGATAGATAATAGGTCTGGAATTGCTGTAACCATCTTGCTCTCATCTTGAGAATAAAATCGACACAAAGAAGTGAGCATAGAGGAATTGTCCCAGGTGGTCCAGTAGCTAAGACTCTGAGTTCCCGATGCAGGGGACCTGGGCTTCATCCCTGGTCAGGGATCTAGACCCCATACATCATAACTAAAGATCCTGAATGCTGCAATTAAGTCCCAGCAGAGCCAAATAAATTAACTGATTAAAAACTAAATTTAAAAAATAAAAAAGTGAACATAGAAAATGAAGTGGACATGCAGAGTCATAGTCCCTGGAAGCCTCTCTTGAAGTCTACCCTCTTTCTGGATTTAATATCTTACGAGAAACAACTGTTAAGGCTAGTGTGTGCTGTTGATTTTCCCATTATTTGCTGCAAAAAGCTCCTTAAATGGCCCATCATGCCTCACCAATATCTAATATCTATCTCCCCATCACTGTCTCCATGGCCACTGTCTTAGTTCCAGCTTTCATCATTTCTCATTTGGATTAATAGAACAATCTTCCCAACTGGTGTTGCTGCCTCTAAGCTCAATCTGCAGCAATCTATCCTCTCCAGCTGCCAGAGTGATCATTCTAACAGAAGGGAAAAAAAAAAAAAAGAAAAAGCAATCTGCTTATCTCAGGGCTCCAAGCTAAAAATATAAATCTCTTCAGATTTATCCTTTTTCAACTACCACTTAATGCAAAATGACCTGATGGTTTACACTTATTTAGAAAGCTCTAGAAAAGTGTGGGAGTAGAGAAAGAATGAATCAGCCTTATTCAAGGTCAAGACCTGAGTTTTAGACAGAAGCTCCAGTGACCAAAAGGTAAAGTAATCTCTTGGAATGACTCTGGTCCAGCTTGAGTAAGTCTCTCAATCAACTATGTGGGCGGAAGCTAAGGCATGTAGACCCCACAGGTCTTTTTTAAGGTCAAGATCAAGGCATGTTCCAATTATAATGTGCTGGTGTAATCAACATCCCGGAAGAGCAGGGAGCTCCTCTGACAATGTTAAAATCTTAAGAAGTATTCAGCTCCCACCTTCTTCTCTGCCAGCTTCCCTAAATGTGGACCGCACAAACCAAATCATCTGGAGCAAACAGAAGGCCCAGGAATGACAGCCAGAAGGTACACAGGTCGGCAAACAGAAAATTGGAAGTCCTTGACCCATTATTCAGTGTCATTCGTGATGGTGTCCTAGACGTTCTCTTCAATAATGATAGATCTTTGCTTTCAATAACAGAGTGATGTTTTCTTTTCCTGCAGCCTCAATACCCACTTAACCCTCTCTTCTATCCAAGATGATCATATTTTCAACAGGAATTTTCAGGCTCCTAAATATAGAATCCTGACGTTCTGGCTTTATATCCTCGATGCATCTTTTGGAGGTAGGTCTTTGAATCCAAACTGGGGCAAGCAGAGGACTTCCCGGGGAACTTTTGAACTACAACCAGCAGCGCGGGCTGATCTCTGTTTTGATGTCTAAACTGCATGCGGTAAAGCTGTTGGTGTTTAAGTTTCCTGCCCTCTAAATGGAAAAAGCTGAGAATGTAGGTGAGGAGCTGGCGAGAGAGAGAAATCCAAAGAGAAACAGAGAGGAGAGAGGAGACGCACGCCTGTCTTTTCTGATTATAGTCACTTCTAAGACTTGACGCTATTTCTGTCCTTAGGCTTCCGGAGACACCACAGTTCTTTATAGCAAATAATTCTCCCCCTTCATCTTCTCTGTCTCTTCGTTCTTGCTTAAGCTGTTTCTATTTGACATTTATGACACTTGAAAGCAAAAGAGTGCTAACTAAGAAGCCCAACTGCTCTCTCTCTCCATTTAACTCCGTGTAGCTCAGGCTCCAGGCAAGGGCACTGTGGGTTTGCAGATCACTCCACCTGGCTCCCTGTTTCTTCCGAGCTGACCTTCCCTCTCATGCCTTCAGTCATGCCTTTGCCCACAATTCTCCTCCGATTCTTTCCTAAAATACCTATGTCCCTTACTTATCACTACTTCTCTGATGTCTTTTTCAAGTCCTCGGACTTAAGTGAAGTGCCCAGTGCATATAACTCTAATAACTCTATCATTATTCTTTTATATTGCTGTTTGGTTGCTAAGTCGTGTCCTCCTCTTTGTGACCCCATGGACTGCAGCATGCCAGGCTTCCCTGACCTTCACCATCTCCCAGAGTTTGCTCAAATTCATGTCCGTTGTGTTGGTGATGCTAGCGAAGCGTCTTATCTTCAGCTGCCCTCTGCTCCTTTTGCCATAGATCTTTCCCAGCATCAGGGCCTTTAAAAACTATTTAATATTTTTATTGCACTCTTTTAAATATTTATTTATTCATTTTATTTTAGCTGCATTGGGCCTTAGTCGTGGCATGTGGGCCCTTCTGCTGTGGTACACTGATTCTCCAGTTGTGGTCCTGGGGCTCAGGACTGTGCTACATGGATGCTCTAGTTGTGGCCACCAGCTTAGTTGCTCTCTGGCACGTGGGACCTTAGTCCCCCAACTAGGGATTGAACCCACATCCCCTGCATTGCAAAGTGGATTCTTAACCACTGGACCAGCAATAAAGTCCCTCTATCATTACTCTTTAAATGCTCTGTTGTGCCCTGCTAACTGCAATGCTGAGATCTTATGAGAACTTCATCTCTCTCTCTTTCTGCAGCTCCTAGCAAGGCATTTATTTGATAAATAGTTCTTGACTGGATAGTTGAATGAACCAATCAATCAGTTCAACAAATAAATTCTCTACAGCAACCTGAGTGCTTCTCACAAGCAAATTAGCAAAACTTTTAAAGATAAATAAGTTAAAGACACAAATTTCTGGAAAACTGGCAAACACATGTACTGTTGGTGGTACTGCAAATTAGTATGTCCCTTTTGGAAAGCAATATAATAATATACTGCGGGTACCGTAAAAGTGTCATATCTTGGGCCCAAACATGACAGTTTTTCCTAAGGAAACAATTTCATAAAACCAAAAGCATCAAAATACTCATGGCAGCAATGGATAATAGCAATACAATTAAAAGAGACAAATTGTCACTTTTAGTTCAAATTATAGTTCAAGTTTAGTTCAAATGGTCACTTTTAGTTCAAATTATAGTTCAAATTCAGCTCAAATTATAGTTCAAGGTGATAAAATATTATATTTTATTTAAAATAAATGAAAACTGGAAATAAGGAATAATATTTATTATGTGTCAAGTTTTTTAAAAGAAAAATTGTGAAAGGACAAATTCAGGATGGTTTTTAAAATTTCAAAACCATTTTCAAGCCTGGAAAGTAAACAGGCAAAAATGCAGCAGTTGCACTAAGCAACGGGATTATCAGTATTATATTTTCTTTATCAAAATTTCATTTTAGTTGAAAAGATCTTTTTGTGACAGTATTTATTAAGCAGTAGGAAATGATTACTCTCCTTCATGTTGTGAATTCTTCCTAGTCATGGCTACAAAATCTTCTTCTGGATATGATATGGACACACCTGCCTAGAAAGTTCTTGACCCATGGGATTCAGCACATTCAGTTGCAGACCATTCTGTCAACAGTCACAGTTGGCAAATTTGCATCATGATTTATGGACATTTGCCCTAACAATTGCATGGGGATGTGAAGCAGCTGTTCACTCGCTCAGCTTTGGCTTTGCTAACGAGAGGTGGACAGCTGTGGTTAATGAAAAACAATTGCTAATAGATAATCCCAATTTAGCCTTGAAGTGCCTTTAGGTATGGCACTTATGGAGGGACTTTTCAATACGGATCTAGAACCTCATACCTATCCCCATCCTCTCCTCGGACTCCACCTCCTGGACTGAACTCCTTGTGGGGAGATAGTTCCAGAAGGCCATCTGGGAGCACGATGCATGGGAAGGGCTGGGTTTGGGCTGGTGGTGAGAAAGTATAAACCCAATGATTTACACAGTTTGTTAAGAGAGAACCAGGAAGGCTCCATTCCTAACTGAGTCTCCTCCACTGCTTCAGCCTAAAACACGAGGACCCTCATTATGAGGTGGCTAGACATTCAGTGTCACCCACAGACACAAGTAGAAGCCAGTTGGCCTGGGACAAGGCTGAAACAGGCAAGTGGCAGGACCCTCCGTTTTCAACCTTAGCTCTGTTGCTTTTGTTGAATGGGTCACTCTCTTTGGACCTCAGGTGGCTCATTTAGAGGAGGGAGAATTTGAAAGATCTCTGAGGCCCCTCCCTTCAATTCTATATGCCCCATTTGGGATGGGTATCCTTTCAGCCAGCTTGTCTTAGCCCACCAGGCTCCTCTGTCCATGGAGATTCTCCAGGCAAGAATACTGGTTCAGTTGCTCAGTCATATCCAACTCTTGTGACCCCGTGGACTTTAGTCTGCCAGGCTCTTCTGTCCGTGGGATTCTTCAGGCAAGAATACTGGAGTGAGGTGCCATTTCCTTTTCCAAGCTTGTCTATAAGTAAGTACAATGGATTTGGGGTTTGTCTGTGATTGCTGAAGCCCTAAGTCATGTCTTTGGAGTTCAAGTACAAATTTGGAATGGCAATGGCCCTCACGTTAGAAACTGGTTAATTGGTGAACTGTGCAGGGGACTATTTTTAATATATTGCAAGTTTCAGTTCATATACCACAACTTAATTGAATTTGCCCTAGAGCCCTTCAATTAAAAACTGTGCACAAACTAGCATTTTTAAGATAAATGGGGGGCCTTGACCAAATTCCCAGAAAACAAAATGGTAAGTTTTTGAAAAGTTAATAACATTTTTCTAATCAAAGCCATACTGGAGATAGAGTATTTTCTTTTCTTTTTTAAATAGAGTATCAGAGTTTGAGAGTCTCATCCCAGGGACAACTTGGTGCACTCAAGAATTCACCTGAGAAATGAACAGCCTCTGAAACCACTGGTAGCTCAGACCACCGGGTTGGTTCAGTCTCTATCTCTGGAATATGGTAGTACCATAATGAGGTTCCCCACTAGGGAAGACAATGGCAACCCACTCTAGAATTCTTGCCTGGATAATATCATGGACAGTGGAGCCTGCAAGCTATGGTCTGCGCGTGCTTGCTAAGTTGCTTCAGTCGTGTCTAACTCTGTGCGATCCTATGGACTATAGCCCCAAAGCGTCTTAGAACAAAAGATGCTCCTAGTACTTGTTATCACTTAGGAATTTACCAGAGTTTTAGGTGCCTATATCAGGGATGGAATCAAAGACAAACATTAGAACAGGAGATGCCCCTATTGTTTCTGCCACTTAAGAAGTTGCAAGGTATTAGAAGCCTTGTGCCAGGAACTGGAGGCAGAGTTGTTATTGTTTAGTCGCTAAGTTGTGTCCAACTGTAGCCCACCAGGCTCCTCTGTCCATGGGATTCTCCAGGCAAGACTATTGCAGTGGGTTGCCATTTCCTTCTCCAGGGGATATTCCGACCCAGGAATCAAACTCATGTCTCCCTGTATTGGCAGGTGAATTCTTTATCACTGAGCCACCAGAAAAGTCCCGGAGACAGAGACCAGTATAAAAATGTTCTAGTAATATTACACACAGGTTCAGCTGTTTCTCTCTGGTCATAAATGATGTGTGTTCAGGAAACTGTTCACCTTGGTTTACCTGGAATAGCCCTGGTTTCACTAATTGTCCTGGTTTAATGATTAAGAGTGTTCCCCTTTCCTTCTCAAACATGGCCCAGATTGAGCAGTATACATATATTAGTCTTATCACCTCAAGAGGTCATCATGGAGAAACTCTAAGTTATTTCTAAAAGATTAATGGCATTATTTTGAAAGAAAGGAAGTTACACATCATTCTTAAGAGAAGCTAGAAGATACCCAGCCACGGGAGGTCATGCCCAGTGGGATGTTCAGACCTCAGGGAAGCGGGTGGGTAGCATGGATGCAGAGGGTCACCCGAACACGCTCGTTCTTCTCAGTCTGCTTCCTGCAGGTCCTTGGGATCCCTGTCCTTCCCTTCTGTGCCCCAGCGTCTCACTGTACAACGAGGAAGCGAGAAGCAGCACCTACTTCATACTGTCTTTGGCAAATACCAAGGTCTGAAGGTAGGTGAGAATGCTTTGAAAAGCCTGGAACGAGAATTTGATAGATGCCAGGATTTGTCAGGGCTGCCCTGGTGGCTCAGAGGTTAAAGCATCTGCCTGGAATGCGAGAGATCTGGGTTCGATCCCTGGGTCGGGAAGATCCCCTGCAGAAGGAAATGGCAACCCACTCCAGTACTCTTGCCTGGAGAATCCCATGGAGGGAGGAGCCTGGTAGGCTACAGTCCATGGGGTCACAAAGAGTTGGACACGACTGAGCGACTTCACTTTCAGGATTTGTCATCGGATTGGTAGTTGGATGTGACATTATCTGTCAATGAGACCCAATATATGGTGGGTTTGTGGATCCTCTCTGAGTGACCCATGCTTTTCCTTCCTTACACAGATTTGGGAAGCCATTTCTTTACAAAGAAAAGATTAGGACCCATATGTGCCTGCAGCTTTTCAATTGACCAAATAAAAACAAAGATCTCTTTATTAATAAGATGCACTTCCTTGGAGGCCCATTGGTTAAGACTCCATGCCTCCAATGCAGACCGCACGGGTTTGATCCCTGGTCAGGGAACTACAGTCCCACATGCTGCACAGAGCAGCTAAAAGAAATTTTTTTTTTTAAGCAAAAAAAAAGAATGAAGTTGTAGGTGTAGCACTTGACTGCTCTGGCAAACTTGTGTCTTGGTGCCTGTCTTCTCTGCTAGAAAGAGGTCTCTGAGAGCATAAGGACTGTGTTTGACTTCCCGCCAGCCCTGTCTCTTATATCTTTGTATCTGACTTTGTACCTGACTCATAGCAAGAATGCAGTATTTTTGTAGAGGAGCTAGGAAATTTTTGCCAACCTAAACAGAGCTGTGTACTCTGGAACACAGCTGTGTGGTTATAATTTAATGGCTTTTACATTCCACATTTCAAATTGTCTCACTGCAATCAAGTAGACCTTACCCGCTGAGCACCGATGTCCTTTCATGGGTTGATATGGAATAAACAGTTAGCAGTTTGTGTAGGAATCTTCGAGCACCCAGCCTGGAGCAAAATGAAGGTTAGATCTAAGCTTGGAGAAAGGAAAGAAGCAACAGCCTTACAGTTGGCAGAGAAGAAGAGGTTACTTTTAAAGATGATGTTAACATTGTAACCCCAAGTTCTATTTTTTCCTTTAGAGGTAGTACATAAAATGCTTAAAAATCACCAACTCTGGGGATCAACTCCTGGGTTGTAACCCTGGCAATGGCACTTAAGTTGCTTTAAAGCCTTGAGTGAACTGGGTTCCCTAGAAGCGCAAATACAAGGCATAAAATGACATACTCACGTGTTTGGGGAGTTCATGACCCTGGTGAATACACGAGTGGAATAAGAGAGAGAGGAGAGACAGGAAAAGGTGGAGACTAAATACAAAGACAGACAGGGAAAGGAGGAAACGACGTGTGGGGCTGGGCTGATCAGTTTCAGGGTAAGCTGGTTTCTCTGTTTTGCTGATACCTTTTAAGACACTGTATGCAACTACCTCCCAAGGATTTGAAGAAAAGAATTTATCTGCAGTGTCTTAACTGCCATTGATCAAAGCTCATACCTACTGGGAGTTAATTGCCCTGACCTTCTGCTTCACCCATGCCTGAGTGACTAGTAGGTCTCACCCTGTAGAGACCACAGGGAACCCCAGGTAGGAACTAAGGATCAGGTAGCCCAGTGTGAGGCCGGGTCTGTGGGTTGTGCTCAGAAGCCACAGGAAAGGCTGATAGAGCTGCTGCCGGTGGCCCCTTGGCCTGCAGGTGCAAAGGCAGCAGCATCAGTGGCTGGGTTCTTTGGATGCTGAGGGCAGTGTTGGCCATCGCTAGGGTGCTCTGGCTAGACAGGGCCTGGACCTCCAGTGAGGCAGGGACTGAACCCAGTACCTTGCCTGGCTTTGACTGAACAAGTTAATATAGGGAATCTAATTTAGACAATGCCTGGCACACAGAGAACATCATCAAATGTTAGTTCCTGTATGTATCCAGTTCTACCTTTCCCTGGCAACCTTTTCTCAGCTTTTTATGTTTCTTCGGAGGGATGTATTTGGAGATGGAGCTCTAAGGTCTGAGTTTGGTACTGAACAGTGTCTCAGAGCATCAACATCCCTCGTGCCCTGCGCCTCGTCCCCTTCCACACCAGCTGATAGGATGCTCAAGGAAGAGAGAGAAACTAGACAAATCCCACCAAATAGACACCCAACTCATCTCCACCTTGGTCCCAAGAGGTGCTCTGGAAGAAGTTACTGAGTTCTTGCCATGGTAGATACACCCATTGGCTTGAGTGGGTTTCCTCCACTGAGTTGTTCAGAAAAGTATCTACGAGAGGTTCAGAGACATAAGTGGGTGCAGCAATGCAAGCTATTATATGTAGAAAAGATAAACAACAAGGACCTACTGTATATCAACGGAATTATATTCACTCTCCTATAATAAACCATAATGGAAAAGAACATAAAAAGTATATATTATGTATTTGTGTACCTATATATAATATATACATAGAGAGAGTATAGTTGATTTATAATGCTATGTTAATTTTTGCTGTATAACAAAGTGATTCTCTATAAATCAGTAAAAATTAACATAGCATTATAAATCAACTATACTTTAAAAAAAAAAGAAAGAAACATGGGTGTAACAAGGGCTTAAAGCAAAGTTTCCATAACCTGGGGGCTCTCTGGGCAAATCTAGCTTGCAGAAGTTTTTCATTTGGACTTCACAGTGTTAGTGAAAATATTTCAATTTGACCCTCCTATAATGACTCCCCAAACAAAAGGCTATTCAAAGTTGCTATGTTGCAATTAGAAGAAACCAAGATTTAAACATGTTAAAACCAACATTTAAAATCATAATATCTTTTATAAAAGTTCTCACTCATCACTTCCCTTTAAAAAGTAACCAGATGTTTGCATAACCTGAGCCTGAATTTCCATATAGCAATAACTACTGGGAGTAGAATAAGGGTTCTTCATGTTAGGACATACTTGCCCTAGTCCTTTCCTCTCCATATTGTCTCTCCTGGCCGGTCTCACTTATATTACATTCTATTGCAGATGTTTCAGTTTTCAGCTCTGGACCTGAAGCTCTTTGGACTGAGATGGCCGTTTATTATGGTGGGCTTCCCTTGTGGCTCAGCTGGTAAAGAATCTGCCTGCAATGTGGGAGACCTGGGTTCGATTCCTGGGTTGGGAAGATCCCCTAAAGAAGGGAAAGGCTACCCTCTCACTATTCTGTTCTGGAGAATTCCATGGACTGTACAGTTCATGGGATCTCAAAGAGGCGGACACGACTGAGTGACTTTCACTTTCACTTTATTACAGACAAGCAGCCTCTAGGACTCTAAAGATACTTTGTTTATTTTGACTGTCCTGCATCTTCTTTGCCACGCGAGGGATTCTCTAGTTGTGGCAAGGGGACTTCATTGCCCCGCGGTATGTGGGAAATGGCAACCCACTCCAGTATTCTTGCCTGGAGAATCCTGTGGACAGAGGAGCTTGGTGGGCTACTGTCCACAGGTCGCAAAGAGTCGGACACGACTGAGCGACTTCACTTTCACTTTCATGTGGGATCTTAGTTCCCTGACCAGGGATCAGACTTGTGTCCTCTGTATTTGAAGGTGGATTCTTCACCACTGGAGCATCAAAGATGTCCCTCTAAAAGTACTTTAAAGATGAGCTGGTCCAATCCCTGTAGTCCCGTGTCCACCTGCCAAACTTGCTCATTAGATAGTTGTTTTGTATGGCTTTGGCAAAAATGGAATAGTTTTTTGGTTTCATTAATAATATCATATATTTTCTGTGTTAAAAATGAAAAGCAGCATAGAAAAAGGAGTTGAAATAAAAAGAAAGGCATGTAGTCACATGATGTAGAGATGCACTAGAAATTTTGGCATAGATCTGTTGCAGCTATTGCGGAAAAGCTCTCTAAGCTCCATTCAAATTCCCATAGCAAGTCTTTCTTCACCTTGGAAGCTGGAAATGTAAATTGCATATTCTCAAACTCCCGTAAGCCTCAGGTTGGTCCTGTGATGCACCTGTCCCCAGGCCAAAGCACCGTCGAAGGTTGGAAAACGAGATAGAGTTGATGCTTTTGCTGTGTCTGCGGTTTCTCCTGACAGCAGTATAGTTGTTAAAGCACTAAAAACAGTGGCACAGAACCTGTGCTGTGTTTGGCCCCTGTCGGTCACAAAACGCCAAGTTGCTGGTATGATGGCAGCTGAAGCAGTAGGTCTTCAGCCAGCAGCAGCTGCAATAGCTTCTTGATGTGGCTGCTGATTGCAGTGGAGACAGCAGCTTAATTGGTGGCCTCTTTGACGATATTGGAAACTCAAGGCTGGAAACTCAGGCTGGAGCTTGCTCCTCATAACTTTCCAGTGACTTTGTAATCAACTGATTCCCTGTAAAATTCGTTTGTGCCTAAACCAGCTAGAGTGGATTCTGTTATGTGCATCTGAGTCCTAACTAGCAGTGTATTCTTCTGATTCTCAGCATGTGTCTCCTTCAGTGGAAACAAATAACAGAGACACTTCATGTAAATTTTACATCTTGGAAAACTATAGTACAGTGTCACCTGCAGGACACTGGCATTGTTACAATCTAACGATTTTATGCAGATGTCCCCTGTTTTGTATGCAATTTTATGGATACATGTGTAGATTGGTGGACTCATCACTGCAGTCAAGGTATGGAACAGTTGTAGCACCACAAGGATCCTCACATTACCTTTCTGTAGCCATATCCACCCCCCAAACCCCTCCCTAATTTCGGACGCCTTCACTTTCTAATCTGTTCTCCAGTTCTGTAACATTGCCATTGCAAGAACGCTTAATATAATATAAATAGAATCACAGTATATGAACTTTTAAGTTTGGCATTTTAGGGCAAGGGTTTCCTTTTGCTCAATGTAATGCATCATTGATTCATCCAAGCTGTTGCATGTATCAACAGTTCATTCCTTCTTATTGCTGAGTTGTAACTCGTGGTCTGGATATCTCATTTGACCTTTCACCCATTGAAGACACGTGGAGAGGATTGTTTCCAGTGTTTGGCTATTATGAGTAAAGCTGCTGGGAACATTCATATGCAGATTTTTGTGTAAATGTAAGGCTTAATTTCACTGGGATAAATGCCTCAGAGTGTAATTACTGGTTCACATGGTAATCACATATTTAGTTTTACAATAAAGGGCCAAAATGTTTTCCAGAGTGGCTGTACCATTTTACTTTCCTGCCAGCAATGTATGAGTGGTCCAGTTTCTCTGCACACTTGCCAGCATTTGGTTATCATGTAAAAAAAAGGTAGCCATTCTGATGAGGGTGTAGTGGTGGTTTACTATGGATAGGCTTTATTTTATGCCAATTTGTGCAGCACCACATTATAATTTCAATGGTAGTTTTAAACTGTTTATATCATTATATTCAGAATTTATATCCCACAGCATTGCCTTTCACTTCCATAGCACTTTTCACACATTTTAATCACATTTAATTTTTCCTGCCTTATGTCTCTTTATTATTATCATCCGTGTTTCTTTGATGAGGAAATGGAGATAGCAAAAATAAGCGATTTATGCAAGGTCTCTCATGGGAATGAAAATACGTTTCCTGAGCATCTACTTTATGCTAAGCATGCCATATCCTTTGTAATGATACAGTTCTTTCTGCAAGTATATACTGTCATTCCTGTTCGAAAGGGGATTTGAGAGTGCTTATACTCACTAATATGTGACTGTCATGAATTTTATTTGTCAAAAAAATACAGACATAGAAACATATATAGACAAAAAGAGAGAAAATAACCCACATATTATCTTAGACTATAAATACAGTTAATATTTTATTATATTAGCATGCAGTTAATATGTTGATTGTATATTGATATATATATATATACATAATATATACTATATGTATATATATCATGGGCTTCCCTGTGGCTCAGTGGTAAAGAATTCACCTGCTGGTGCAGGCAAGGTGAGCTCAATCCCTGGGTCAGGAAGATCCCCTGGAGAAGGAAACGGCAACCCAGGCACTCCAGTATTCTTGCCTGGGAACTCCCATGGACAGAGGAACCTGGTAGGCTACAGTCCATGGGGTCACAAAAGAATCAGACACAACTTAACAACTAAATAACAATATATATCATTATATATATATATATAGACAGAGAGAATATAATAGATGTACATATATACATATATTAAATATATCATGTTTATGACATAACAGGCATGATATAGAGAGACCCACTGGGAATTTTTGTCCATGCATTTATGGCATACAGAATGGCTCACTAAGCTCCATTTGAATCCCATAACAAAGTTTCTTTCTTCTAAGCTGTATTGCTCAGCTGGCAAATTAAAGACTGGGACTAGAACCTGAGTATCTGATACTGAGTCTGGCAGGTTTTCCACCAAAACAAAGTTACTTCTCATTCTTACTTGAGAAGATTAAAAAAACACACCAAAGCAAAAGTCTCGGGGAACATTCTAGTTTTGCATTTCGATTGATTGAAGTGTTTTCAACTTCATGTTTCATTTCTTCCACCTCCTTCCCCATCTCCTGAGATACTTAGACAACATCTGTTCCCAGCTCAGTACTTCATGATGGTATGCATGTACATCCTGGGAGCCTTTGTTTGATGGCAGAGTTCAGCACCTCATTCCTTCACATGAACACATCCTCTGGGAGTTGCACTGGTGGGCTTAGGAGACTGAACTGAGATCAGGGAGATGCAAGTGCAAGAATTACCCAAGCTTGGAAAAGTCATTTCACCATATTCTTAAAATGCAATGTTCAGACCAGAGCATCTTCAAGGCACCTCCCAGCTCTTTGATTGGCTTTGGTTTGTCTTTGGGTGGCTTCACTTGCTCTTCATCGCAGCCTTCAATGAGTAAGGCTGTGTTGGAAGTCATCAGTCACTTCATCAGCATCAAGTTTTACCAAGGATTCCTGACACCTTGGTCCCTTCTCAGAGAAGAGAGGTCCAGACCACCCCTCCCCACCACCACCAAATGCAGCCTCCCCACACATAGAACAATCTGGTTATTTCCTAGGGAGTACAGTTTCAAATAATGGCACATACGCACAAGTACCTTCTCACTTCAAGAATTAAGATAAAGAAAGCATTAAAATTGCAAGTCTGTATTTCTATTCTAATTATGAGTGATGACTTCCCCTGAGGTCCTTAGGATAGTCCTGGCTTAAAAGATGGATCTGTGGCTTGTTCACACACATCAGTCACTTACTCGGTCCTGAGACATGACCCATATAGGCACAGAGATGGTACATGGATCTCTGTAACAGAGGACTCTCTGTCCACCATCATCCCTCCTGATTTTCCCATGTTCTGTTTCCTTCACCAGGAGACATGGGGTCAGGGGGAGTGTTAGGTCCCCAGGCTCCTCTGCCTCATGCACTACAGTGGTTAATAAATAATCGTGAAAGCCGAGGCTTGTCTTGCTGACATGGGACCTCCCAGAGTCCATTCTCACCCAGCTGTTGTTGGCAGACCAGTATCTGCTGAATAGTTATCCCTAATCAGAAGTATGTGATAGAAAAATGAAACCTAGCCTTGGAGAGCCTCCACTTCTTGCACTGTGAGAGCTGGGAGGGACTTGGAGATCATTCAGTCTGACACATTCATTTCAGAGACAAGTAAATAGAGGTTCCAAGACTGACAGCTGGCTAGCGGGAGAGCCAGGCTGGACTACACGTTTCCTGGCTACACTGTCTCAGAACCTCACTGTGTGTGATCCTGCGGCAGCTGCCAAAGTAAACCTGCTATAAAGAAACAGAGTCTGTTTCCATTTTGTCTTGTTTGGGGCAGTGGCAGTGTGGTAGTGGCATTTGTGGCCAGTCTTGGCGGGGGGAGGGAGGGGCACGCAGGGATTAAGCTCTTAACTACCAGGGTGTTCCTAAGGCATCAAATCCTAAGCATTGATAAGTGAATAGTGTAGCAAAACTGCAGAATCCCCCATCCCTGGTGCAGCTGTGATTTCCCCAAGTTCTAGAAAAGATGTTGTCAAAATATGGATCAATATAATGATCCTACCACATGAGACCTCTTCTATTTGGTGTGGAAAGTCAAGATAAGCATCAAGAAAAAAAATACACTGGGAAGATATCAAGGGTTGCATTCAAGGAAAGCAATTTGACCAGCCACAGCTCCTCAAATGGCCTGTAATCTTGTTATGACTATTGTTTTGAACACATGGGACAAAACAGAAAACAATTTAGAACAGGCTAGGGTTGGGTGGTGTAATGATGCAGAATGAAACACTGGAAATACCCCGGGAATGGGAATTATGACTGTGTTGCTCACAGTTTTATTTCTGTGCCCAGCACAGCTCCTGGCATATGGTAAGCCCTTATTAAACAAATACTCAATCTAATATATGGTAGCGTTAGTGTAAGATATGACATGCATTTTGTACTCTTGAAAAATAAGAACCGTGCCAATTAAACATGATATACCAGTGTTGGAAATGTTAAAATATAAACAGTAACCCAAAAACGCACCTTAGAAATCACTGAAATACAGAATTTCACACTGAATATATATTCACTACTGTATGTTCACAGTGAATGAATAAATACATGAAAAATTCAGGTTAGAATCCTGGGGCAGTTGCTCACTGCATTTGTGAGCTTGAGGAAATCATTACAAGTGCCATAATCTTGAAATGAGAAAATAGTAATAATAAACGCTGCCTCAAAGTTTTCTCATCATGATTAATATACAGAGTTGATGATGAGCACTTGGTGAACTCAGAGTTTTAGTAGCAAATGTTAATGTGTGGTTTCAAAGTTAACTCCTAAGCGAGTTGCAATACCTTGATAGGAAAAGATTGTGTGTGAATTATAGCACTGTGAAAGGCTTACTGGAATTCACAGTATGGGAACCATGCGTTAAAGAATGGAGAAGATTTGGACAGGGAGGACATTTTTCACAGGCTTTACACTGTAGGTAAGTGTAAGTCTTTGGTGAAAGCAGAGATCTTAGACCCAGACCCAGAATGAGGGGCAGAAGGAAGGGCTGTTGCCCCAGCTGTTTGTCTGTAAAAACAAAAGGGCAAAAGGTAGCCTCACTTTACCTTTCCAGGCATAGCCTCTCACGTAACTGGTCAACCGCAAATTACTTCCAAAGAGGCAGGAGACAAATGTGGAGCTAACATTTTAAAACACTCCCTTTCAGTGCTGACCTTGCCTGTTGAGTATTTTTTTGTGTCACTCACTCTGGCAATCGAGGAGAGCCAGAATTCTAAACAACAATGCAGGCTGTAATAGAGCTTACGAAAATTTAATGATTTTTAAAATTACATGCCTTTTAAGCCATTTATATGTGTCCCAAGAACTCGTGCACTCCTTGGAAATAATGAAAGCAAAGTGGAGAACAATTATGGAGAAATAGAAAACACTTTACCAAGTTTCCTGGTTTTTCCATGCATATTGATTCTGCTTTAGCAAAGAGAAGTAAATTAGTAAGCAGAAGAGTTTCCTTAAAACATTTGAAATCAACAAATGAACCTACCTACGAAACAGAAAGAGAATTATGTACTGACAGAACAGACTCAGGTTGCCAAGGAGGAGGGGCTGGGGGAAGGATGCAGTGGGAAGTTAGGGCCAGCAAATATAAACTTCCATATGCAGAATGGATAAGCAACAAGGTCCTGCTCCAGAGCACAGAGAACTATGTTCAATATCCCATGATAAACTGTCACGATGGAAAAGAATATATTCAAAAAAAGAATGTATACACACATATAACTGAATCATTTTGCTGTACAACAGTATTTAACACACACTTGTCAATCAAATACACTTCAATGAAAAGTTGAGTGTCCAATTCTGTTTAATAGAGTTGTTAACAGAAATCTCGTGTCCTCTCCTCCACTAAATAAACAGTGAAACAAATTTAAGAAATATGACCTTGAAGATAATTCTCCTGTCTTGGTTTCTTTCCTATGTTTATCTGGCTTTGATGAGACCCAAGCCTTAATTTTTCTGAGGTTCCTGTTTGGAGAAATGTTCCTTCTGGCTGTTCAACAAAAGAAAAGGTTGAATAAACACCCCCCAAATGTAAATTTCTTCCAAGCCTCTTCTTCTTTTCTGGCAATTATCCCTTCTGGAAGCATTTCAGTTTTGTCTGACACAGTGATCTATTGCACAGATATTTTGGTAAAAACTGACACTTAATGTTTAATGAATAAACATTGAGTATATAACTGGATACTGCATCCCTTCCACTCACCTGATATTTGAGATTAAGGTGCCGTCGTAGTCCTCTCTAGCATGGGGTTCCCATTAGAAGGATCACGGGAGCTTTATAGCCCTATGAAACTTCCATTCCCGAGGGATAAATCCAGGGCAGATTCGGTCATTGGAGTGGCCACTGAAATTCTCTAAAGCTCTACTTCCTCTGCCGCTTCTTTTCTGCCATTTCCTCTGTGTTTGGCTACATGACTAGTGAGTCCACCTCACTAACAGCATCTCACCTTCTCCCACGGCCCTCATAAGGCACACCTCCCAATTCATGGGAATTTGACTTTCCCAGTAATTTGAGACCTTTGCTTACCTCCTCACGGGCTTTATCCCTCTTTCTTTGTCCATCATACATGTTGCATGAGACAGTAGTGAGCCAAAACCATGTCTACACTCTCATGATAGAAGTATGCATAGTCCTATCTACAGACTGGCATGCTATAGTCCATGGGGTCGCAAAGAGTTGCATACGACTTAGCAACTGGCTTCCCTTGTGGCTCAGATGGTAAAGCGTCTGCCTACAGTGCGGGAGACCCGGGTTCGATCTCTGGGTCAGGAAGATTCTCTGGAGAAGGAAATGGCAACCCACTCCAGTACTCTTGCCTGGAAAATCCCATGGACAGAGGAGCCCGGTAAGCTACAGTCCATGGGGTCGCAAAGAGTCAGACACGACTGAGCAGCTTCACTTCACTTAGCAGCTGAACAGTAACAACACGCATAGTTCCCCACAGTCGCTGTGACAGAGTACCATAGACTGAGTGGCTTAAAGCAACTGAAATTGATGCACTCCCGGTTTTGGAGGTGAGAAGTCCACATCCAAATATTGACGGGGTCCTGCTCACTCTGGAGGCGCTAGATGAGAAATCTTGTCTCCTCCATCTTCTCATGCAACAGGTGTTCCTCAGCCTGGGGCTGACTGGCTCCAAATTTGTCTTGTCTTCACATTGCCTTCTTCCCTGGCCTCTCCTCCGGGTTTCTCTCACAGAGATGCCAGCTGTCAGATAATCCAGGGTGATCCCTTCCCAAGATCCTTAGCTCAACTACATGCCAAGACCTCTCTTCCAAATAAGGTCAAATGTACAGACTCCAGGACATGAACTGGGATTAGGACATGGACAAATCTTTTCGGGGGGTGGGGGGGGGGAGAAGAAGATTCAAACCACTGCAAGGCATCAAAAGCTCTCATTTTCTTAGTTAACGTCCACATGCCCACTCTAGAGACTCTTACTTGACTTTCTTGTCAGTTTCTCACATGCTCTTACCAAGAACATTCAATTAAGGTACATCAAGTATTGAGTTATAAGATGATACCAAAAAAAAATGTGCTTTGTCTAATTTTTCCCCCCAAATTTGAGCTTTTTTAAGGAAGGTACTGTATGCAAGTAGGAAATAATGCTTATCAGATATCATTTGGCATCTGACCATGATCTGATGGCCGGGGAACATTCACTGCAGTGGGTATGTGTACAGTGTACCTGATGCCCTTCTTGAGGAGGAGAAGGAAATTCCAGAGCCATCACCACATCCAGTTTGTCTTACCAGGCTACAGCTCTGTAGCGAGGGCTTGATCTTGACCGTCTCAAGGCTAAATGAAAAATCTCTATGCTATTTTCATTATAGCCCAAACTATAATCCCTCAGATCTTCTTTTTTCCCCCAAATTTCTCTACATGCATCCTCAAATTTACCATCCTTCCCCTCTCTTGATCTAACTTCCTCCTGCTCTCCTGTCTCTAAAACTCATCTCTGCAATCCTCTGGAAGACATACTCCACGACAAGCAGACTAATCCATATCCTCAGTTCTGTTCCCATAGTTCCAAGGTCATGGTCTCCAAAGTTGTGGAGCAACCGAAATTCTAAAGAGTATTGAGAAATACATGCTGATTTCCTATTTTAGACCTACTGAATCAGGAAATCCTGAGCCAACAGGACCCCTGTCGTTAAAGATTGTCCATAAGTCATTGATAAATTCATCTCTTTATCATGGGCCATAATCAACATCCTTTACAGGCTTTGACTACAACCAATGGGAAATTAAAAAATTTAGCTAGAATGCCTAAACTTGTACTTGACAGAAGAACTACAATAATACAAAACCTAAACTTCACATCTTTTCACGGAAAGAACTGTCAAGTCCTACCTGTTTCATATTCTTGGAAAAATATTGTTCCACAAAAGATTTCTATCCTACTGACTATTAACTTTTCACCTGAAGAGTGCTTCTGTATTTTTAAGAGGAGCTTCACAGCAGGTGGTTCCATAGCAGCCTTATCAAGAGATCTTATTTCCTTTTTCCTATAAAGATGAGAACAAGAAAAGAAAGGCTTCTGATCAACAATTTACTTCTATCCCATCTCCCCTCCTTGCCTACTCACCATAAACATCGCATGTTTACCTTGATCTAACCCACCTAAGAACTAGTGTTAATCAAGTTCTTACAAGTTGAAGTCTGAAGTCAATTTGGCCACTTGGACTTACAAATCTACTTAATTTCTGATTCAGTTTGCTTAGCATTAAGCACTTTATTTAGAAGATGGCTTCTTCCTTTGTTTTTTTTTTTTTTTTTTAAGTTTTGCAGAAAATTCTGTTTCAGCTCTCTCTTCTTTTCCTTTCTCATTGTTGACAAAGTTTCAAATGAGGTGTTTCTTGGATTGTCTTAAAGCTTATATACCAAGTTATTTCACATTTGGGAGAGAAGTCTTGCGGATTAATTTACCACCTGCTTATGTCTGGAGCTTTCACAGTAGAAGTGAGAAGTAGATAGCACAGATCTACAGGGAATATTTTATAATTCAACTGTTCTTCTGAAATAGGAAAACTTCACTGCAGGTAAAAAACACAAAAGGACAACTTTGGGGCCATCAGTTGAGCATTCACTTTCTTTTTGTCCAAAATCTTGCCCCCAGTATACTACAGATGAAATTCTATCCTTTCTGTTTCCTCTGAATATCTCTTATTGAAGGACTTTTGACTTTCAGAATCCATTCAGTTCCTTCCCATTACATGAATCGTTTGACCAAATCACCCCACAGTGACCACTGGATTTCTACCCTGGGTTCCTCATTTATTCACTATTTGTTCATGTTTCCAAAGTTTGTACAGGCTCCACAAAACGAGCATTGTGTCATAGCAGAAATGGTTACAGCACAGTAGAAAGTACTCAGGATTTGTCATCAAAAAACTTGATACGCAGACATTTGTTGTGAATGTTGTTTTCCATAAGATCCATGATTTTCTTCATCTTTTTTTTTCCTATGCTGATCAGATGCAAGAAACCAAAGAGAATAATGGTTTACTGAAGGTTTTAAACATGTAAATGAGTCAGTAAATATTCAAACGATGATTAGAGAAAACCTTATCATCTAGCTGGCCCTATCATTAATGAGTTGCATAAATCTTAACACATGCTTACTTCACGTTTGCCTGAGAAACCTGACTTTTAGCTTCTTGAAAATTATATTTGACAGAGACAGCCAGTTGGTTTACTTTCTACAGCTACTTAAGCTATGTTGCCCAAGAAGTGCCCTTATGAGTTGTTTGGGTCTAAACCTGCATATCTTGACATCTTAGGATTCACCCTGAGGTTTCTTTCCTCTTCCCTTCTTTCCTGCCCCCTCCCTCCATTCCCTCCTCCCTTCTTGCTTTCCTCCTCCCTCTGTCCCTCCCTCTCTCTCCCTCTTTTTGTTCCTTCTTTCTCTCTCTCTCTTTCTTGTTTTTCTTCCTCTCTGTTTTGGCTTGGTTTTGCTTGTTCTGGCTCTGTGCTGAGTTCATCTCTAGCTCTCATTTGGGTATATACATTTGTATATACACAAATGAGTATATATATACATGTATATATATATATATACATATATATATATATACATGTATATATATATATATACATGCCATGCAAATGAGGCATCCACTGGTAGCAGCCATGATTGGTGGGTTGGTTTTATGGTCTGACCATTAAATAATCTCTAGATAGAGAGGGATCTAGTCTAACTGGAGGAGAAATGCTAGTTTTTGGTTGTTTTTGTTTTTGTTTTTAATTTCGTGTATGTGTGTGTGTTTGGGCAAGAACATGCGTGATTTCCCTGGAAAGTAGAAGAGGTCCTTGAGATCAGGATTGGTGCATTTTTATTTTCTATGCCATTCTGTCCCATGATGTAGTGGTAAAGCATAAGCTGAAAACTCCTTGTCCCTGCAATTGAGAAAAGCCTTCGCCTCTCGTTATGTAATGTGTGTGTCTGTGTGTGTATATACACACATACACACATGAGTGTGTGTGCCTGCACATGAGCGCATTATGTGTATTAATATACAGGATTTGATAATAAATTTAACTAAAAAGTCCCTTAAAGTAAATGTGCTCTGTTCTCTTTGATTTACGAACATTAATAAACTTATCTCTCCAAAATTCTATAAAGCAATTTTCCTTCAATTAAAAAATAAACAAATTTTTAAAACTTATCTAAACATCATATTCTCACAGTTACTAGCAACTTTAAAAAGAACTGAACTTCTAATGTTTTAAACATGCTAACATTTAAATGAAAGAAAATGTCTCATAGAAACCGCTAAATCAGAAGCTAAGCTCAGGTGATAAAAATGAATCCTTGAGCAAATCAGACCGGTACAATAAATTTGCTTTAAAAACAGCTATATTTATTTCCCTGACTTTACCAGTATGAGGTATACACAAATGCACGGTTTCTTTAAGGAAGATTAGGTGTTTGGGGTTTTATTTCCCTTTTTTTTTATGTTCTTGAAGACAAGTTTGGTGAATCTAATTTTCCTAAACATCTTATACTGATTTACTAAATACAGAAATTTAAAGTACTCTCACAAACACTTCAGATTCTGAACAATATAAAAGTATGTATTAAAATTGAATTGTAACTCTGACAAATTGTATTATGAATATAATACTATTCATATTAATAGTAATTGTGTCAATTTAGACATAATTATCAAATCTCATAGATGGCTTTAAGGTCTTAAACCAATATTCATTGAATTGCTCAATGTATACCATCTTTGACTATTTGACTAATTTCTAAAATACTATCAAGAAAAAATACATATATACATGTGTGTATATATATATCTATATATATATAATATAGTGTTTACTTTGTAGCTTCTTATTTTATGCAGTTTGGAGTGTATATCCCTAAGTAATGTTAACAAAAGTGTTCGTTTTTGCTTCTTGAAAAGGTTAAAAAGGGGTAAGCAGGATAGTATCGCTGCAAGAGTCATGCTATAGATGTAAAATGAGCTTGCAATTTTGTTAAAATGATTATATTTGACATGTCACCTACCTCCTAATTCTTTCCGTGAAACAGATGTTACATAGTTTGGTACAAAGTTTTATTTACCATACATGAATGCTCTCAGTTCAGTTCAGTTGCTCAGTCATGTCTGACTCTGTGACCCCATGGACTGCAGTATGCCAGGCTTCCCTGTCCATCACCAACTCCTGGAACCTGCTCAAACTCATGTCCATTGAGTCTGTGATACCATCCAGCCAACTCATCTTCTATTGTCCCCTTCTCCTCCTGCCTTCAATCTTTCTCAGCATCAGTGTCTTTTCAAATGAGTCAGTTCTTCCCATCAGGTGGCCAAAGTATGGAAGTTTCAGCCTCAGCATCAGTCCTTCCAGCGAATATTCAGGACTGATTTCCTTTAGGATGGACTGGTTGGATCTCCTTGCACTCCAAAGGACTCTCAAGAGTCTTCTCCAGCACCACAGTTCAAAAGCATCAATTCTTCAGTGCTCACCTTTCTTTATAGTTCCACTCTGACATTCATACATGACTACTGGAAAAACCATACCTTTGACTAGACGGACCTTTGTTGGCAGAGTAATGTCTCTGCTTTTTAATATGCTGTCTAGGTTGGTCATAGCTTTTCTTCCAAAGAGCAACCGTCTTTTAATTTTATGGCTGCAGTCATCATCTGCAGTGATTTTGGAGCCCAAGAAAATAAAGCCTCTCACTGTTTCCCCATCTATTTTCCATGAAATGATGGGACTGGATGCCATGGTCTTAGTTTTCAGAATGTTGAGCTTTAAGCCAACTTTTTCACTCTCCTCTTTCACTTTCATCAAGAGGCTCTTTAGTTCTTCTTCTCTTTCTGCCATAAGGGTGGTGTTATCTGTGTATCTGAGGTTATTGATATTTCTCCCGGCAATCTTGATTCCAGTTTGGGCTTCTTCCAGCCCAGCGTTTCACATGATGTACTCTGCATAGAAATTACATAAGCAAGGTGACAATATACAGCCTTGACATACTCTTTTCCCAATTTGGAACCAGTTTCTTGTTCCATGTCTGGTTCTAATTGTTGCTTGTTGGCCTGCATACAGATTTCTCAGGAGGCAGGTAAGGTGGGCTGCTTTTCCCATTTCTTGAAGAGTTTTCCACAGTTTGTTGTGATCTACACAGTCAAAGGCTTTGGTGTAGTCAATGAAGCAGAAGTAGATTTTTTTTTTCTGGAACTCTCTTCCTTTTTTGATGATCCAACTGATGTTGGCAATTTTATTTCTCATGAATGCTCTGCTAGGAGGAATAATAGCATATAGGTACAACTTAGTATGCAAGGTCATTAGATGTGCTTATTTGCTTAGGTGAAAAAGTATGATAGTTTTGTTTAAAATTAAAAGACTGGCCCTTTTAAAATGTTATATATATAACCTGAATTTCTTTTGCAGAAGGTGATTTTATTTTCCTTGGATTATGATACGTGCAAATAATGAGTCTGAAAAGAAGCAACAAAATATGCTAACATTTTGCCAAAAGTGGCTCAGTTTTGATGAACTTATTCAAAAGATTCTTTTAAAAGAGCTTTGATTCTTTTAGCAGCATAAAATTTGCTGCTAATATTTATTGATGCATAACTAGAATTAGGTTTATTCTCTGTTAAAATGTTGAATTTATCTTTGGATATTAGTCTACTCTCCTCTACTTCCTAAGATATTTAAGCTAGTACCTGGTCTATGACTGAAAGGAATAGTTAGCAAACCATGGCCACTCATCCAGTTCAGCCCAGCAACTGTTTTTGTAAATAAAGTTTATCAGAACACAAACACATCCATTTGTTTACATATTGTTGATGGGTCTACAATAGTAGAGTGAGTCATTGAAACAGAGGAGTTACAGCCTCCAAGTCTAAAGTATTTACCATCTGGTCCGTTACAAAAAGTTTACTGACCCCTTGGCTTAAAGCTTCCAATCCTTAGAAGTAGTAAAGAAGGCTACTTCTTGGCTGGCCATGAACCTTAGTCAGAGGAGAGGGAATTTCACCAGTATTTATAGACATTGGGCTTGATTCCATGTCCTTAAACTAAAAGAAACAGTGAGAACAATGCAAAATAATAGAAACTATTCAATTTCTTCAAACAGAAGTTAATTTTCTGGCCTTACAAGCTCTAGACTTGCTGACAGTGCTAAAATGTGGCTTATATGCGTAAATTAGCAATTTTTACTGAAACTATGTAAATGAATTAGCGTCAAACACAATGAGGCCAGCTTTTTGTGATCAAAAATAATCTTTGGAGATTATTTATGATCAGAGGAAAGACTGCTAAGCAAAATATGCACAGTGCTGAGAAAAAATAGACCAGAGGGATTACTGAATGTTCTTTCAGTGTAACTGAGTGTTTTCTGGCAGGGTCCCCTAGAGATTACCTGATTCTCCAGGTCAGTTCAGTTCAATTTAGTCATTCAGTGGTGTCCGACTCTTTGCTACCCCGTAGACTGCAGCACGCCACGCTTCCCTGTCCATCACCAACTCCTGAAGCCTGCTCAAATACATGTCTACCAAATCAGTGATCCATACACCCATCTCATCCTCTGTCATCCCCTTTTCCTCCTGCCTTCTATCTTTTCCACCATCAGGGTCTTTTCAAATGAGTCAGCCCTTTGCATTAGGTGGCCAAAGTACTAGAGCTTCAGCTTCAGCATCAGTCCTTCCAATGAATGTTCAGGACTGATTTCCTTTAGGATGGACTGGTTGGATCTCCTTGCAGTCCAAGGAACTCTCAAGAGTCTTCTCCAACACCACAGGTCAAAAGCATCCATTCTTCGGTGCTCAGCTTTCTTTATAGTCCAACTCTCACATCCATACATAACTACTGGAAAAACCATAGCTTTGACTAGATGGACCTTTTCTGGCAAAGTAATGTCTCTGCTTTTAAACATGCTGTCTAGGTTGGTCATAGCTTTTCTTCCAAGGAGCAAGCATCTTTTAATTTCAGGGATTATCTGATTCTCCAGGTCAGGGGTTGGCAAACTATGCCTGCAGATCAGATACTAAAACCGTCTTTTGGAAACAATGTTGAATGGGGACAGCCATACTTCCTTATTTACATATTGTCAATGACTGCTTTCACAGATAGAAAAGAGGAGTTACCCCAGAGACCAGATTGCCCATAAAACATAAAGCACTTACTATCTGGTTCTCTATGGAAAATTTGTGCTAACTTCTCCACTTGGAATGTTTTTCTTCATTTAATTTATTATTTACTGCTGATTGGGATAGTTTCCAAGTCTATAAGTATAGATAAAAACTTACTAAAAATATGTATAGCAATGTAAATGATTATTGTCTGATATGAATGCAAACTTTTTTGCCCCAATTTGGTAGAGATGAAAAAGGTTTACATATATACAAATGATAATCTTCCAAATTGAAGTTTTATTACACTATAGGATTTTAACTATTCAAAGCATCAACCACTGCAAATTCTCCACTCTCTTCAATTCTCTTTAAATAACCTCACCACTTGGTTGGTTTTCTCATTAATTGATATGTTGGATGTTCACTTTAAAATAAAAGATGTGTAAGATATATATATATTTTTTACCTGTGATTTCAACAATATTACCACCAGAAAAAATGTAAGCTGAAACCACACAAAGAATATAAATTTACAGACATCATTACTGGCAAACAATAAGATCTGATAATACCAAGTTTTAGATAAATCATTTAAAAACTATACTTATCCATGATTTATGGAAGTGTACATTAGTAAAACCACTTTAAAAAATTGTAGTTTTTTTTAGTAAATATGTACCTGTAGATTAAGAAAGATTCTTGATGATATAAGCCCTAAAGAAACCTATACACAGATTCACAAGGACACTTACGAGAAGGTTCATAACAGAGTAGTTTGCAATAGCAAACAAATCTAGAGATAAAACTCTAAGAGCAGCAGAAAAAAATCATAGTATGTGCATGGAAAATAAAAAATAAATTCATTATAATTGCATGCAACCATATGGAAGAATTCCAAAATACACACCTTCCTAGATTTATAAAGGTTTTGTGTGTATGTGTGTGTGTGCTAAGTCACTTCAGTCGAGTTGGACTCTTTGTGACCCCATAGACTGTACCCTGCCAGGCTCCTCTGTCCATGAGATTCTCTGGGCAAGAATGCGGGAGTGAGTTGCCACGCCCTCCTTCAGGGGATCTTCTGGATTCAGGGATCGAACTTGCATCTCTTAGTCTCCTGCTCTGGCAGGTAGGTTATTTACCACTAGCCACCTGGGGAGCCCCAAAAGGGGTTACTTTCTCATAAACCCATCTTCAGATGTAAATAACGTAAGTAAAAAATGCATTTAATATACATAACCCATTGAACATCTAGCTTACTTAAGCGTGCACTAGCTTACAGTTAGGTAAAATCATCTAACTCAAAGTCAATTTTATAATTAAGTGTTGAATATCCCACGTGATTTATCAAAAGTGAGAATGAATGATGGTAAATGTATCAGGTGTTTACCTTCTTGATTGCACGGTTGATTAGGAGCTATGGTTCTTTGCTGCTGCTCCACATCTAAAAGGGATCAAACTGCAGATCACTAGCCCAAAGAAAGATCAAAATCTGAAGTACAGTTTCTACTGAATGCATAGTGCTTTCAAATCCTCTTAAATTTGAAAAATCCTAAGTCATACCATTGTAAGTCAGGGATCACCTCTACAGAGTTGAATTTAAAAAGCAAGTCAAGGAAGAATACATACACCATGACTGCATTTATATAAAGCTAAAAATTATGCAGAGCCACTATATGTTATTTAGAGATACAAACATATAATACATTCATCAGAATTCAGCATAGTTGCTACTTCTGAAGCTGTAGAGAAGGATGTAGAATCTAGGAGAGGTGACAAAGAACTTGAAAAAGTCATGTTTTCTTTCTTAAACTGGGTGGCAAAAGTTGGGAGTTTGATTTATAGCTATTTTTAAGTTATTCTTTTTTTATATCTTCAACATTTAATATACATAAATTTTAGAAAACACTTTGGAGTGACAACCAAAATGGATTGCAAAAACAAGGAACTCAAGGCGAACAGATCTTCATATATCAGTCAAGATTCTTTTTTAAAAAAATTGAAATATATTTGAAATGTAACTCTATTTAAGGTGTAGGATGAGTTGATGTGATACTTTTATATATTGCAGAATGGTTGACATTTTAATGTTACTAACATCTCTATCATGTCACATAATTATCATTTCTGTCTTAGAGTGGGACTAGTCAAGATCTAGTCTCTTAGCAAGTTTGAAATTTAGTATCTGGTATTGTTGCATGTAGTCAATATACTGTGTGTTACATCATGAAGGCTTATCTACTAGTGGCAAATTTGTACCCTTAAAGCAGTCAAGATTCTTTGATTTGTAAATGAACAATAACAACCGAACAAGCAACAACTGGTTTATGCAAAAAGGGAACATGTTGGCTGAAATAAATGAAAAGTCTAGGGTCTTAGCCATTGCTTGATGGAAGGGAAGAGCGTGATCAAACTATGTCTCCAGGTCCCAATTTCTCTGAGTTCTGCTTCCTCTGTGTTGTGTCTGTTGTGAGATAGACCCTTTGGGTTGGTAAGGTGGCTGTAACAGCCCTATTATCACATTTTCTGGGTTCAAGCCTTCAAGTACAGTGGAAAAGAAAATATGCCTCTTATCTAGTAGTCCTAGCAAAAGTTTTTATCATATCACATTGGCTCACTTCGGATCACGCTACCATCCTGGACCAGCCATTGGCCAGTGGGTATACAACCCTCTGATTAGCTGGAAAAAAACCACACATGTACTCCTTAAGTTGGACTGGGAATGAACACTGGGTCTGCATAATCAGGGGTGGTAAAGGGATAACTGATCAAAAAAATCAAGTTTTGTTTCTCCAAAAGAGAAGTCAAGTCTAGGTGGCCAAAATCAAAATGAAAAATCAAATCAATCCCAGAATCTAACTTACCCTCAGCCTGACCAGAAATCCTGGTCTAGTTTAACTGGAAGCAGGAGAATCAACCCAGCAGGTAAGCATCTGTCTAGGCCCAGGTTCTTCCGTCTCAGTTCCCCAGGAAGCTGAGACCAAAGCAGAGTCTTTCAACTTTCTGTTCACCAGGGAACTTCCTAGAGCAGGAGATAGGAGCAAGGAGAATGAAACAAGACTGAGACACCATCCAAAGACACTCAGCCACCCATTACACGTAACTTGTCCTGAGGGCCATCCACCAAGAAGGGCTGTGTTAGTCACTCAGCCGTGTCCAGCTCTTCATGTCTCTATGGACACTAGCCCGCCAGGCTCCTGACCTCAGGAATTCTCCAGGCAAGAATATTGGAGTGGGTTGCCATTCCCTTCTCCAAGGGATCTTCCCAACAGAGGAACTGAATCCTGGTCTCCTGCATGGCAGGCAGATTCCTTACCAATTGAGCCACCAGAGAAGCCCAGAAGGGCTGTAAATCGCCCCCATCGCCCCCATCTCCCCTTAATCAAAGGTTTTTACTCTGCAGGTCGCAGATGCAATGGACTGAGATGGGAGATGCCCTGGAATGGGAAGCAAGGGATGATGTGAGATGCTGCCAAACTGTACCTGTGGGAGGTGTCTGTGATCCACACAGAGCCAGTTGCTGCCATACCAGCTGGGACAGGAAGCGGGTGAGACAGAACAGATCAGAGACTGTGCCTTGGGTAGGGAGACTCATGGGGGTAGATTTCATGACTGAGCCTTGAGTGCAATCGCTTCAGTGACACAAGAGGACCCCTCCAACAGCATTTTTCTCACTCCTGTCCTAGAGGCTTCAGGGCTCCATTATTTCCGTTGTCTCCTCTCAAAACCTGCTCGGTACACCCAGGACTAGGTGGGAGGGGTCGCTCTCTCAGGTACATCACTTCCTTGCCTGATGTTCTGCTAAATTGATTGCTTAACTCCTGGGGCAAATTTCAGCAAATAATCACTATCCAGGCTGGGTTTCTGTGGGGCCCTTCCCACTTCGCCTGAAGCCCAGCAACCATGTGCCCAAGTGGAAAACTAGGGTGAGGTCAGGACAGCACCGTGAGGATGAGAAAAGGATTGAAAGCTTGGGGGTAATTTAACTGAAGGGGAGTGGAGAGAGAGTCCAGAATATGTGGCTTGCAGATAGTTGGGAGCATGGTATTCCCATAAAGGGACTGTTTTCTCGTTGTGTGAACTGTTTTAGCTCCTTGAAGGTTAACTTTTCATGTAGCATTCTGTGCTGCTCTGGTGTGTAATTGGTTTCTGGGGGTCAGTAGTGCCTCATGAAAAAGCCCATTTGAAAAAAAAAAAATCAATCTGCAACATCACAGTGGAAATAATTCCATGCTTAGCTACAGAAACTCCAGAAACACATTTCATTGATGAAAAGCTTTTAAAAATAATATAGACCTTTATTTCCTCATCCATAAAATGATGGGGTTGGATTAGGTGATCTTGAGGTCACTTGTTTTCCTTTGTCTTGGTTGCTAGGAAGCATAAAGCTCCAGTTGCTGCCGATTTTAGAAAGGAGTTTGGGGTTTGGGTTTGTTTTTCTCTCTCTGTCTTGCTCTGTCCCTTTTACCTTCTCACTCTGTGTTAACGGCTTCAGTGTATATGGGTCTCTTTGTTTATGGTGAGCCATTGTAAATCCCTTGGGTAACATATACAACCAAGATTCCTTTCATTTCTAAGACTATGATTCTAATAATGCCGATACTTGCTTTTCCCATCTGAAAAAATATAAGCAGCAATTCCTGCAGCTCTCTTTGCCCAGATGCTGAATCTCGGGTACACTGAAGCATCAGATGTTAATCACAGTTAAGAAAGGCTTCAAGGCGCCCTGTGCCGTCAGAGCTCCGACCTTGACCACTGACAAGCCTGGGATGCCCCAACGGATTCCTCGCTGTACTGGCTTTCATCATCACCAGACTCCCTCCTCAAGCACGAGGCTCCAGCTCTGCCATCTGCTTTGAGGTTTCATCTCGGAATTTATCTTGTATCTTTCTTACACTCAACCTACATCAGCGGCACGAAGACACCTGGGACCCCCTGAGGCTTCGTCTGCGCAGGCGCATGGCGGACCCTCAGGGAAGCCCGACAGACTGGTGATGGCTAGGCCCTTCCTAGGTGGTCTCTCTCATCTAAGACGCTGGAAGAGGACGCAGAGTCACCTGACCCACCTCCTTCTTCCGTCCTGTCCTGTCATTCCCTCCTGCCACTGTGCTGATTTCTCTGCCTCCGCGGACCCGAACTCTGTGTTTCAGCTGCCTCCCCGACCCTGAGTTTCCCTTCGTTTTCTCTGCCGTTTGATTCTTTTTCTTCCCTCATCAAATGCCTCTTCCCTCAGGAATAGCTTAAATGTTGTTTGATATTCGACAGCTTCAACCCCATATTTTTAAACAAAGGGAAATGACTTTTATCCCATCTCTTTTGAGCTCATGACTGTGGCCTGGAAGGAATGAGGCAAACCTGTGACTCAACCGCACATAACCATCCTGGGCTTGGAGCTTTTGCGGGCGTGGCAGGGCGGGGGTTATTGGTCTTTGTATAAGTAGAAAGTTCCACGTTCACGCAGCTTTTCTCCTTGCCTCCTCGGGCAGAAAATCCATTCCCGACTGCAAGAGTGAGCTGGATGGGTGAACTCAGAAAGCTCCTGGCAGGCCAGTCCTTGTCTGCCTGGATAAATTGGGGATGATGACAGGGAAACCACTTTCTACACAGGCGCCAGATAAGTGAGCGCGACCTGTGGTCCCCAGAGGAAGGGAAACCGGCGTCATCACACCTCTGATACCCGCGAGATGTTTTCCTAGGTTCATGGATTGTCACTTAATTCTAATAACAGCCGATTAGGAGATGATCCTTGAGCCGTTATGCAGATGCATAAACTGAGGTGTGTTTTTTAAAATTAATTCATTTATTTTAATTGGAGGCTAATTACTTTACAATATTGCAGTGGTTTTTGCCATACACTGACACAAATCAGCCATGGGGGTACATGTGTTCCCCATCCTGAACCCCCACCCCCCACCTCCCTCCCCACCCCATCCCTCTGGGTTTTAAGATGTTAGGTCTTTTCCAAGACCCAGGTGCACCGCCAGTAGGTGGCAGAGGGGAGATTACAACCTAGGTTTGTCTGATTGCAGAGCCCAGGCCCCTTTTACCAGGCCCCATACAAAGTCTTTTATTAAAATTGGAGAATAATTGCTTTACAATACTGTGTTACTTTCTGCTGTCCAGTGAAGTGAATCAGCGATAGAAATGTAGTGGTTAATTGCTCAGTCATGTCCCACTCGGCAACCCCACGAACTATAGTCCACCAGGCTCCTTCTGTCCATGGGATTCTCCAGGCAAGAATACTGGGGTGAGTTGCCATTGCCTTCTCCAAGAGATATTCCCGACCCAGAGATTGAACCCAGGCCTCCTGCATTGCAGGCGGATTCTTTACCACCTGAGCTATAGGGAAGTCCCATATCCTTTCCCCCTTGGACCTCCCTTCCATCCCCTCATTCCTTTATATGTACTTTCTCAACTCATCACAGTAACAGCTGTCCAAGGTGAGTATTAGCATCCTCAGTTTACAAATGCGGAAACTGAGATGCAGAAAAATCTATTAACTTGTCCCAATCTGTGCTGCTGTGAAATGACAAGGCCGTTCCCACGCAGGCTTGGTCCAGAGGCCACATGTATGTCATACCCCGATTAAAGAGGCAGAGCACTTGCTGCCCAAGGAGGATGGCGTGGGATGCTGAGACCTCAGGTCCAGAGCGGGCAGATCTGGTCTGCAGCAGGCCAGAGTTCTCAGACGTTCTGCTGGGCTCCCATCAGCGCGTACTTAAGCCCCAGGGAGCCTGGCACACAAACAGTGTGCAGTCTTTCTGTGCCAGGCCTTTCCCTCTGCCCCGAGAGCACTGGTCTGTCGGGGCAGCTGCACCACTAATGGCCCATATGGAGGAGCTGCAGCCCACTTATCTGTAAAGAATGCGACCAGAGAGACTGACAGTAGGCAGCAGCTTGGCTGCCCTGGGGAGGATCCCATTTGGAAACCAAAGCAGGGGGCCTGGAGACTGCAGTCACCCCACCAGTGGCCCAGCCCAGCCCTGGCCACGGGAGCCAGTCGCCACGGGGCAAAGCTGCTGAGTTTGGTGCAGAGAAATTGCTAATCAGATTTTCAGCCCCACTACCACACACACACACACACACACACACACACACACACACACACGCCACTTCCCCACCTCAAGCAAAGCAGCACAACCAGCTCTCCTGCTGTGAAGTCGGAAAATATCTATGGAGACAGAGCAACAGGAAAAATACAACCAAAGCAAAACAAACCCAGACTTTTCCATAACAAAACGGCCTCTGTACTGACTACTGTAATGCCTGTCCTCCCAGCGCACCAGAATGTCTATTTTAGAAATGAAGCTTTGTGACTTCCCCCATGCTCCAGTGGTTAAGATTCTGTGTTTCCAATGTAGGGGACGCAGGTTCATCCCCTGGTTGGGGAACTAAGATCTCACTTGCCAAGTGCTACGGCAAAAAAGAAAAGTCTTAGAAGTGAACCTTTTCTTCTTTCCTCTTCTGTCCCAGCCCTATGACTGTTGAACCCTGCCTGGCACTGATTTAATGATCATTAAAGAAGCAGATGGGAAAATCATGAAACGCATCAGTGGGGAGGGAAGAACACTGCGAAGGCAGAAACGAGCCTGAGAGGGGCTTTGACATGGTGGTCTTTTCCGAGGCTGGAGGGCTACTGACAGGTAAGCCTGTGATGGCAAAAGAGCCTTGGGAAGAGGAGCTCAGACACCTCCATGTGGCTCGAAAGGAAGCTTGTGAATCTGGGAGACTGACGCACACAGTGAGATTCTCTGAAGATGGCAACATGGTCTGGCTTTTAAGAAAAGTGACCTGTTTGTCTGCACTTGGACTGACTGTTGAGCTCTGCCGGGAAGGAAGGCCCCTGTGTAAGGCAAAAGCAGAAATGCCTGTCCCTGTGGGAAGGAAGGAGCAGAGAGGATGCTGGAAGGGATGGATGGAGGCGGTGGAAGGTGGAAGGCAGGGCCTGGGAGGAAGGACGGGAGGGGGCTGGGCTCAGAAGCCCCAGGCAACCTCAGCTTCGAACTCCCGGGTCAGCTGAGCAAGATCGTGGACTGCAGAATGTGGTGTGTTTTGACACCAAGGTGAAGCCTGCATGTATGGGCAATATCTTGTTCCCTGGGGCAATATGTTCTTGACTGATAGCAGGAGGGGAGAGTCTATCATACAGAGTGAAGTAAATCAGAAAGAGAAAATCAAATAATGTATTTTAACGCCTATATGAGGAATCTAGGAAAATGGTACAGATGAACCTGTCTGCAGGGCAGGACTAGAGATGCAGAGGTAGGGAATGGATGTGCGGACGTGGAGGGGTGGGTGAATTGGGAGATTAGGGTCGACAAAGTGTCAGTCACTCAGTCGTGTCAGACTATTTGCAATCCCATGGACCGTAGCCCACCAGGCTCCTCTGTCCATGGAATTCTCCAGGCGAAAATACAGAGTGGGTAGCCATTCCCTTCTTCAGGGGATCTTCTCAACCCAGAGTTTGAACCCGGGTTTCCTGCATTCAAGTGGACTCTTCATCATCTGAGCCACCAGGGAAGCCCTTGGTTCTATATATTCATCATTAGTTTAATTCCTCCATATTTCTCCTATATTTGAGTTTGTCACTTCGAATGATATCCTGTGTATTGATTGTACCTTGAGACTGATTGGTGATGTAGATGTGTTGGTATATTAATTTTATAACTAACATCCTTATTAACTTTTGTTATCAGTTTTAATATTTTAATAATTATCCTGCATTTCCCATGTGTACAGTCACATTATGTGCAAAAGTAACTTTCTGACATTTGGGCCAGTTCTTTTCTTTCTTCTCCATATATCGGATAATTCTTCAAAATATTACTCAATATGTGTTGATAATAGACATCTTTATCTTGTTTCTAACTTTAATAAGAACTCTATTAATCTTTTCACCAAGTCTGATGCTGGTTTTACATAACATAAAATCAAGTCAAAAGTATGTTTAAATTTTATTAATAACTTTTTCTTAATCCTTTTATTCCTTTTTATTAAGTCTACTTTTTAAATCAGTAAAGGTATATTTTATTAAATATTAATAACTTTAAAGATTTGTTGAAATAATACATTATTATTTTCTTTTACTTACATAACATAGTTCTTTACATGCTGGGTTTTTTCCTTAATTTATTGAAAATATACTGATATAGAGTGTTGTGTTAGTTTCAGGTGTAAACAAAGTGATTATACATATATATACATATACATATATTCTTTTATTAGATTTTTAAATTCTTTTTAAGTTTTAGATTCTTTTAAGGTTCTGTTACTTTATAGGTTATTCAGTTCAGTTCAGTTCCGTTCAGTCGCTCAGTCGTGTCCGACTCTTTGCGACTCCATGAATCGCAGCACGCCAGGCCTCCCTGTCTATCACCAACTCCCGGAGTTCACTCAGACTCACATCCATTGAGTCGGTGATGCCATCCAGCCATCTCATCCTCTGTCATCCCCTTTTCCTCCTGCCCCCAATCCCTCCCAGCATCAGAGTCTTTTCTAATGAGTCAACTCTTTGCATGAGGTGGCCAGAGTACTGGAGTTTCAGCTTTAGCATCATTCCTTCCAAAGAACACCCAGGACTGATCTCCTTTAGAATGGACTTGTTGGATCTCCTTGCAGTCCATGAGACTCTTAAGAGTCTTCTCCAACACCACAGTTCAAAAGCATCAATTCTTCAGCGCTCAGCTTTCTTCACAGTCCAACTCTCATATCCATACATGACCACTGGAAAAACCATAGCCTTGACTAGACGGACCTTTGTTGGCAAAGTAATGTCTCTGCTTTTTAATATGCTATCTAGGCTGGTCATAACTTTCCTTTCAAGGAGTAAGCGTCTTTTAATTTCATGGCTGCAGTCACCATCTGCAGTGATTTTGGAGCCCCCCAAAATAAAGCCTGACCCTGTTTCCACTGTTTCCCCATCTGTTTCCCATAAAGTGATATTAAGTATGGTTCCCTGTGCTATACAGCAGGTCCTTGGTGTTTATTTTATATATGCTAATATATATCTGTTAATTCAGAACTCCTCGTTTATTCCTCATCTTTCCCTTCTGGTAACCATAAGTTTGTGTTCTATGTCTATGAGTTTATTTCTGTTTTGTGAGTAAATTCAGTTGTATCCTATTTTAGATTCCACGTATAAGCAATATCATATAACATTTGTCTTTCTCCATCTGACTTGCTTCATTGAGTGTGATCATTTCTAGGCCCATCCATGTTGCTGCAAATGGCTAAATGCTGTCTTGACCCAGTTATAAGGACCTGGCTAGGCTGGTCAGTTCTCCGTGAGCAGCTAAGTCCGCAATCCCACCAAATCTCTCCTGGAGGCATCTACACTGCGGGCCATCCTATTCCTGGGGCCATCAAGGCCATCAAGGGCCATGTTCCAGTCACCCAGGCACTGTCTATACCTGGAGCCAACTAAGATCGTGCAAAGCCCCTAGTTCTCTGCCTGCTTTCCCCGCCTCACTCATTCTTTCCTGCAGACACCACGAGAAGGACATTTATTCTTTCCCTGGACCTCCTGCCCCACCTCTGCCACCCCCAAGGGGCCCAGGAGCCTGCAGAACTCTCAACAGGGTCCCGTAAGGAGCAAAACACCAACTCTTTCTGGTCTCTCTCTCTCGACCTTTATCTGGCCTCACCACACCTCACCCAAGGCACTAGTGTGAACATAACATGTTGACATGTTGAACAACGCGATGTGTTTTACAGTATTCAACCCTTAACATTTCTTTTTGCTTTTAACTTTGGTAAGACGGTCTCTCTTTTTATTAGAGTATAATTGCCTTATAACACTGTGTTCGCCTCTGCTGGGCAGTGAAGTGGCTCTGCTATGTGTGTGCATACGTCCCCTCCTTCTTGGACCTCACCCGCCCAGCCCACCCCTCTAGTCATCACAGAGCACCAAACCAAGTTCCTTGTGCCATATAGCAGGTCCCCACTAGCTATCTGTTTTACACATGGTGGTGTATACATGTCAATCCTAATATCCCAGTTCACCCCACCCTCCCCTTCCCCCCGTATCCACATGGCCATCCCTTATGTCTGTGGCCCTATTCCTGCGCTGCCAATGTGCTCACGTGTACCATGTTTCTAGATTCCATATATATATGTGTGTTGGAACACGACATTAGTTTTCTCTTTCTGACTTACTTCACTCTGTATGACAGACTCTAGCTCCATCCACATCTCTGCAAATGATCCATTCTTTGATCAAGTATATTAATCTTCTAATATGCTACTTGCTCCTATGCAAAGGTGTTTTACTTTGGAATTTTGGATTTTTATACTAAATACATAGTCATAAGTTCGTTGAATGTGTACATATGTGTTTTAACAATGCTTTGACAGGTTCTCTTGTCAATATTATCCTGGTTTTAGAAACTCAGTGTGGAGTATGTCCTCTTTTTCCATGTGTACTGGAACAGTTTACAGCATCTAAGAATTCCCTGTTCCTCAAAGGTGTGAAAGAATCAGCCTGTGGGACAGTCTGCACCTGAGAGGGGTTGGGGAAGCAGGATTGGGTAGCTCTGGAACTATTTTTCTCCTACGGCAATTGTTATGTGTGTGTGTGTGTGTGTGTGTGTGTGTGTGTGTGTGTGTGTGTGTGTGTGTGTGTGTTTTTAAGGTTTTTCTGGAATAAATTGTTGTCTCATTTCTGACAAGCACAAAGTGGGCATCTGGAGGGAAAAATGCTAAGATACCCGGCGCCAGATTCCCTCACTCAGCTCCAGTCCAGGGCACCCTGCCAGCTCTGAGCTGCCCATCGACCTCCAGGAGGCCTTTCCTGGACCCACGGGGGCACATTGCCCCAGCTGCTTGTTTGGACACTGAATCAGCACTCTCTGATGGAACTCAAAAGGGTTTGGGAGTATTTGTTCATTTAACAGTTTGAGAGCACTCACTTGGAAAACAGATGAAATAGTTTTCCAGTTTTTCATGAGTCTGTGCTGGTGAGGTCAGAGCAGAACTCACAACTCAGGACCACAGGCAGGACAAGGAAGGCTTCTGAAGTGAGACAATATCCTTCCTTTCTAGGGTCCAAGAGCCTGTGTCTACAGTTGTGTGGATACACCTGCAGCAGGAAGGGCCTGAAGGGGAGGACCCTGGATGCAGCCACCCTGGCATGTTTAGTGCAAGAGCATAGCAAGGCCCTGGGTGCCTGCTGTTCCCAGCAAAGGCGGCAGCTTGGTTGCACCAACACCAGAAGAAAAATGACACACGGAAGATGTGGAGAAGAGATATAAAGCCCATCACAGACTTTGGAAAAGGTGGTGAACGCTGGTCCTCCCAGGGCACAAAAGCTCAGCTTTGAGCAGAACGCAGCTAGTGGGATCCGTTCACCTGCAATTTGTTTTTAATTAGCTAACCCATTACTGGAAACAAGGGTGGAATGTATCTTACAGTTCGTTATTCAGATGCAAAGGTAGACCAAAGACTTGGGTTCTCAGTCTTCTTTATAAATTATCTCCACGCCCACTCCCCAGGAGCCCAGATCCTATTCCATACCCTGACTCCAATAGCATCATCGCACTGTCAGTCACCATGAATTTCCAAAAGTTTTTGGTGAAGAACTAAGTAAAAACGAAAGAGAAGTGATGAGTCTTGCAAGGCCTCTGCTCTGATCAGGCTAGTCTGGGAGTCACACAGAAGACAATCCATTCCAAGGGGTGGGTGCTGTGAACGAAAAATGTTGCCTGCCATGTCAGTAAACAGAGGAGGTTGCCATAACATTACAGCTGCCCGGAAGGTAAGCCCAGAGGGTAATCAGGATGGAGACAAAGAATGCCTGGCATTTAGCAGTCAGCAATCCGCCACTCCCCGCCGGGTTGCAGGGCACCCTGAGGAGACTCAGGATGGAAAAGCACAGAATTCTAGTCCCAGATAGTACGGGGTAGGTCAAAGGCATGATTTCAGTGAGCCCAGACTCTTGCATCGTCCTAGGGCTTTCCAGATGGCGCGAGTGGTAAGGAACCTGCCTGCCAATGCAGGAGACGTAAGAAACATGGGTTCCATCCCTGGGTCGGGAAGATCGCCTGGAGGAGGAAATGGCAACCCACTCCAGTATTCTTGCCTGGAGAATCCCATGCACAGAGTAGCCTGGGGGCCTACAGTCCATGGAGTCACAAAGAGTTAGACACAACTGAAGCGACTTAGCACACGCACAGAATAACATTAAATTCACTAACTTGAGATGTCCAGTTTTCTTTAATTAAGAGTAATCTTTTGATGTTCCAACTATCTGTTTGTGTTGTTGTTGTTGTTGCAAAAGCTCCTGTATATCCTGTCTTACTGTACCCCGCCCCAACACCGTTGCCTCTTCAGAACAGTCTCAGCATTATCTGAGATGGTGTGTCCCAGGCTTGAAGTCCCCAGAATGTCTGCCAATTAAAATGTGATTCTCAACTTTTTGATTATGCTTTTCTTTTTTTCTTTTTCAGTTGACAGGACTGAATGTGGACAGGGGTAGGAAAAGGGTTTCTCCATGAAAGTTTCTACCCAGAGATGAAGGGTTAAAGTGTTTTCACAAAGTAGCCAAAGGGAGCTGTTTTCCACTGTTGCTTTGTAATAAGGAAAACAAATGACAATATGAAATTATCCCCCATAAACTTACTCTGGTTTCAGGCTGTGTTGATGATGGCATCTTAAAAATGCTAATTGTCAGCAGTCTCATAAAATAAAGGTTCACAGCACCATCATTTGCAATGGCCAGAACATGGAAGCACCCTAAAGTGCCCATCAACAAATGAATGGGTAAAGAAGATGTGAGATAACATCTATTTTGAAGTAAGTTTCAGTGTAATGTAATGTATGAAAATATTAAATTGCTATGTTGTACACCTGAAGCTATCTTCATGCCATAAATCAACTATACGTCAATTAAAATACAGTAAATGCACTCAAAAATAAATAAAATACATATCATTCTGCCATCAGGGGACAATTTGGAATAGACGAAGGACTGTGTGAAGGGTCATTCTCACCCTTCATCCAGTACCCTCTGGTTTAGGAGAACCCACAAAGGGTTCACACATCTTGGAAAAATCATTAAAAAGTATCAAAACAAGGGTTTGATTCACCCTTAAGCTCCACTTGTGATCTTAGTGACAGAAATGTCCTCAGTTTTTCCTGAGCAATTGGTTTTCAGGATCCACCTGAGGTCCTCCCATACCTTCTTTGAACAAGTAGCACATGAAAATGGGAAAATGAGAGTCAAACCACAGGTCAGAAGAACCAGACTGTGGCTCTGCCTCCAAGAAGACTAGTTGAGTGACCTTGGACTTGTCATTTCTCTTCTGTGGGTCTATGTTTGCTCACTCAACCCATGAAAATTCATTCCATTAATTCAAGCTTCAAACATCTTCTGGGTGTCTTGTATGCTGTGCCAAACACAATAAAAGACACTGGGGAAATGAAGGTGAAGGTTGGGTCCTTATCGCTGCTTAGCTTATGGTGTGTTTTAGTTTGTTTGCTTGCTTGTTTGTTTGGCTGTACAGCACGTGGATCTTATAGTTCCTGGACCAGAGACCAAAGCTGTGCCTCCAATACGGGAAGAACAGTCTTAACCCCTGAACCACTACGGAAGTCCTTGTTTTTCTACAGAATGATATGTGTTATCATTAAGATCAGTGTAATGATTTTCTTTTGGATGGGCATTCAAGACTTTAGATAATCCCCAAAGTCCTTTTATTTAGGTGTCATTTTCAAAACATTTAACAAGGGTTAAGAGAGCTCACTGCCTTTTTGATCACAGCCAACACTGTTGTTTGTTTCTATGTCCTCTTTGCCAACAATGTCCAGTTTTGTTCGGGTGGCCATGTGCCAGGTCTCAGGAGGTGAACTGTGATGGAGCCTCATCAAGCATCAGACCCCTTGCCCTCTGTCCGTGATTGATCTGGGGTCGTGTTAGCTCAGTTCATACCAGTGAGCTGTAGGATGACGTCCATTGGGGAGCTTCTGGAAAAGATTTTTGTCTCTGCTGTAAGAGAGGGTCACAAGAAGAACTCTGTCTCACTTGCTGTCTTACTCACTGCTTACTCTCTCCCTATTACTGTGCTGGCTTCTTGCCTAATTCCTACTTTAGGGGGCACAATCATACGAAGAGCTAACAACTGAGGATGAGCTGGCCATTTGGCACCATTACGGGAGAAGACTCTTGAGAGCCCCTTGGACTGCAAGGAGATCAAACCAGTCAATCCTAAAACCAGCCCTGAATATTCATTGGAAGGACTGATGCTGAAACTGAAGCTCCAATACTTTGGCCACCTGAAGCAAAGAGCCACTAACTCATTGGAAAAGGCACTGATGCTGGGAAATTTGAGGGCAGAAGGAGAAGGGGGTAACAGAGGATGAGATGGTTGAATGGCATCACTGACTCAGTGGACGTGAGTTTGAGCAAATCCCAGGAGATGGTGAAGGGCCAGGAAGCCTGGCATGCTGCAGTCCATGGGGTCACAAAGAGTTGGCATGACTTAGCAACTGAACAGCAACAACATGGGACACTAAGAAATCTCACACGTCTCTACAGGCTCTAGGGTGGAGATCTGTGCCAATCTAGAAGCCAGCCAGCTCTAGACTTATTATTATAGTAAGTGCAAAATATGTATGTCGTATGTTTTCACTACTCTTACTCAGATGTTCTGTTTTTGCTGCATTCCTTATTCATGCGTTGATATGATATTTTCTGCTGCTTAACTGCCTGTATATGTGCAAGAGAATCTTATACCAAGAGAAGGTTGCAACTTCACCTTTCAGCTCAGAGAATCCCCTGGGCTGGAATACTCAGAAATTTTAGCATCTTTAAAGAAATTAGTACAAAGAATCCCCCTTTCCCCTCCCAGGAAGCAGGTCTCCCTGCCCCATCCTCCAACCGAGCACTGCTCTGGAGGCCTGGCTCCTTATGTCCTATGAAAACGCAGTGTCGAAGCCTCTCTGTCTTTGCTTGCAAGTGGAATTTCTAGGCTTAGCCAGAGACAAAGGTGGTTGAGCTGGACCCAGTTCTTTGCCCCTTCCATCCTCTACATTTCCTTCCCATTCTGAACTGGTGGAGAAGAGATCACAAACATTTTTAAGTTACATTGAGAGAAGGTAAGTAGTCTGCAAAGAATTTTTTTTTAAGTTTGTGTTAATTCAGAAAAGACCCATAAGTGATTTAAGTCTGAAAGGACACCAACCCACATCAAATCCAAACTCGTTTTCTTCAGAATGTTGGGTTGACAGACATAGGATCACCCATGCAAACTGTGCTTGAATTACGGGAAACGTGAAGCTGATGATTTTGGAACCTGTAGTTGGTGGGGCAGAGGGGTAGTTCGCTGGTGGCTCAGATGGTAAAGAAGGAAATGGCAACCCACTGTAGTACTCCTGCCTGGAGAATTCCATGGACAGAGGAGCCTGGCAGGCTACAGGCCACAGGGTTGCCAAAGAGTCAGACAGGACAGAGTGACTAACACTAGCGGGGTGGGTCAGGGGAGAAACAGTTGGCCCCAGGGGATAAGGAATCAGAATTGTTGTTTAAACATTACGAGAAATTATTGAAGGTACAAAAGGTCACTAAAGTTAGGAAACGCAGGAGATTAGGGAGAGTCTGAAGGTGGTCCCCGGTGTAAAAGTCATGAAATGTAAGTGGCTGCTTGCTCTGGCGCGTTTTTTCTTTGGCAGATTAGAAACTGCTAAGGAAGCATGTGCTAAATTATTGACCACCTGGCAGAAAAAGGACTCGCAGTTTTTTGATGAGGTTAGAAATATTTTTATATATGACATTGAAGAGAGGAAGGATTCATGAGGTGAGATAAATTCCATGCGAATTTAGCAAGTACTGGTGAAAACTCCATTAAGTCCCAGCTCTCCTATCAACCATGTGTACTGTGAGAGGTGCAAAAGGATTCGCCCTGTTATTTCAGTTGACTCAGGCAGAGGAGAAGACGGTCCCAGCATCAGGGAAACAAACCACACAGGGTTCCTGGATGGAGGGGGGAAGCAGGAGAAACTGTAAAGCAGCAAATTTACAAGTTTCTGCTTTCATAATAAGAGTGAACACCTAGACACATTCAGGGACTCTCTTCTGTCAGGGGAGGCCCCATCTTCTACTTCTAGTGCATTAGCAAAACCCTGCTGGCATCATGGAAACATTTAGAAGTTCAAGTGCAGTCAGGAAAAGGTCCTGGCGGCACATGTAAGAAGCCTACAACCTTGAGAGGCTCTGGGTTCTGTCCCATGTTTCTGCCCTCAACCTATTCCTGCAGAAGGGATTTCGGTCTCTTTTGTATGAGGTTGGTGGTGCCACCTGTGACCACAGGGAGAGGGGAACCAGCAGGACTGCACAGCAAGGATCAGGTATTTACAAACACCGATCGTCTATGAATAACCTTGGTCCACATTCAGCTTCCACATTCAATAGGACCTCTGTGGCCTGTGCTTAGAAAACTGCATTACCTCTTTGCCTCCCTCCAGACACTTTCATACAATTATTTCTCCTAATAAAATCCTTGTATGCTTAGCCTGTCTTGGCATCTGCTTTTCAGAAGATCCTGACTAATATCTTTCCTAACTAGTACAGTAAGTCTCTTAGATACAAATGGGTTCCTTTCCAAGAGCTTGTGCATATGGCCAATTTGTAAGTCCAACACAGTTAGCCTAGATGCCCAACTACAGCAATCAGCTTGTATAGTCCTGTACTGTAAAGGGTTTATAATAATTTTCACACAAATAATACATGAAAAACAAACATATTAAAAATACATTTATAATATTACGGTATAGTGCCTAGAGGAGAGTGAAAAAGTTGGCTTAAAACTCAACATTCAAAAAATGAAGATCGTGGCATCCAGTCCCATCACTTCATGGGAAAGAGATGGGGAAACAGTGGAAACAGTGACAGACTTTATTTTTGCTGGCTCCAAAATCACTGCAGATGGTGACTACAGCCATGAAATTAAAAGACGCTTGCTCCTTAGAAGAAAAGCTATGACCAACATAGACAGCATATTAAAAAGCAGAGACATTACTTTGCCAACAAAGGTCTGTGTAGTCAAAGCTATGGTTTTTCCAGTAGTCATGTATGGATGTGAGAGTTGGACCATAAAGAAAGCTGAGTGCTGAAGAATTGATGCTTTTGACCTGTGGTGCTGAAGAAGACTCTTGAGAGTCCCTTAGACTGCAAGGAGATCAAACCAGTTAATCCTAAAGGAAATCAGTCCTGAATATTCATTGGAAAGACTGATGCTGAAGCTGAAGCTCCAATACTTTGGCCACCTGATGTGAAGAACTGGCTCATTGGAAAAGACCCTGATGCTGAGAAAGATTGAAGGCAGTAGGAGAAGGGGATGACAGAGGATGAGATGGTTGGATGGCATCACCAGCTCGAAGGACATGAGTTTGAGCGAGCTCTCTGAGATGGTGATGGACAGAGAAACTTAGCATGGTGCAGTCCATGGGGTTGCAAAGAGTCAGACACGACTGAGCGACTGAACAACAGCAAAAGTACCTTGTAAAGTCCAGCAGAACTGCACAATAGCTGGCATCCAGGGGTGACAGCAAGTGAACAGGCAAGAAGAGTTACTGACTGGAGAAGGGAGAGGAGGTGGGAGACGGTGGAGCTGAAGGATCGTCAGCAATAGGAGACGGAAGACAAGTTGCAGTGTCATTCACACCTGATGTTGATGGCACAGGTTCTGGTTCCTTGATGGAACTGGATACACGTTCACACCTTTGAACGTTCACAGCTTGAAGGTTTGTATGTCAGGGACTTACTGTACAAGAATCTTCTAGACCATGCATCCTCAATGTGGGTGATGCCATCCCAAAGGAGGTAAAAATTGGATCTGGGTGCACAAAAGACCTTGATCTTACAAGTGTTTGTGGCCCACAAATTATGAGATAGATTATTTCTGTGATAACAAAATGACATAGAAGAGAGGTGATTAGGAAAAACAGAATCTGAGAAAACTCCTTATGGGAACAGTAGTGTTCCAAAGATTGACTAATTGTTCCAGATGAGTCATTCTGCCAGAAAGCAATGATTTCAGAGCTCATGTCAAGGACCTCTCTGGATTGCATTATAGTCAACCCTTACCTTCAGTTTGCCTCTCTGATTTTGATGTGTGAATTAATCGATATGGAACAGATGAACTCAGACTGAGTCATACACATTTCTCCAAGTTCAGGAGGTTTTAGATACTCAGTAAGAAGCCAATGGTTCTCAAAGTTAGACCTAAGAAGTTAGAACTTCCTAACTCAGGTATTTCTGCCGTCATGCTCAGACATATACAACTATAGCTCTCTGGAGAGCTCATCCTTGATGGAGGAGACCAGCACAATCCCTAGTCTGTGACCATCATTATCTAGTTGGCCAGCAGTGCCCTGAAAAACTGTTGGAAGGCAATTTTCTCTGGGTGTCTTACATGTCAGCACAAAGGCTTCAACAGCTTATTTCCAGACTATCTTAAAAGGATGGCTGCATAGCAAATCGCCTTTGAAGATAGAAACTGTATCTTCTTCTAAATAAGAAGGAATATTTGTTTCATGACCAGGCAATGAAGATAATGTCTCCTCCAGGAAAAGTTTGGGCACATTGGCTAGAAACGTCCTTATAGATTGGGGGTTTACTAAGCTTGGTATTCCCCAGCTGAGATAAACCTGTTACATGGGTAGCATCCTCCTGGGCCCATCACCGATCACCCCTATGGGGCTTTGGGGGCAAGAGGAAGCAGTGTGAACATGAAGCTCATGCTGTCTGCTGTGCCCTAATTAGAGAGGTCTTTTGCCTTTGACCCCAGGGCTCCCCCGGTGGCTCAGCTGGTGAAGAATCCGCCTGCAATGCAGGAGACCTGGGTTCGATCCCTGGGTTTTGAAGATCCCCTGGAGAAGGGAAAGGCTACCCACTCCAGTATTCTGGCCTGGAGAATTCAGTCCATGGAGTCCACAAAGAGTCGGACACAACTGAGCGACTTTGACTTTTGTCTTTGACCCAGGAATTGTGCGTCTCCTTCCCACACCTATGAAATGGTAGAAGGCTAACTTGCTGGCTTGCAAGCAAAAAGAAATCTCAGAACCTTCATGGGCCTTAGCAGAAGCAGTAAGGGGACGAGTTGCATTCTCTCCTCAGTGAGGAAACAGTAAATTGGGCAACAAGATGGAGAGAACCAGCAAGTCCTAGGATCGGGGAGGAAATGGTGCTTCTTCTCCAAAGGAGGCTGGTTCCCTTCCTCCTGTAGCACAGAGGCAGGATTTTCCCACCACCAGAGCCCAGGAGTCTCGGGATCCCAGCCTGCCCACCCCACACCCTGAATGCAGAAGGAGAACATGGTCAAGATGATAGAGCCTTGTCTTCGGTGCACTTCCCCTGTGGCTACATCCTGCTTGACATTTTAAGGTGCACTGATGCAAAAACTCCTTCCACTCAGCTCTGTGAAATAACTGGGGGACAGAGTGGATCTCCACAGTTGTAGAGCTCAGAAAATTATACTAGTGGATAGAGTGAAAAGGTCACCCTTCCTGCCCTTCAGTGTATTCCCTCCTTATTTGAGGCAAACAATTTCTTTTAATTTAATATCATTTTAAAGTCATTCCAAGAGAAAATCAATGAAAGAGACTTCTGTTTATCTTGTCGATGCTCCAAGGTGAAAAATGTACGCTAATACTAGGGCCCGAGCCTTGGTGGTTATGGCAGAATAAAGCTGAGATGATGATAGGAGAAGTGTGAAGGAGAGGAAGGGGAGGGGGTTGACCAATGAGCAAGGGGCCCGTGGACACCTTGGGTGTCCATTCAAGGTTTGTTCCAGTGGGCTTATCAGAGAGCCTCCGAGAAATATAAAGAAATGACAAAGGAACTCACGCTGGACTGTGAGAGTGTCCATGATAAGCTATTGATACTAAATTATATTATCATTTTATGTAATTCATATTATATACAATGATTAGGTTATTATTATTACCATAACTAAAATTTATTAAGAATCTACTATATCCTAGGCACTGTTATAAGTGCCTCCAATATATATTAACTCAGTTAATCTCAATAAGAGTTTGAAGTAAGACCACTTTTCTTCTTTTATAGGTGAGAAAATGGAGTCACTAAAATGATAAATAACATGCCAAAAGTTACAGAATTAATAAACTCAGTCCAGACAGCCTGTTCCAGAGCCCCCATCCTGGACCACGTACAACTTCTCTCACATTCTATTGCTCTCTTTCTCTCAGATACGCCTAAGTTCCTTGTATCTTGTGCTCCCAAATAGTACTGTTAAGAGGCAAGTTCTAGAAACGTCTACTACTCCCAAACTAGAATTGAATCTCTTTAAACTTCTCTTGATGATTATGTAATCATCACGGTGAATCCCCAATACCCTGCTATCATTCAGTGAAGCTTCACAGAGAATTCAATTGACAATTCAATTGTGCCTGCCATTCTGTGATTATCTGGAAGTTTCCCCTGTTTTCTTCTTCTTTTTTTTTTTAATCTCAGTCATATATTTTCTTTTCTTTTTTATTTATTTTTGGCTATGCCACGGGGCATGTGGGATCTTAGTTCCCTGACCAGGGATCAAACTTACCCCTGCTATAGTGGAAGTGTGGAGTCTTAACCACTGGACCATCAAGGAAGCCCCTCCTGGTCTCCTTAATTAAGCTGTCCAGTGTCATTGTCCTTTTGTTTTGTGTTTTAATAAATCTAGCACAGTTATACAACATGTTAACTTTTAGGGAAGTTGAATAAAGGTTTTATGAGATGTTTCTGTACTATATTTATTGCACTTTGGTAAAACTGCACATATTTCAAAATAAAAAGTTAAAGAAGAAAAAGCAGAGGCCAGGTATGACTATGACTAGGATTCTTGGCTCCTTGAATCACACTTGGGTTCCATCACTAACTCTTCTACAACATTGCTTTTCACATTAGAGCCTGCGTTTCCTCATCTTTAATAGGCTTGCAGGATAATGATAGTTATAGGTGGTTCTCTCAGGAGGATTAGATGAAACAAAGCATTGAATGGCTTTAGCACACAGCTCACCAAGTAAATGTTCAAAAATTGTAGCTCTAACTATCCTCTGTATGACCATAAAGAGAGGTCCCTAATCTGAGTCCACAGAAGGCTTCAGAATATCTGCAAAGTCCCTAAAGCTTTCCATAAAATTGATGCAAAAACTCATGTACATTTTCCTGGGTAAAACATTCAGAGGTTTCACTGGATTCTCCAACAGAGCTCAGTCGTGTCTGACTTTGTGACCCTATGGACTGTAGGCAGCCAGGCTCCTCTGGTCATGAGATTCTCCAGGCAAAAATATAAGAGTGAGTTGCCATTTCCTCTTTCAGGGGATCTTCCTGACCCAGGGAATGAATCCGTGTCTCCTGTATCTCCTGCCTTGACAGGTGGATTCTTTACCACTTCACCACTAGCACCACCTGGGAAGCCAGATTCTCCAAGAGGACCCGCCCCAAATGATTTTAACTTCAAGCCTAAAATAAAGGCTTTGAAGATTCTAAGGAAGAGAACAAGGGGGCTTAGCTTGAAAGCACATTCTGTAATTTTTATTGTACTTTTTCAGAGATGGGCTGCTCAAGTTTTTTCCTCATATAGAATTTTTTTATCCCTTAGATTGTGTGCTTCACCTGAAGAAGTGAGAGAGAACACTGGATTCATGAAATTGCAGGGGCAGCATCAGAGGGTCATTTCTCAGCTTCCATCACTCCCCATCCTCTTGTTTTACTCTTAATGTACCACTATCTGACCTCACATCCACCAATGGACTTGTTGATGGTCTGTCTTCCCATCAGACTGTAAGCCTCAGGAGAGCAGGGGTGTCTTTGTTCACCACTGCAACCTAGTGCCTAGAATATGGCCTGGCCTGTGATTCAGTTCAGTTCAGTTCAGTTCAGTTCAGTTTAGTCACTCAGTCATGTCCAACTCCTCGCGACCCCATGAATGGCAGCATGCCAGGCCTCCCCGTTCATCACCATCTCCCAGAGTTCACTCAAACTCATGTCCATCAAGTCGGTGATGCCATCCAGCCATCTCATCCTCTGTCGTCCCCTTCTCCTCCTGCCCCCAATCCCTCCCAGCATCAGAGTCTTTTCCAATGAGTCAACTCTTCCCATGAGGTGACCAAAGTACTGGAGCATCATTCCTTCCAAAGGACACCCAGGGCTGATCTCCTTCAGAATACACTGGTTGGATTTCCTTGCAGTCCAAGAAACTCTCAAGAGTCTTCTCCAACACCACAGTTCAAAAGCATCAATTCTTCAGCGCTCAGCTTTCTTCACAGTCCAACTCTCACATCCATACATGACCATTGGAAAAACCATTGCCTTGACTAGATGGACCTTTGTTGGCAAAGTAATGTCTCTGCTTTTCAATATGTTATCTAGGTTGGTCATAACTTTTCTTCCAAGGAGTAAGTGTCTCTTAATTTCATGGCTGCAGTCACCATCTGCAGTGATTTTGGAGCCCCTCCAAATAAAGTCTGACACTGTTTCCACTGTTTCTCCATCTATTTCCCATGAAGTGATGGGACCAGATGCCATGATCTTAGTTTTCTGAATGTTGAGCTTTAAGCCAACTTTTTCACTCTCCTCTTTCACTTTCTTCAAGATGCTTTTTAGTTCCTCTTCACTTTCTGCCACAAGGATGGTGTCATCTGCATATCTGAGGTTGTTGATATTTCTCCTGGCAATCTTGATTCCAGCTTGTGCTTCTTCCAGCCTGTGATTGGCACTGAGTGGATGAAGCCAGCAAAGTGCAGGCTGAGAGGAAGGCAAGCTTTAAGAAAAGCTGAGCTGGGTGGGATGAGTTGGGAGACTGGGGTTGACGTATATGCACTATTGGTGCTGGGTATGAAATAGATACTATTGAGAACCTACTGTACAGCAGAGGGAACTCAATTCAATGCTCTCTGGTGACCTAAATGGGAAGGAAAACCAAAAATAAGAGGATATATGTAAATGTACAGCTGATTCACTTTGCTATACAGTAGAAACAAACACAACATTGCAAAGCAACTGTACTCCAATAAAAATTCAGAAAAAGGAAAGTTGGACTGGAAGCCCCAGAACCGAACCCAACCGTAAGGATTTTCAGCATGAAGCTGAATCTTCCGTCTCTCCACTCAGATAGCTCTGGGTCCCTTCTCAGCTTTCCTAGTGACCCTTCCCCCCAGAATCTGCAGAGATCACCAACAGGTCTGCCCTGAAAAGGTTTGGTTTTCATGGAGCTAAGATCACAGATGGCTGCTATTATGGGCTAAATTTGTCCCCAAAGTCATATGTTGAAGTCTCCATTCTTAGAATCCCAGAATGTAACTGTATTTGGAGACTGGTCTTTAAAGAAGTAGTTTAGTGAAAACGAGGTCATTAACAAGTGGTGCCCTTATAAGATGGAGAAGGCAATGGCACCCCACTCTAGTACTCTTGCCTGGAAAATCCTATGGATGGAGGAGCCTGGCAGGCTGCAGTCCATGGGGTCGCGAACAGTCGGACATGACTGAGTAACTTCCCTTTCACTTTTCACTTTCATGCATTGGAGAAGGAAATGGCAACCCACTCCAGTGTTCTTACCTGGAGAATCCCAGGGACGGCGGAGCCTGGTGGGCTGCCATCTATAGTGTCGCACAGAGTTGGACACGACTGAAGTGACTTAGCAGCAGCAGCAGCAGCAGCCCTTATAAGAAGAGGCATAAAGCGAGGAATGACCATGTGAAGACACAAGGGAAAGACAGTCATCTGCTATAAAAGGCAAGGAAAGAGACCTCAAAGGAAACCAATCCTGCCCACATCTTGATCTCAGAGTTCCCATCTTCAGATCTGTGAGACAATCAATTTCTGTTGTTAAAGCCCCCCAGTCTGGGCTACTTTGTTATAGTGGCCTGAGTAAACTAATACACATGGATACCAGAATTTAGGGTCTAACCTCAAGGTTCTGTTGAGAGTTAAGCCCTGCAGACAAGAAGATGAAAGTTCTATTCTCCCCTAGAGTGGTAGAGGCAGCAGTTCTCAAAGTGTGGTCCTCAGATCAGCAGGATTGTCATCGACTGTGAGTTTGCAAGAAATGCAAATTTATGGGACCTACTTCAGATTTGCCGAACCAGACTCTCTGGGAATGGAACCCAGGGAACTTTTTTAAAGAGACCCCCCGTGACTCTCAGTCACATGGATATTTGAGGGTCTCTGGGGAAGAAGCTGCAGGGTGTGGGTTTCATCCCTATAAACTGGGCTCAGGCATTCGCCCCATCTCAAAGTTGCCACACTTCCTTTCAAGCACTGCAATGGTAAAACAATGAGAAGTGTGTCATTAATGGTGACTTCATTTAAGATTAAGAAACGCCAGGTTATCTGGTATTGAGGCAGACAATAAACTCAACTGAAAGTTCAATGCTTTTAAATATACTTGGAAGCAATAGGCTTGAGAAAACATACTGCTGGCAATTCAGTCAAGAGAATCAAGAATAATTAGCTTTTTTCCTAAAGGAGATCAATAAAAAATTGAGTTCTATTACAACAGAATATTCTAAAAATCTAGTGCTTCAAGCCTTGTCTAATTGCAGGACTCTCACTGGGTCCCTTTGCCCAAAGAGCACTTTGCTTTCCATCACCAGGGAACAGAAAGTCACATCTGAGGCTTTTCAGGGGTTTTCCTCTTTTTGGATGGGCAATTTTAATGAGTGATTTTGCTGATAAAATGTGTAATTTCTGGAAAGGTGAAAAGCCACTGAGTCTTTTTGGTGAAACTTTGCAAAGAGTGAAGTTTAAAAATGAAAGCTTAGAACTCAAAGACTACAAATTCACTCCACTCCCCAAACCCGTAATTCATGTAAGCTCCCCCAGGATCCCTGCCCGAGGGGACCTTGTCTCCATCTTCGTGATGTCATGGACTAATGCATGTGGACAGCTGGCTGTACCTCCAAGTGTGTTTGACGGTCTTGCTTCTGCTTCTCGGTGATGACGGAAAAGCCTGATCTCGTTTCCAGACCAACGGACAGGAGAAGTCAGTACTTTCTCCCTCTCTGGTCTCCTGGACACACTCGACTACTCATCTCCATGGTTTCAATCAACACCCGCATTGAATACCAAACCCCATATTTCAGCTCTGACCTTCCTGAACATTTTGCTAACCACTTCTGGTGATCTCAACCTGAATATCGTGTAAGCACCTCAAATTCAATACATCTTGAACTTCAACACTATTAATAATTAAACTTCCATCATATGAGTGCCAAGCAGCATAGTTCAGGTCCCAACTTCTTGTGAGCTTACTCCTTACCAGCCACTGGTCTTAGCATGTTTGTAGTCTCTCTTTTCATACCTACTCTCATACCTGCCCCAACCCAGCTTAGAATAATCACTCCCTTGAGCCTCAACTGTCTTGACCCTTCTTCCCTTTGTCTCATCATTACAATTACTCTGCATCAAATCCCATCTTTTGTAAACTGGACTCTCTATTCAGCACCTGCATCAAGCAGATGAACCTGCCTAAAACAAAAACAAAACTCCCTGAAACATACTGACTGATCTCACTTTCAGTTTGTGTGCACAGATCTCAATGTGACCCTTCGTGCATCTAGGAGTCATGCTACTTTTCATTCCCCAGCTCTCCAAGATGACCCTTTCATACCTTCTCTTTCCTCAAGCTTCCAAACCTCCTCCATCTTCCTCTTGCCCAACCGATGATAGCTTCCCATTTCACTGAAGAAATAGAAGCAGTCAGAGAGAATGCCCCTCATCTCCCTCCCCACCACTACTCACAACCTCTGTCTCTGTCCCTGTATCAAGACCTCTTTCCTATGAATGAGGGTGAACTGCACCTGTTCCTTACTGAGCCTGACTCCCAGGAGTGGACCAGTAATTTCACTGGTTAAGTGAAGGGTGAGATAATGCCCAGCAATGAAATGGTAAAGACCCTGCTCATGTCATTTCTCCCGGTGATACTCTATGACATGGGGGTGGGTAACCTTGAGCTTGAGGTAGAATATCCCTGGAACCCAGCTATAGGATTTTAGGGTTGGAGTGAACAGTTCTCTATCTAATACCATCAAGCAGTGCAGAACAAACAGAGAGACTGGAAAAAGAGCCAGATTCCCCAGTGCAGTGTATCAAAGGAGGATTCTGATCACTGATCAGTGGAACAGCCAGAATCAGAGAACAAAGCCAGCAAATGGGACAAAGGGCCACCACGTCAGGAAAGAAAGGGTAGGAAAATCATGGACAACCAGGGAGCTAGGATGTTGTTGCTGACCATGTGTGGTTGTTTCGTCACTCAGTCATGCCAGACACTTGGTGACCTCATGGACTGCATGGCCACGTCCAGGTATTGTTTGTAGCTCAGTCCACTGATTTTTAAAGGCCTGGGTGAGAAGAGACTGAAGACACAATATGGGCACAAAAGGGCTGCTTCCTGCCTTCTCCAAGTATCTCTTCATTTTTTTTAAAAAATTCCTTTTCACATTGAACAGGGACTTCCTGTATCAACAAATCAAGTTAGGAAGGAACACAGGAGGGGAAAGCTCTGTGAGTCATGCTGAGAAGGCTGATGCCCCCACTGCAGCACCAGGAGCTGCCCACACCCAGCAGTGAGTAGCTCAAGGTTTCTCAGAGCCACTGGTAATTGGTTGAACCACAGGTCTCCCCAGCAGATAAACTAAGAGAGAAATAACTCATCTTGATTCCAGCAGATCTCACTCAGTGATTTTGTGTCTAACAGGGAAATAATTTGATCTGAACGAGTCAAGAGATGGCTCCAGAAGTCATCAGGCATTATGGAGGGAACATGACCTCCCAAATCCATCAGGGACTGAATGAAAGGAATCCCATTTAACAATTGAAGATCAATTCTTCATGTGCCTTCTCTTCCGGCTGCAATAAAAAGAAAGAAAAAATCCCTATTGGTATAAAATGGGCCTATGATTCTTGACATTATTGACCAATGACTATGTGAAATGGTGACCAGGCAGTCATTGGGTTCCCAACAGCTACTGTGTTTCACCCCAGAACCTTACATTCAAAGCCAAGAACTCATACTCTTTCACCAAAGAGTGAAAGGAGTGACTTTCACAGCCAATCCACTTCCTTATTATCATTTCTGAAGATGTACTAAAGGCCTCACTCTGGGAGTCAGTGCATGTTTTATTGGGGTAACTCATCACTACCTGGTGTTAGGTGACCTTAACAAAGGTAGGAAAAGATCTTCTAATAGCAAGAATACCATTTCCTTTCCTTCCAGTCTATGAGCCCTATGTAGTGATAGGGTTTCCAGTAAAATACAAAATGATAAAATTAATAGAACGTGAATAGAATGATCCGTGTCCCTCAAATCTGAACACTGATTGTCTCTGGAAGTCGGGAGTGTGAGTGATGTGTACTATTTCTTTATCTTTTTCCTGGGGAGTCTCAAGTTGCCCGCATATATCATTTTTATAATTTTTTAAAAACTGCTAATTTTTTTCAAGGAAGGATAGGGAGGTAGAAGAAGAAATGAGGACTTTCTTCTCGATGAAGAGGGGAAAGTTGACATCACCAGAGTTCTTGGCAGAAAGCCCAAACTTCTACGAGTGACAGAGCAGGTTGAATGCCACGTCTCACCCACATCTATGATCTTGTTATTCATCCCTACATTTCCGTGCAGCTTTTTGAAGCCCAATAGCTCCAGCTTGCTTTATTTGTTTTATCAAGGGGAGACAGAAAGCAGAAGGGGATTGACAGCAAGCAGAGAGTGGATTCTGCAGCTTCTGTTCATCCCTGAGCCCACTTCACAGCAGACAGGCGTCCACACGAATTCCTGTCATAGGAAAGCACAGGTGCTCGTGAAAGAAAGCTCGGCCAGTGACACTGCTCTGAGGTCTTCATTATCCCTCTTTGACTGTCTACTGTGACACAGAGTGCAGAACCTTCTAGACCTGCAGGTTCGATGTCTATTTAAACAAGCTGATGTTTCTTGGTTGAAATTTAGTTCCCTTATCCATCAAACCCCTCCCCAGCCTCCAAAGCTTTCTCCAGATGCAAACTGTCCCAGCATCACCCATAAGACCTTGAACCTGTGGAAGGAGAGAGCTCCCTTTCTTCGCTACCGACTACAAAAATCTGGGCTTCCCCAGTGTCTCAGTGGTATAGAATCCCTCTGCAATGCAGAAGTTGCAGGTGACATTGGGATTTCTGGATTGGGAAGATCCCCTGGAGGAGGGCATGGCAACTCACTCTGGTATTCTTGCTTGGAGAATCCCATGGACAGAGGAGCCTGGCAGGCTACATGACTGAGAGACTGAGCTCACACATACACACAGAAAAACCCCAGAGCCATTGGCGTGGTTTATATGGCTCTTCACTCGCCATCCTTAGTTTATAATTTCAGCATTCCCACCACCCCAACTCATGTGACAGTTCAATTTTACCAGACTAATAACTGCCTGGCCTCGCCATGCTTTTATGTTCCTTCATCTTTGTCGTTTTTTCTCTGCCAAAGATATAGTCCCTTTGTGCTGTTATTCACTTGGAACATTTCTTCCCATCCTTCTCTACCTAATATCCTCAGCTGTCTCCCAGATCCGAAGGGCAGACCCCGCCTCCTTAGGCTCTCACAACATTTGCACCCACCTATGTATGATCACACTTCCATCTAACTGGTGCTTTATCTGCCCTCTTATCTGTCGCGACCTGTGACTCACATGGGAAAACTATTCATTATTCTCTGTGTTCCCAACAGGCAGTCGCCTAGTAGTTGTTCTCTAAGTGTTTGATGAATGAAGAAGTGATTTCTTCTGCCAGGTTTTCAAATGCTGTGAGATTATGTCTCTCAATCTAATCACAAATTTTGGGGTTTTTTGTTTTGTTTTGTTTTGTTTAAATATCTTCCACTATGACTGGATTAATTTGGCTTTGCGCTTTATTTAAGGGAGCAGATATCTGTAGATTTAAGTGAATTAGCACCTGCAGTTAAGTATATGCCATTCCATCAACAAATGAGTATGCACTGAAACCTTATTTTATGCTAGCTCCGTGCTGGGTCATGGGGAGACGCTATCTTGTTAGGTCAGAAAGAGAAGGTACATATGGTCTAAGGGGAGAGATAAAGCTGAAAAAAATTTAGACACGTATGTTCAGTTCAGTTCAGTCGCTCAGTCGTGTCCGACTCCTCGTGACCCCATGAATTGCAGCACGCCAGGCCTCCCTGTCCAACACCAACTCCTGGAGTTCACTCAAACTCATGTCCATCCAGTCGGTGATGCCATCCAGCCATCTCATCCTCTGTCATCCCCTTCTCCTCCTGCCCTCAATCCCTCCCAGCATCAGAGTCTTTTCCAATGAGTCAACTCTTCGCATGAGGTGGCCAAAGTACTGGAGTTTCAGCTTTAGGATCAGTCCTTCCAATGTACACCCAGGACTGTTCTTTAGAATGGACTTGTTGGATCTCCTTGCAGTCCAAGAGACTCTCAAGAGTATGTGTCTTGGTTAATTAAGATTAATAATGTAGGTTTGATTTACATCATGATACATTACAGATCTTCCTCAGTTTTCAATGGGCTTATATCGCAATCAACTCATTGTAAGTTGAAAACGTAAGTTGAAAATTTTAAATGTTTTAAAATGGATTTGAAACATCTCACCTACTAAACGTCTTAGCTTTGCCTGGTCTATTTAAAGGTGCTCAGAACACTTATACGAGCCTACCGTTGGGCGAAAGTCATCTAACACAGAGCCTATTTTATAATAAAATGTTGACTCCGTCATATAATTGATTGAATACTGTTTTCAGTGGGAAACAGCATGCTTGTCTGGGTACAGAAGAGTGACAAGCATACGGATTGTTTACCTCGTGGTGGGGTGGGAGCCGCGGCTCCCTGGGCTGTTCGCAGAGGGTCTTACTGCAGATCACTAGCCTGGGAAAAGATCACAGTTCTAAGTTTTCTACTGACTGTGTGTTGCTTTCACACCATGGGAAAGGTGAGAAATCATAACGCAAGGACCTTCTGTAGTGTCTGTTGCTAAGCGTGCTGGCTCCGGGGTAGGAGTGATCAACATGCTCAGGAACAGTGGAGGAAGGCAGGGAAGGAAGCTGGGCTTTGACCGCTGCTTGAAGGATCTGCACTTACATGTAACTGCAGACCCTGGAGTGTGCCCACACTTCAGGAGAGGAGGCCGTCTTTTCTCTAGTAGATGCTGCCCTTAACACATCTGGGATATCTTATGCTCAACAAATGGATTCCCAACAGCAGGGTTTCTCAACCTCAACACCATTACCATTTTGCCCAGGATACTTCTTTGTCACAGAGACTGTCCTGTGCGTTTAAAATGCCTAGCATATCTCTCAATGTCATAGCAACCCACCTCTTGCCCAACTGTAATGAACAAAAGTATCTCCAAACATTAAAAGTTATACTCAGGCAGGTATAAAGTCATGAAGTCTCTAGGGGTCCAGCCACTGTAAATGGGCTTTCCAGGCTTGCTTTATTGAAGCATTGTTAACATTCTTTAAGAGAGAGAAAGAGAAATTGTACGGATTACTAGGAAGACAGCTCCTAAAGATTCACTATTCTTGTTTTCTTTTGTAATTTGCTAGTACTGGGAAAATGAGAAACACACACACTCTTCACTGTCTATTTCCTAGTGTTTATTACTCATCCAAGATGAACTGATAATACTCCAGCAATATGAAAGTGGTGCCCAAAGCCATTGAATATGACTTTGAATTAAGCTTTGAAAATATTCTGAGCAACACGTTTAATTAACTAGGATACTTGGTTTCTATTAAATCCACATCAACTAATATTAAAAACATATATATTGAGGCTTAACAGCTTCAGAAGGGCTCAGGATGTAACTGTGATGTGATTCATTTTCCATGTTCATGAGTCCATTGAGTCTCCAAATTGAGCACTGGGGATGGGTACATTACCACCGATTTGGAAGGAAAGTGAAGAAAATTAAGTCCTGTGTAAGTGTTTATATTTCTTTCTTTTTAAAATTTTTATTGGAGCATAGTTGATTTACGATATTGTGTTCATTTTAGGTGTACAGCACACTGAATCAGTTATACATTTACATATATCCACCCTTTTAAAGATTCTTTTCCCATATAGGTCATTACAGAGTATGCACTGCAGAGTACTGCTACACAGTAGGTCCTCATTAGCTGTCTGTTTTATTTACAGTAGTACATGAATGTCAGTCCCCATCTTTCCACTTATCTGCCCACCTTCATGTTTATATTTCTTAGCAGTGTTTATAATGAGCTATAAAGAGGTTGGGGGACCTTGCTTCACTGATGGCAGTATTCTTCCTTCTACCTTGAAATGTTTGGGTTTCACTTCCTTAAGCAAATGCAGAGCAACCAGAGTGATTGAAATGACTGATTGGTCATCCCTTCCCCAACACCCTCTGGCAAAGTTTAGTTGAATATTCGGGATCATCAGTAAGGCTGCCCTAGGTTTGGCCAGAGCTTGGAGGAAGCAAAATGGAACAGGATCTAGAAGCAATGGATCCCTGCCCCCACTGAGGTGAGGGAGACAAGGCATCATGGGATTTGGGGGATTACCAGGACTGGGAAGTTGGTGGTGGATGCAGATAATAGGCCTAAGAAGTTTCATTCGGCAAATATTGAGACAGGCTGGGACCTAGAAGGCTTTGCTGCAGTGCTTGCACCTGGATAAACATCTCTTCCAGCAACAAAATACAAAGAAACTGTATGGGACTAAAAATAACTGCATGGGTGTGCAGTTGGGGCAAATTATGGACCAAAGATACAAAAAGACCCAAAAATCCAGCTGCCACTTCTAAAGAGCTGGGAGGAAAAACAGGCTGTCCAGAGCAAAAGCAGGGTACGGTACATGGGCCCGCCTTTACCCCATAGAAGGAACCAGATGGCCCGCCTTCAGGGAGCACGCGAGGGAACCTGTTACTTGCTTTTGCCTCCTCCCTGATCCCTTTAAAAGGGGCCCCAATAAAGCCTTGTTTGAGTTTTTTTTTGTCTGGCCTGTGGCCAATTTCTATTGATTGGGAAGGCCAGGGACCTTGATTGGTATCAGTACAATAGATCTCAGACTATGTAATCTGATTCATAAGATTCCAGTTTTACAGGAGAAACCCTCCTAAGAACAGAATTCTTTAACATTTTGCTTAACCGTGTAACTTTCAAAATCTTACTCATCATACATACTCACATGTTGCCATCAAGTAAATGGTTTCCTGCGTGTTGATTTTTCTGCCCCCTCCCCCAAATATTGTAAGATTCAAAAAGACTGAATTAGAGAAGGGAGCAGAGCCTGTGAAGAAGGGACTTTCAGCCCCCAGTGCCCCCTGAGGTCCCAAGGCTCCTTTGTCAGGAATCCCCTGACTCTGTTCTAAAAATATTTGTGGACTTCTTACTCATCAAGGTGAAGACCACAGTGGATGCTGGGACCTCATTTCTGAGCCCACGCTGGTCACTAAGGCCCCATTTTTTGGCCAGTGCCCAAATGCTTGAACATAAGCTAAGAATGTCAAAATACAGTGAATTAACAAAGCTTTAACACTATTCTCCACATTCGCCCCTCTAGCAGCCCTCTCCCACTCTCCCAGCGGGTGCCTGCCAGGACACTTCTCTATACCCCAGACCATTCTTCTTTTTTTTTTTTTTTTGCTGAAGTATAGTTGATTTACAGTGTTGTGCTAATTTCTGCTGTACAACAAAGTGATTCGATTGTACATATTTTGTTGTTCAGCCGCTCAGTCGTGTCTGACTCTTTGTGACTCGATGGACTGGAGCATGCCAGGCTTCCCTGTCCTTCACTATCTCTGGGAGTTTGCTCAAACTCATGTCCATGGAATCAGTGATGCCATCCAATTATCTCATCCTCTGTTGTCCCCTTCTCCTGCCCTCAATCTTTCCCAGCATCAGGGTCTTTACCAAAGAGTCGACTCTTTGCATCAGGTGGCCAAAATATTGGAGCTTCAGCATCAATCCTTCCAATGAATAATCAGGATTGATTTCCTTTAGAACTGACTGGTTGGATATCCTTGCAGTCCAAGGGACTCTCAAGAGTCTTCTCCAGCGCTACAGTTTGAAAGCATCAATTCTTCAGCACTCAGCCTTCTTTATGGTTCAACTATCATATCCATAGATGACTACTGGAAAACCATAGCTTTGACTATCCTATTGAAGACTTTATTTTTAAACAGGAAAAAAAAAAAACCAAGTAGCTTGAGATACTCAGAGTCAATTCTGTCATGTTGTGATTGCTATTGTTCTGGATTGATTAAAAATTTGATACTAAAATGGAAATATCCTTATTAAGGCAATTTGGGGGACATTTCACAAGAAATCCTAAAAACTCCATTTGGAAAAGACAATTCTGACTTTCAAGGTCCATGAAATAGGAAATATATATCGTGGCCCAAACATTGTGAATTTCACAATTTTGTGTGTCAATGGATAGGTGAAAAGACATTTGGAAGGAAAGATTAAAAAAGAAAAAACCAACTACAACTTGCAACTTTTAGAAGAGTGTTCGCAGTCAAATTTGCTCTCAATTCTGTAGCTCATTGACATGTAACTTCTGAGCAGTAAGTGGAGGAAGGAAGGGCAGGAAGTTGATGGTAAAAATCCTCTGTGTGATCATTAGCCTTATTAGCACTTAGTAGCCTGGACCTCATGGTGTCATCACATTTAATTCTCACCACAACTTCTTGGTTGTGTCATTTATTAATTGTTTTGCAGATGAAAGAAGTAACAGATATAAAACAGTTAAATAGCTTACCCAGTGTCAATCAGTTTATAAATGACCATCAATCTTGAAATAAGCTGCAACCACAGATAGTTTGCCTTCATTTTACATGCAACTTGGACAGTCAGTAGAACGGATGGAAAATGCCAATTTCTTCTGAGGCGTTCCACTTACGGTTTTTTATAAGGGAAACACTGTGTCACAGATTGGGTGACCAGTCTCATTAGTGGGCAAACATCAGAAGTATCTCCATCTTGACTAATGAATGTGGGTGAGAAATGAGGAACTGTCAGCTTCTCAACATGATTCCTAGCAGAATTCTTCACTAACCTGTCAATAAACTCAGTACTAAACATCTTTGTTGTTTTAGAAATAAAGCTAATGGTATGACTTCTTCCTCCAGGACATGGTGGCCCTTTGCATTCCTGGAGGCTGGATTCTGAATTTTGAGATCTCCTTCTAGCCAATTGTGCTTTATTTTTTATTTCTTACAAAAAATAACTTCAATAATTTATTGAGTAATTGAAAGTTACAATCAATCGTACTCTCAAACATTTGTTTCATAAATTATCTCCATGTCCTGTGCTGGGCTGAGCTGAGTCACTTCAGTCGTGTCCGACTCTTTTCGACCCCATGGACTGTAGCCCACCAGGCTCCTCTGTCCATGGGATTCTCCAGGCAAGAATACTGGAGTGGGTTGCCATGCCCTCCTCCAGGGGATCTTCCTGACCCAGGGATCAAACCTGTGTCTTCTATAACTCCTGCATTGCAGGCAGATTCTTTACTGCTGAGCCACCGGGAAAGTACAATTTCCCAGTGCTTTTGGTGATAATGTTAGCGATTTGATTTTGTCACGCTGGAATGTTTCCAAAGAGCCACTGGTGCTTTAAAAATTTGTAGAGATGTGGATGGACCTAGAATCTGTCATTCAGAGTGAAGTAAGTCCGAAAGTAAAACAAATACAGTGAATTAATCCGTATTTGTGGAACCTAGAAAAAAAAATGGTGCAGATGAACCTATTTGCAAGGCAGGACTAGAAACACAGATATAGAGAACAGATGTGGGGACACAGCGGCAGGGAAAGGGTTGTGTGTGGTGAATGGGAGATTAGGATTGACATATATGCACTACCACATGTAAAATGGATAGCTAATGGGAGCCTGCTGGATAGCTCAGGGAGCTCAGCTTGGTGCTCTGTGATGACCTAGAGGGGTGGATGGGTGGGGAGGAAGGGAGGTCCAAGAGGGAAGGGATGTATGTATATGCATAGCTATCTGATTCACTTCATTGCACAGTAGAAGCTGACATTGTAAAGCAACTATATACCAGCAAACTTTTTAAATGCCCCTTTCCTGGTGCTTGTAGAGTTTACCAAGATTTTCTCATGTATTAACTCATTCAGTTTTGGTGACATCCCTAAGGCACACGGGAACCATTTTGTTTGTCATATTTGTGAACGGAGATTCAAAGAATTTTAGTAATTTGCAGAGTCATACGAACAGTAAAGACACAGAACTTGAACTCATGTCTTTTGACCTTTGTTGTTGGGTTCCGCCCTGTATTTACCCAGCCAGTGCCTTGGGTCCCCAAATACTATAGGGAGATTGGAATCCAGACACGGTGCTTTGCCCAGTACCTTATACACACCCTTTAAGAAGACCTGAGGTGGGCACACATGTGATGGTACCAAGTTTATCAGTAAACCCTGCAATCTAGCCCTTCCCTCACCATGCCTGAGCCTTCCTCTACTCAGAGTCAAATTAAATAACTAAAACTATCTGATACCGCTTTCTCTAGTTTGTCAACAGAAATCCGTCCTGCCTGAGAAACACGAATTCAAGTATTTCCTTTTGACTTTTCATCAGGAGGGGTTGACTACCTTGGGGATACAGAATTCTGTCTCCTACTCCTCAAATCTGCCTGTCTATATACATATTTATTGTTACACTTAAAACATATTTGCTCCCAGGGACTTTCCTGGAAATCCAGTGGTTAAGACTTTAGCTTCCAGTATAGGGGTTACAGGTTTGACCCCTGATCCAGGAGCTAAAATCCCACATGTCTCATGGCCAAAAAACCAAAACATAGAACAGAAGCAATATTGTAACAAATTCAATAAAGACTTTAACAATGGTCCACATCAAGAAGAGTATATTGAAAAAAAACTGCTCCTTGATAGGCCTCTCTCTACTAAGCCTGTTATATCATGAATGTATGCGAATTCCTAGAGAATAAGCCAAGGACTTTGTGTTCAACCTCTGCGCTGAAAAGTAGCCTCCCCATTAAATAGCAGATCCTTCATCTCAGAGGTTGAATAGTCCAGCTCTTCAAAAAGACTTCCAGCTGGTTACCTGTAAGGGGCTGGAATAAAGGCTGGTCCCAGAATATCTACTGGCTTGAGGCCACGATATATTTTTGTTTGATATTGAATGGGAAGCTTTTCACGTGTTCTCTGTTCCTCCCCCAGGGACCTTTGGTCCTGTAGACCCAGGCACGTGAGCCTGGGAGCCTCTGGCCGAAGTGCCCTGCATAGTGACCCCACTGAACTTCTATCTTGTCATCATCAATTCTGGGAGGGGAGGGACTCCTGCTTGGAATCCTTTGTCCAAAGAGAAAAACACACAAGACCAAAGGCTGTCTTCTTACATTGCTTTCCAATTGCAAACTCTGCTGAAAAAGGGCAGCAAGAATAGGAAAGAGCCATGCCTTCTGGGCAGGGAAGTGGGTTTGCCTGTCTCCCCACCACCTCTGCAGGACTGTCCCCTCTGACCCCGCACAGCTGCACACCTGTCACCTCTCTTCATCCTTCTTCCACGGCTAATTCTCCTCTTCTCCCTCCTGTGTCCCTAACGTTAGACTCTCTCACCATTCAGGCTTTTAATCTCTGCCCAGTTTTAACTCTCTTTTTCTCAGAAAAGTATTGAGGTAGAAATAGTGCTCTGTCCTTTCCCAAGCATGCACCTTTTCACCGGTGTCTTATTTATAAAAAGATAATAAGAATTGGGATGATCCGTGATGCAGAATTTTGCTGTTAGTGCTTGCTGCTCACTTGTCCATGTCGACCTGGCATTTACTTCGTCCTGTGCTTAGCTGCATCCGACTCTTTGCAACCCCGTGGACCATACCCGGCCAGGCTCCTTTGTCCATGGGGATTCTCCAGGCAAGAATACTGGAGTGGGGGATTTTCTCCCCAAGAATACTGGGATTTCCCACCCCTCAAGAGTACTGGGATTTTCCCAGCCCAACCCAGGGCTCAAATCCAGGTCTCCTGCATTGCAGGCAAATTCTTTTCCAACTTAGCCACCGAAGTACAGTAGCACTGTTTGAATAAATAGCATGTGCAACTTTTCAAATATCTATTTGGCTGCATTTGGGTCTTTACCATCTGAGCCACAGGAACCATAATGAAGGGCTTTCCCGGTGGTCCTAGCGGTAAAGAACCCACCTGCAGTGCAGGCGATGTAAGAGGCGTGGGTTCAATCCCTGGCTTAGGCAGTTCCTCTGGAGTAGGATATGGCTACTCGCTCCAGTATTCTTGCCTGGAGCAATCCCATGAACACTGGAGTCTAACAGACTACAGTCCATGAGGTCGCCAAGAGTTGGAAACGATTTAGCAGGCAACCATAATGATGTGTTTGTCTATGGAGATAACACCAAACTCTGTATGTCTAAACCCTGATCTCCTATGTCAGCTCCAACGTCTTAGGCTGACTACCTCCCTGACTTTTTTTTTGGATGTGTTGGGTCTTTGTTGGGGCTTGCAGTTTCTTCCCTGTGGCATGGGATTCTCCGTGTGGTAAGGGCAGGCTTCTCTAATGTGGGTGAGTGGAGCTTAGTTGCTTCTGCTGTATGTAGGATCTTAGTTTTCCTGCTAGGGATTGAACCTGCTCCCCCTGCATTGGGCCACCAGGGAAGCCCCTCCCTGACATTTTGATTGTATATTACACTTTCATCATTAATTGTCACTAAGGGAATAGCCATAATCCCTCATCTCACAGATGTTCCAAGGGACCGAGTAGTGGGTTTGTTCTGATACCAAAGACTGGTGCAGCCAGTGAAGAAAGAAGAGTTAATCACTTCTGGAGAAAGAGAAGGAACAAAACCCAAGCTCAAATCCATCCCAAACTGGCATCCATTGCTAAGGGACCTGATTCAGTTAGGACCAGAGGGTTGAGTGGCAGCAGTTCTTAGCATCAGGAAGACGATATTACTATTAAATCAGGTTGGTAAATCCAGGGGAGGCAGAATGAGCCAGAAGCAAGATGTAGCCCTATGGTAAAAGGATAAAAGGCGGCAGGGACGTGGCAAAGGGTCATTGAAGTGAATGGTCTCAGAAATGAGACCTCGTAGAGCCAATCAGACCTGGAATAGAAACATCAAATTCTGATTCTAGATCACCTGACCACTCGGGTGGCTATGAGACGTGGAGAATGTAGGTCAGGGCCGTGAGAACAGCAGACAAGGGCAACGTCTCCCCCCTGGAGAGAGGGGGCTTGTGTGCAGCTTGAGTTTCTGAGTTCTTGGTGCTGAGTCTGCAAGAGAAAGCCTTTGTGCCTTTGGCCACAGAGGGTGAGAGCAGGTGAGCAGTGCCCTATGGATGCGCCATCTGCTTGAACTGAAATTTTCCCAGCTTCCCATGGTGACGTCACATTCTCAGACATCTCGTCTGAAGGTTTCTGCTAGGTCTGACTTTCCACCCTCTGCTTCCTCGTAGGTAAGCCATCATTAAGTCCAAACAGCCACACCTCCAGCCTATGCTAGTACCCTTGCTACCCGCTCCAAGCCTAAACTGTGCTGTTTCACTTCATCCATCATCCGCCTAACAGTTTCCCTCCAGGCTCTCTTCCATCAGTCTATCCTTTCTCCATCTAAAAATCTATGTATTTTAATCATAACACTCCCCTCTATGACTCAGCATTATTTCCTGGGTAAAGTTCAAATCCTTTCAACTCAGCTTTCAAACCATTCCACAAGCTGGTCGCCAGGAAGTGTTCTCACTTAATCTCTTGCTCAGTCTTAACAAAATCATGGCCATCAAGTTAGCCCACCCACAGGCAGAACTCCTGGTAATTTTCATCCTACAGCTTCTTCACGTGCCGCACCCGTGACTCAGACACTGTTTCCCAACCGTACTATCCTGCACTGTTGCTCCCACCTCACTACTAAGATCCTGCTCACCTCTTCTCAGGACGTCCATTGACCTCCCAGTTTGCAAAGAACTTTCCTAGCATTTACCATCTCTTCCGCCATTCTGCTTCTTTTCATATCTGCTTGTCTAGCTAACTGTCCATGTTTCTCAGACAGCATCCTGGTGGTTAAGCATTCCTGGGAATCCCAGCCTGTGTTTGTCTGTTTGTACTAGAGAACCTACCTCCACAGCAGATAAGCAAGAGATATTTCCTCAATAAATGCTCTCCTTTTTCATACTGATGTCTGCAAATGGATATGGCTGTTCTGTTGGATATAGGCAATAGTGTGATCATTTCCATTTTTGCTATACACAGGACAGCACTCTGAACTGCTTTCCTTCCAGTGGGAATGGACTTGTATGGGCGCATTTACACAGGAGGTGTCCCCAGTAATGAATAAAATGGATTTGTGAGATGGTCCCCCAAGGCTACCATGTCTCAAAAGAGGTTTTTGCTTCTATGGAACTAACAAGGCAGAGTGGACTTTGAACCCACTTTAACAGAATGCATTAACCTTCAGAGGCATATGGGCTCTGATCTACTTCAGCTTGGTGCAGTTATTTTTAATAATGAGAACAACTTATAGATATGAGCTCATGATTGTGGACAATCATGCCCACAGACACGTTCACTATAAGCCAACATTCCCATCTCCCCTTCTAGCTTATTCTTATTTTATTATATCCCACTTAATATAGAAGTGGCCAGAACACTCCAATAGACCTTTGAGGTAGGTTGTTTTAGGGTGAAAGCTAAACCACCAAGTATTTGAAGGAGGAAAATAACACATTTTTTTTTTCTGTGTCTTAATTTTGAACAAATTAAGCAGTTAAACAAAGACAGACAGCTGCCAAATTTCACCTTTTTACTGATATACATATGGGCATTTTGTCTTCCTAATATTTTAGCTGAAATCGGGCAAACTCTTACATCTGGGATGGCCTTGCTGAACCAGGACAGCCCTCGGTACCTGGGGCCACTTGGGTACCTAGCTGCCTTGCCAGGGCAGAGACCATCACTGTAAAAAGTGAACGTTCATAGTGGAATACGGAGGAGATGAAATAAACAGATAATTTATTCTGCTCCAAGTTCCTGATCAGATTTGCCACTCTCCCTCCCTGAGGCAGAGTAAGCCAAGGAGTATGACGGAGCCAGGAATGCTATATTCCCTAAGCTTTCCCTCGTGGAAGGAAACAGCAGGTGTGGAAATGAAACACCGCACTCCAAGGACATGCTGTGCCAGCGCTGGGCTCCAAGTTTCAGAATACTTTTAAGTTACTACTTCCTCATCTCTCTAATTTGTTACTCACCTAAGCAAGGTCGGAAAGCAATAGTCAATCTAGGACCAGCAGTTTCAAGAGAAAAGCCAGGCTAGCTTCCAAAAATTGGGACTAGATAAAAACAAATGAGCCAATTGGTCTATTCTAAATTCCGGAGAAGAGCTTATGGAAACATATGGAACTAGCTCAACACGACCACCTGGATTTTGAATCCTATAGCAGGACTGTGCACATGCGTACAAAGCAGCAAGGGTTTGACAAGCACTCGTTTTGCGGGACCCTCTGTGTCAGCCCCAGGCTGCGACTTGATGCCAAGCAAGAATTCGAAGTCTGTCTAAAGGCTAAAGCTTCTTGCGTTCATTTGCGAAACTAGGAAATCCCAGCATGGATAACACACTCTAATTTGTTTCTTATCCAATCTCTGCTTGTTTGTTTTTGATTGTATGTCTCTAGATCCTGGAATGAATGGGGTCCTTCCTATTGTTAGAGATCAAGCCCATCTTAAGTATCAACTGTTGTGCTGAGGATTTATTGATACTATATCAACTCATCTAATCTTCACAAGAAAACTCATGAAAAATGGACAATTCCCAAGAGAGCATCACAAAAGAATTTCCCCATAGTCACAGAGCTACTATGGGCTAAAGTTAGGATTTGACTCAAAGTTTTGCTGGTTCTAAAACTAGGTTTTCTCACCATGCTTGGCTCCAATCTCTAGATCACAGCAGAAAGGGGCTGGTCGTTCAGTCCCAGCCTGCTATTAATCTAATGAATGGGACTTCCCTGATGGTCCAGTGGTTAAGAATCTGGCTTGCAGGGCAGGAAACTTGGGTTCCATTCCTGGTCGGGGAACTAAGATCTCTCATGCCTCGGGACAACCAGGCCTGAGTGCCACAACTAGAGAGTCCATGCACCACAGTGAAAGGTCCCACATGATGCAGTGAAGATCCCACGTGCCACAATTAGGACCCAGTGCAGTCAGGTAAATACATATTTAAATATATATATATATATATATATAGTTGTTTTTTTTTTTTAATTTAATGAATGATCCAGAGCTGGGCACTTCTTGCTAAAGTCCTATTTGTTTAGCGGTGAGGTCACTGTGAACCCCACCCATGACCCGCCAACAGTGTTGATCCAGCTGGAGCTGATCCTTTTCTCAGTACTTACCCAGGACTTCTTGCCACTCTCCCTAGGCCCCTTCTCCCCCAGCAGGGCCTCAGAAGGCCTGTCCCCTCCCTGCCTTTTCTCCTGGCCCATAGCAACTCTTTTCTCAGCATGTTTCTTGCTAAATATGCCTCTCTGGTATAAATAAAATATAATTTGAAGTTGTTCCCCCTCTCAAAAAAAAATTGTTTATCTATAAACTGCCTGCCTCACTGGGCTATTGTGAGAAATAAAGGAGATTATTTATGTGAAGCTGTTATGCAAATTGTTAAAAAAAAAAAAAAGGCACAGGAGTAGAAAGGACTCGAAGTATTTCCTTCCTGATCTGAACCTCGGGGGAGAGGATCAGAGTGACACACTCATCAGAGCCTGACCTTTGTTCCCCTGGACCTCGTCACCAGCTCCTGTTTGTCCCAGTTTCTGCCAGCTCCCTGTGTCCCAGGATTCTCTTCTTCTGTTTCTTCCCTCCAGTTGGCAAAGCAGGAGTGGGGGAAGGCTTGGCATTTGACAAATGTTTGACAGGTGGAGGGAGTAAGGGAAGGCAAAGATTGCAAATGAACAAATGATTTTCGCTTTTTGGTAGAAAGCTGGCAATGTGGGCAGAGGGATGTCAGACTGGAAAATAACTCAGGGAGATACGACTCCCTGGGTAGTGAATTCATCGACCTCGTGTGGATAAATCAAATATGAAATCACTCCTGACGTGGGTGTTGGTCAGATTCCTCCTATGCACACCTTTCTCTTGGCTTCTGGGTGCATTTCCTTGGATGAATTCCTTTTCCAGTTGGGCCTTAAATAATATGTCTCTGAGCAGGAAAGCTCAGGAGAGAAATAATTCAATTCAACAGGGGAAAAAAACCACACGTGCTAATTAATATTAAAATGCCAGGATATTCAACAACAAATCCCCACTGAGTTGCATCAGGGGAGAAATGTCATCCGGGAAACTGGAAACTCTCTTGGAAGGTCAGGGAGTGAAAGTAAGTGAAGGGGCTGTGAGGTGGGCGGCAGTGGGACTTCCTAGCAGGGTGACTCAACTGCAAAGAAGGGACTAGAGGGTGGACACTGTCAACTACACACTGGCCCTTGCCATGGGCACTTGCCACCTACCTTGGTCGTGCTTGCCTGCTCAGTAGCTTAGTCATGTCTGACTCTGTGAAACCCCTATGGACTGTAGCCCACCAGGCAAGAACTTCCCAAACAAGAATACTGAAGTGGGTTGCTATTTCCTATGCCAAGGGATCTTCTCCACCTAAGGATCGGACCTGAGTCTCCTGTGTCTCCTGCATTGGCAGGCATATTCTTTACCACTGAGCCACCAAGGAAGCCGGCCATCTACCTCTATAAGGGTTAAATCTAACTCTGCTGCCACTGCCCCTGCTGCTGCTAAGTCACTTCAGTCGTGTCTGACTCTGTGCGACCCCATAGACGGCAGCCCACCAGGCTCCCCCAGTCCCTGGGATTCTCCAGGCAAGAACACTGGAGTGGGTTGCCATTGCCTTCTCCAATGCATGAAAGTGAAAAGTGAAATTGATGTCGCTCAGCCGTGTTTGACTTTTAGCGACCCCATGGACTGCAGCCCACCAGGCTCCTCGGCCCATGGGATTTTCCAGGCAAGGGTACTGGAGTGGGGCTCCATTGCCTTCTCCGAATCTAACTCTACAAGGATTAAATCAGGGAACCCTGCAGCAGCTGACTTGCAACACCCCCTGAAAGGAGTTCAGGATGGAGATCAGGAATGAGGCACTCTGTGCTCTGGGGAAAACTGGCATAACCGGTCTGAAAACAGATACTTTCAGGAGCTGATTTTATAAGTCCAGTTCTTACATCTCCTTATATCTAGAAAAATCACTAAGCTCCTTCACGATGACATCTGCTCCTCACGGCTAACAGTAACCCTTACAAGACTAGCAGAAACAATCTGCAAAAAAATAAATAAATAAAATATGTGCTTGATTCCATGTAGCCCCCCTTCACTAAAATCACATATATACTGACCTTCCCCCTACCTCTTTGGAGCAGTTTCTCAGAGCTATCTGAAATGCTGTCTCTCGGGCTATAGTCCTCATTTTGCCCCAATAAAATGTAACTTAAAACTCAGATTGCGCATTATTTCCAAGTCAGCAAAACCTTGAAACAGGAGAGCCCCTAAATACCTGAACTTGAGTTTCCTGCTTGCTGGGTGGGATGAAAGCTGTGAGTCTAAATTAAACTGATTTTTTAATTAAAAACAACAACAACAACAATATTCTTTGCACACCTGTCTTTGAGAACTGCGATCCTTACTCATTACACAATAACACAGGAAATCAGAAAGGTCTCACCATGATTTTAAAAGGGAAATGAACCTATATGAGCATAGTCATATTTTCCAATATGAGAAGGAAATCTGTTTTTATATAAATGAAGGATAGGATAGAGAAAGGGAGCTTTAAGATTGAGAATTCTCAAATATGGCTCATAAACAAGACAAGGACTGAGGGCAGCTGCTCTGGGCTTTTTTCCCAGATTCTCAGATTTCTTCATTTGGTTAGCAGAATCCAATTTTGTGCGTTTACTGCGTTCATCCAGGGTTTTCTCACTCGGGGTCTGGCAGCCTAATGGAGCGGAAAGACCTCTGGGGGGCAGCAGAGAGACCCAGGTTCTATGAGATGCATCAGCTCAGGGGCCATTGGCAAGATACTGGGTCCTTCGCATTCCTCCTCAGTAAATAAAAGGATGGGGCTCATTTACTCTACTCTCAAGCAACTACACTTTATGGGGGCCGGGCGAGCAGCCACCCAGCTGGAAGAATATTTCTTCACTGTCATTGTTTAGAATTATTGGTGCCTGGCTAATAAAAAGAAGACTGACTATTATTTTTATTTTTTGAAGTTCTTTCAAAAAATGCTCCCCTTACTGGCCTACTCCATCAGTGGGAGGCTCAGACCCCTCCCTCTGTTCCTTCTTGGTACCCTCTGCTTCGAAGTCTTTTTCAGTCCCTGAAATCTAAGATTTTATTTTATTTTTTTCCTGATCAACATGGAAAGGTATCTTCTGCTTCTCCCCATTATATTCTGGCTGGGCTTGGAGAGATAACAAACCAGGACTGTGCTGGGTTACCAGCAAAGACACAAGATAGCAAACTGGCAGGGAAAAAGGCAGGCATCAGCCTGCCAAATGGTGAGTGTTATTGAAAGATGTAAAATACCTCATGACTTTCATAATGTGGAGAAATGGCTTGACACAAACTCTAACTGCCAGCCAAACAGAGGCAGTGACAGCTGATCCATTAGGCCTTCTTAGTTTCCAGGCATGAAGGTTCTTGTTGGTCCCCTGTGGCTTATTCAAAATCTGGCCTGAAGTATTAATTTGCAACCTGCTAAGAGCTCTGTGAACTTCGATAAATACAGATAAATACAAGACAACTCATTTTAAAATGCTCTTTCCTTTGTTCTGCTGATTTCCCTCCAGTGGGTATAGTATTTCCAAAGAACTCTGAAGTCACTTCTTCCACTGCATGGGCAGGACTTCATACTAGCCCTGCCGATACGGAAAACCCCCGAGCGCTTGCGGGCAGCACCGTATGAGCTGCAGACGGTGAGGCTGCAGAGAAGGAGGAGGGAAATGGTTCAAGGACAGGAAACCTGGGAAGTGAGCATCTCACGTCAATGATGACCCCCTTTTCTCTGGCCCACTCCACCCTTGAAAGTGAAGTGAAAGTATTAGTCACTCAGTCCTACCCGACTCTTGAGACCCCAGGGTCTATAGCCTGTTAGACTCCTCTGTCCATGGAATTCTCCAGGCAAGAATACTGAAGTGGGTTGCCATTCCCATCTCCAGGAGATCTTCCCCACCCAGGGATCAAACCTGAGTCTTCTGCATTGCAGGCAGATTCTTTACCACTGAGCCACTAGGAAAACCATTCCCAGCCTTTGGAGATTATCTGCTCAAGGTTCATGGTTTACAGAGGGAAAAGGGAGAAACGTAGAAGAATGAGCAGGGAAAATGGAAATTAATCTCCATCCTAGCTGTTCTTTTCTCCTCCCCCTTTCAGTTTTGGGTATTTCAGCATCTTGGCTTGGGGGACTCATTTGTCTCCCAGGTGAATCTTAACTCATCCCTTCTTTTTTATTCCGAAGTTTTTACAGTTTTCAATTCAATTCAGTCACTCAGTCGTGTCTGACTCTTTGCGGCCCCATGGACTGCAGCATGCCAGGTTTCCCTGCCCATCACCAACTCCCGGAGCTTGCTCAAACTCAGGTCCATCGAATCGGTGATGCCATCCAACCATCTCAGCCTCTGTCATCCCCTTCTCCTCCTGCCTTCAATCTTTCCCAGCATAATTCGGTGTGTCCCTTCCACGCTGCTCCACAAGGGGAACACTGATCTAATTCAGTTTCTCATTTTATAGATGGTCGAGGATCAGACAGAGTAAGTAGACTGTGATGCTCTTTATTTAGTAATCAGGCAGGAACTAGAACACCAGCTCACTGTATTTTATTATTTTTTTCTGTTCTTTGGGCTCTCAAGGCAGCACCAGCTCTGGGGGCTAGACCCCTGGCCCCTGCCAGGCTTAATTACCAGCTGGTGTTTCTAGTGACGGCAGCCAACATGGGTGTGTTTCAGTTGTAGGGGGCCGCCTGGACCTGGGGCCAGTAAGGAAACGCTCCTCAAATCCTGGGCGGCTTTTGTGCAGGAAGCAGAGGTGTTTTCAGCTGGAGTTGAACAGAAAGCCCCCTCTTCTGTCTTGGGAGACCCTCAGTGCTGGAAACTTTGGACCCTGAATCCTGCCAGGCTGAACAGGTTAGAAAGGCACAGCTCCAGGCCTTTGAGAAAGAGTGGTGGAGCAGGAATTCAGAGATGAGGTGGTAACTTTTCTGAAATGAGATGTCTTTATTTTTTACCTGTTTTCCTTTCATCTGTTTCATGCGGGAATACCTGAGAAAGCAGAGGGCCTAGGCAAGAGAAATTTGGCCCCCGCTCTAATGATTTTCAGCTCAGCAGACCAATCCAAAAATGAGTTGCATTTTAAAGGAGAAGAGATTTGCCCAAACAAAGAGGAGATCTTAGATCTGACTGAGCAATGTACTCAAAGTAGACGGATTTCCTGCTAATCCTCTGGATCCTCCCCACCCTGGGAGACAGGGAAGGCAGTTTTCTGAGTGAATCATTGTCGTTGTGGAGGTTCCCATAGCCTGAAAGGTAGCGTGAGTTCTTGGAAAACCAAGATTTTGGAGGAAAGCCTGAGATGAGAGCAGGGTGTGAACATGGGGTGGGGCAGGGTGATGAGGCGTAGCAGGGCTGGAAACTCACTCTTGTGTACTTTGCATCTTTTGCCTGTGGCTCCAATAGGCTCTGAATTATCTCAGAAGTCCTCTGGTCTGCAATTAATGGGAGAGGTCAGCGAATGGTGATGCACAGCCCACGTGGAGCCCCCTAAATTTTTCGTACAACCTGCGAGTTAAGAAAAGTTTCTACAAATTTACAGGGTTAAAAAATACCAGCAGAAGAATAGTGTTTTGTGAAAGTTATATGAAATCCAAATCTCTGTCTTCACTGACAAAGTGCAATTGAGCACAGGCTCACTCATTAATATATGTACTGTGAAAGTGAAGTGAAGTCACTCAGTCTTGTCCAACTCTTTGCAACCCCATGGGCTGTAGCCTACCAGGCTCCTCCATCCATGGGAGTTTCCAGGCAATAGTACTGGAGTGGGTTGCCATTTCCTTCTCCAGGGGGGATCTTCCCGACCCAGGGATCAAACCTAGGTCTCCTGCATTGCAGACAGACACTTTACCCTCTGAGCCATCAGGGAAGTCCTGAATAGGGGCTATTTCCAGGCTTCCTAGGTGGCGCTAGTGGTGAAGACTCTGCCTGCCAATGGGAGACTTGGGTTTGACCCATGCATCAGGAAGATCCCCTAGAGGAGGGCCTGGCAACCCACTGCAGAATTCTGGCCTGGAGAATCCCAGGGACAGAGGAGCCCCATGGGTGGGCTACAGCTCATAGGGTCACAAAAACAGACATAACTGAAATGACTTAACACACACAGGGCTATTTCCATGCTACTAAAGCAGGACCCTCTGACCCACAAAGCCCAGGATACTTACTATCTGGCCCTTTAGAGAAAAAAAAAATGTTTTCTGGCCTCTGATACAGGGGCTGAAATAAAGACAGCAGTCATGGGGATTCCCTGGTGGTCCAGTGGTTAAGAATCCCATCTTGCAATGCAGGGGACGCAGGTTCGATCCCTGGCTGGGCAACCAAGATTCCACATGCCTCAAGGCAACTAAGCCCGTAGCTGTGACTAGCCAGTTCATGCACCACAAGGAAAGGTCCTACAAGATGAAATGAAGGTCCTGTGTGCCGCCAGGAAGACCCTATGCAGCCAAATAAATAAATAGGGTAACAGAGGGATTTGTAAAGTCACAGCGGAGAAAGGTTTGTCTCCATTCCTCTGAGATGAGTTGGAGGAGGGCATTTGCCTCTCTGGTAAAACCCTCCCATCCAGTTCTCTGTGTGTTCTTTCTTGTCACCAAGGTCAACCTCTGATTGGCACATCCCTTCCACCTGACACAGGATGACGCCAGTTTTTACAACAGAAACAAGCGAAGGCTTTTCTTGAGCAGGAAGACCGGGCGCTCAGTCCCAATGTCAGGAAACAGCCCAACCTTCATATGTTCTTAGCAGGCAGGCAGTGACTTGGGGTATTGCTTTGGGCATGATCATGTTTTATTGTGGGAGGGAATCGTGTGTTTAACTTTCAATACATATTTGTTGAACTGTTGTTGGGCCTAATGAACTGTCAGTTTTGAATCTGGAGGACAACCTCTGGATTCCAACACTTGTTTGCCCTTCCAAACTTTCCACTGGCACAACCCTTGAAATACAGAAGCCAAGTGAAGTCGCAGCCTCTCTAGAGACATGGAAGTTGGTGGATGGTCTCGTTTTGAACAAACAGAAAGATTTGAGGTACAATATCTTGGCTGTGCAGACACCAAGGAGGCTTTCATTTCTCCCCCTGTGTCCCTGTCTGAGCCACGTGGGCTTTTGTCAACCACAAGCGAAGGCCACTCCCCCAAAGTGTAGCTGCTGGGTCTGCGGTGGCCCCGCCCTTTGGTTTTCCTGTTCTCCCACCCACACCTGCATCCCTCAGCCAGACCCTCTTCCTGGGAATTAGTCTCTTTCTCAGCACATCCTCTCTGAGACTCAAACCCCCGGCAGAGGCCAACAAAAGAAGGAAACAAATGGGCGTGTCTTACACTTTGGAAGACTGTAATAACCTGGAGGAGGTGGGACCAACAATGGGAGGAAACCCATGGGGGACTGTAGTCTTTCATTTTCTGTTTCTTGCGAAGGGAAAGAACTGGAATATTTTAGTTTTACACAAATAAATTCACCTTCCCACTGTCAGATAACAGTAATGTATGAGCAGATGAATCTCACTTTCTGTAAAGACGGAAACTTCCCGTGTCTGCATTCAGAGGCCGCTGAACACTTGAAATGTGTCTAGTACAAATGGTGAACCACATTTTAAGTTTATTTTGCTTCAGTTACTTTGTAGCTGCATGTGGCTAGTGGCTACTGTATTGAACAGTACAGGTCTAAGGGGTACCCATGAGACAAATAAATGCCAGCCACCAGAAATTTGACTAAGGCTTCTAAACCTCAATATATCCTTCTGCTTGAAATCTAACCTGCAAATTCAAACAAGTAAAAGCAGGGGAGCTAGGAAATTCCATTCTTTTTGAGGGCAAGTAATAGACCCCACTAGCTCTTGTCCCAATAAGGATGAGTAACAATAAAAAGAAAACAAACATTGGACCCAAAAATACATTTTGAGGTATCAAAGAGCAAACCTATATTTTTCATCTTCTAATGCAGGAAACAAAAAAATCTCTTTTGAAATCTATTGCTTAATGTTGCTTAAATTCTCCACAATACCCAAGAATAGGAACACTCTATAAAAGGAAAATTGAAAGATTAGCTATTGAGACAACAAATTGAGATGGAAAAATAGGTAGTTGAAAACCAGAAAGAGATTTTTTTTTTAAGTTGTTAGATGAAAGAAGGAAAGATTATAGACAATTGAAATGCAATCATAGAATTGCCATCTGCATCAGAAGTCCCAAAAGACAGAATCAATACTGTAAAAATCAAAAGAGCAATCTGGAAGACGCATTTCCAAAGCTCCACTTGCCTGTGGATTTTAAGAATGCAAAGAGATGCAAACCACTAAAGTTAAGAGGAACAAATGGAACAGAAGCAATAAGCAAACATATAATCAGAGAAAAACATTCATAAACATACAGACAGACACAAGGCACAGATTGATAGAGGTCATTAAGTGAAAGCTGGCAAAATAAGTGCAAACAAGCCAAAAGGCAGAGTTAGTCAACAATTCTAAGAGTTTTCAGACAAAGCTATTGTCACCGAGTCCAGCCTCTGTCTGCTTGCCACATGACAGGCCAATAATCAGGAGATGAGGTCTTGAGGCAAGGAATAGTGACTTTATTCAGAGAGTTGGGCATCCCGGAATCTGGTGGACTGGAGTCCTGGAGTACCATCTATTCAGAGTCTGGGTGCTAGTTTCTTTAATAGAACAGAGAGGGGGAGGAGGTGAGGATGTAAAGTAGAAAGACTATAAGTCTTGAAAAAAAAAATCCCTTGGCTTGGCCAGCCTTGGGGAGAAGTTGTATCAATTTCTTTTATCTTTCAGCCATTCACAGGTGCTCAGGGTCAGAAAGTCTCCCTGTGAACTGAACAACACCAAACTGAACAACGGCAATTTAGTTTAACATTCAGGCAGAGGGGCAGGGTTCCTCCCAGGCAGCCCATTATTTGGGCTTAAAGCTATAAACAGCATCACTGTAGTAATTATAGTATTAATAACAAAAGCAATGGTCATCAAAGGTTAAAGCAAAAGGAAACCGATCCAACGTGGAGTCAGATTTTGTTTTTCTCTGTTACACTGTCTCTTCACCTAACCTCCTCTAAAGCGGATGATACAAGAGAGAACAAATTTACTATTTCTATAAGATACCTTAGTATCACACTTGACAGTCAACTGTGTACACACACAATGTAGTTACAGAGCTTTCATTCATGTGCAGTCTTTTACTGGATTTTTATAGAATAGCATCAATTTTTAAACTAATGAAAATATTTTAAAATAATTTAATAAAGTGATGAGACATTAATATGTTTGAAAAAATGTCCATTTCTTCCTCAATATTCAATGTTCCATCCATAAAATAATTTTTTTCTTTTCTACAATATGGACACTATTGGGAATTTCCTGGTGGTGCAGTGGTTAGGACTCTGAGTGTCCACTGCCAGGGACTGGGTTTGATCCCTGGTCAGGGAACTAAGATCCCACAAGCCATGTAGCCAAAAAATAAAATGAAATAAAACATGAAGATATTGCCTCTCCAGCGTTTCTTTCACAGATTTATTCAAGGTAATTACATTTTGAACCCTTCATAAAACTACATTTCTAACAATACTCAGAAATTGGTCCAAAATAGGCTATAATTTTTCACAGTTATATCTTTTATGACTATTAAAACTGTTACATTTTAATGGATCGTGATAAAACTAGATCCAAAGATTCTTAAGGTCAAACTCTTCTTTTTAATCTTGCTTAGTGTCCATACTGTAGTTTGCAACATAGTAGGAACTTAATAATCATTTTAATGTACCCTAACAACCTGTACTTTTGGTGAACTGCTGCACTGTAATATATCGAATTTTGTTTGTTTTCAAAGACCTCTTTTCTGAAATCTTCCCGCGTGTGTAAGTTCCATGCCAGCATCCCTGAGATGGCAGGAATGTTGCAGCACTGTTTCAAGCTGCGTCTGGGGTTTGCCCACAGACTTTCATCTCACAGACCCCTTCCTCACCCTCAGAGCGTAGGAATGTGTGAGCCGCAGCCTGGCCAGTCCTCCCCAAGACTGTTTATACAAATACCCCGCGGGGAGGAGTTCTCTTCCTGCCCATCTGACATTGGCCACCGCCCCCCTCATCCCCATGGAGAGAGCAATTCTGAATGGGCAGCAAGCAGAGAAGGATCCAGATAAAGGCAGCTGGGACCCAGGGGAGGGCGGTCCCTGCAGCCTGGGCCTGCGGCTTCCCTGGGCCTCTGGGTGCTACCCTGGAATTTTGTCTTCTAAGTGTTTTTTGCTCATGTGGATTTGAATTAGATTCCTAATTAGATTCCTACCTCCCAGGTGGCTCAGTGGTGAAGAATCTGCCTGCCAATGCAGGAGACGCAGATGTGGATTTGACCCCTGGGTCGGGAAGGTCCCCTGGAGGAGGAAATGGTAACCCACTCCAGTATTCTTGCCGGGAAAATTCTGTAGGCAGAGGAGCCTGAGGGGGCCCCAGTCCATGGGGTCCCAAAAAGTCAGACACCACTGAGCATGCAGGTACTCTTACCACCTGCCACGGGAAGAGAGCCGACTGATAATTACAGAAACAAATGAAAACACACACACACACACACACACACACACCTGAACCGTGAGCAATGTGGGGGTTAGGAGTGCAGTCGAAAAGCCAGGTGTAACTTTTGTACTTGTGACTTATGTATCCAGGGTTCCTCTGCCTCCGGGGATTCAACCAACCACAGGTACCTTAGTTGGTATTTACTGAACAAAATCTGTGTATAAGCGGACCTGGCAGTTCGAACCTGTGTTGTTTGACAGTATACATATATTTATATTTTTAGACATTTTGTTAGTTAGAAAGAGATTCCTATTATGACAGTTGTTTAATTCACCACTGAACTCTGTTCTGCTAAGCAGCTACCATTGCCCTCTCATATTGTTTTAGACTTGTATGTTTGCATACATATCCCTGTTGTTGATTTATTTCTGTGTAGCAAGTTATCCCGGTACTAAGTTGCTTGAAATGATCATTTCATCTGGCAATATGATGGGTCAAGGATTCAGACAGGGCTGCACAGATGGTTTGCTGCACACGATGTCCCTGGGGTCACCTGATAGCAGGCAGCTGGCGACTGGTCTGGTCCAGCAAGGCCAGAGAGTCTCAGGCACACATCTGCACTATGTGGGGGTAACTGAAAGGCGGGGCTCAGCCAGGCGCTTTATCCACCGCATGCAACCTCCTGTTCTCCCTGCGGTCTGCTCAGCAGAGTCAGACTTCCTGCATGGTGACGCAGGGCTCCGCGAAAGAAAGGACCTGGAAACCGCCGATCTCTGAGGACTGGACTCAAATCTGGCACCTCATCACTTCTGCCATATTCTCATTGCCAATACCAGCCCAGACTCCAAAAACAGAACAGTGTCAAAGAATCTGTGGCTTATTTTGTACCTACTACTCTGAGAGCAAGAAATGTGCCTTATGGATCTTTGCATCCCGAGGTCAAAAATCAGGCCAGAAGCACAAGGACAAAGTTAGAGAAGGACAATCATCTGGAATCTTAAAAATATCCTTGGACAGCTGTACCAGTCCTGGACAGCCCACCTCTCAACTTCTTGATACATGAAAACACAAACCAACAAAAACTATGTGTTTAAACTCTTGCTAATACAATATCAGACTGGACTAATATTCCTCCTCTCCATGAGGTCTCAGAACACAGCTGCGCAGCCTTCACAGTGGGGCTTCCTTGGAGGGACCAAGAGGATGGGGTGATTGTGACTTAAACCATGCTGATTTCTCTAAAGCCATATTAAGAGGAATTGACATTTTTGCATCAAGAAGTAAGGAAATACAGACTTTGTGGTGGTCCAGTGGTTAAGACTCTGCCTTCCAATGAAGGGGGTGCAGGTTTGATCCCTACTCAGGGAGCTAAGATCTCATATACCTCCCAGCCAAAAGACTAAAACATAAGAAAAAAACAATATTGTAACAAATTCAATAAGGACTTTAAAAATAGTCCACATCAAAAAAGAATCTTAAAAAAAAAAAGAATTAAGGAAATAATAGCCTTGAATATATGCTTGGAAAAACTTAAAGGTAACCATTACGGAATTTGAATTTTATTTAAATTACAAGTGAGTAGGGGAAAGGAAATACTGTCCATATAATTCAGAGAACACAAAGGAAACACATAAAACACAAAGCAAAGTGATTTCAGACTGACTTTTTTGAAAAGTCAAAATATGTAATGGTTTAATTCTCCTGGTAAGATACGTAGTCAAAGATTAAAGAAATAAAGCAAAATAAACAAAAACACAAGCCCAGTTAGCAGTATATTTTTGATAAGAGACACGTCTAGATAAATGACACAGAAAGCTGTCAGGGCTGATGGGTGGGATGAGGTAGGGTGAGCAGAAACAAAACAGGTAAATGAAAAATAAAAGTAGGAATAAGGAGGCAGCCTTAACAATGTACCCATTTTTCAGTCGTGTCCGACTCTTTGTGACCCTGTGGGCTGTAGCCCACCAGGCTCCTCTGTTCGTGGGATTTCTCAGGCAAGAATATGGAGTGGGTTGCTGTTTCCTTCTCCAGGGGATCTTCCAGACTCAGCCATCAAACCCGACTTTCCTTTGTCTCCCACATTGTAGGCAGATTCTTTATCTGCTGAGCCATCGAGGAAGCCCAATCTTCACAATAGACAATAAACTATAAAATATTAACCCAGATAAGGAAGGTTAGTTCATCATGTTAGAAATCAGTTCAGTTCAGTTCAGTCGCTCAGTCGTGTCCAACTCTTCGTGACCCCATGAATCGCAGCACGCCAGGCCTCCCCGTCCATCACCATTTCCCGGAGCTCACTCAAACTCACGTCCATCGAGTCGGTGATGCCATCCAGCCATCTCATCGTCTGTCGTCCCCTTCTCCTCCTGCCCCCTATCCCTCCCAGCATCAGAGTCTTTTCCAGAGTCAACTCTTCGCATGAGGTGGCCAAAGTACTGGAGTTTCCGCTTTAGCATCATTCCTTCCAAAGAACACCCAGGGCTGATCTCCTTTAGAATGGACTGGCTGGATCTCCTTGCATACAAACCATGATAAATATATAATAGCTGTGACACTTACACCCAAAACCATTTTGAAATACTCTGGGTAAAAAGGTAGTGCTAAGCACACTTACAAATAGTATCTTATGGAATCTTCATCACCTTACTTTAAAATAGGTATTATTGTATCTACTTGACAAATAAGGAAATCTAAGGGTCCAATCTTAGGCAAGAGTACAGGGGTAAAGATTTTCAAGTGCAAATGACAGATGTAAATTAAAAAAAGTGGAAAGAACGGGGGTCATTCTTTGAAATCTGCCCCAAACAGAGGGATTGGCAGGAGTAAAGGCAAGAGCTGGCCTTCTTTCAGATGCCTGGTAAGGCATATGCCCTCCTCTCCTCCAGATCCCACACTGGAGAGGGTAGCAGAGATGACCAGGAAGCCTGAGAGGCCCACAGGAGGAGGGCTTAACTGAGGATGGAGGGGTGGAGGGCGCTGCTGTTCTGACCTCCTATCCTCTGGCTGGTTGCCGGCTCAGGTAAATGCAAGACTGAAGGTTTTAAGGACATATGCTATACCTGTTGGAGGGACCCTGGCCCCAGAGTGGACGGCCTTGCTCACTCTTTAAACATCTAGGAAATAGCTCAGGGGTTGTTTATTGCTTGTTACTACTCAGTTATGGATGCTGTTCTGCTTACAAGCTATCAAATAATAATGTCCATCACAAGCACAGCTATCGTCCAGAGCAAAAGGGCATCCATCCGGGTTGCTATTAAAAGAAGCCTCCTGTTATTCATGCACTGTAGCCCAGCCATTGTCTTGGATCGGTTGTTTGGCTGGTTTGGTTATATTTGGACTTTGCACTGAAATGTCTTACAGACATCATTAAGGTCAACAAGTCCAGTGACTCATTCGAGGAGAAGGTATTGAAAACACCAGTAAGATGAGGCAGTGGGTTAGACACGGGGAGAAAAGTAAAGATAATGCATGAATAAATTAAAAGTGGATTTAAAAAATATTTATATACTTAGGCTTCTCTGGGTCTTAATTGCGGCTCATGGGATCTTTGTGTCATGCACGTGGATCCCTGGCCAAGGATTGAACTCGGGCTTCCTGCATTGAGGGCGCTGCGTCTTACTCACAGAGTCTTATTTTCTTCCCTGGACCACCAGAGGAGTCCCTAACAGTGGGCTTTTTAAAATGACGAATACTGCGTGTCCTTGTGTTTGTGAAAATGAGTCATTGGACTGTCACAAGGATTCTGAAAGAGCTCACTGTGTATCAGTGATAACCTGGCAACATGGGGAGAAGTGATTGACCGCCAGCACCATTGGCCTTCACGGGGTCAGCTCAGGAAGCTGACAGGGTCACGGAGAAGCACGGCAGATGGGGGAGGGGACCTCAGAACAACGCGGGTGGGAGCCCCACCCCTGTGGTCCACTGGTTTAAGGCCGATGGAAACTGGCTAGTTCTCCTGAGGAATTCATCAGGGGAAAAGTCTCTATTCATGTCCAGTTATGAAGGGTGGTCTCCCCCTTTTTGTTGGGCATATACCTGAGGCTGCAGGTTAAGCCTCTCATTATCAGTTCGGGATTACAAGCAATTCAGAGCCTCCTAGAGTCTGGGTTTCTCTTTGGGGCTTGTTTTCAGAGTTCTCAAAGCCCAGGGTGCACAAGGGCTTTGGGGGGCCCGACTTGGCAAAGAGTGAGGCTCTGATCTGGAGTCTCTGCTGCTTCCGCCCTAGTTGTCATTTAAGGAGTGGTCACACTGCCCAGCCTTGCTAAGTTGCTAAGTAGGGTCTGACTCTTTGTGACCCCATGGACTATAGCCTGCCAGGCTCCTCTGTCCATGGAATTCTCCAGACGAGAGTACTGGAGTGGGTTGCCATTCCCTTTCCCAGGGAATCTTCCTGACCCAGGATTGAACCAGCATCTCTTATGTCTTCTGCGTTGGCGGGCAGGTCCTTTAACACTAGTGCCACCTGGGAAGCCCAGGTTCTGGCCCTAATTCTGCCCCTGGTCAGCTAGGACTTCAGGTGAGTTCTCTACCTTTTTTGCCTCATTTCACTCGGTTAGGCTGGTACACAGTCCAAGTTCTACAGCTATAAGGGAGAAGAGATGTCACAAGACCTGGTTTTAGAGAAGGATGCAACACCCGCTTCGTGAACACATGTCTGCCAGTAAGCCTCCCCTTCCCTCTGATTCATTTTTTAAATTAATTTTTGTATGAGCATAGAGGCTCCGTGGTAAAGAATTTACCTGCCAATTCAGGAGCATGCATGCTAAGCGGCTTCAGTCGTGTCTGACTCTTTGCAACCTCATGGACTATAGCCCGCCAGGCTCCTCTGTCCATGGGATTCTCCAGGCAAGAATACTGGAGTGGGTTGCCATTTCCTTATCCAGGAGATCTTCCCAACTCAGGGATCGATCCCAAGTCTCCTGTGTCTCCTGCATTGGCAGGTGGGTTCTTTACCACTAGTACCACCTGGGGGTTCAATCC